>NC_088797.1:18645986-18949017 GCF_011386835.1 Chrysemys picta bellii
CAAGGAGGCAGAGACCCAGGGGAGGACTCAGGGAATGGCTGTTTTGTAGAGCATGTTCCCCCCTCTATGTGACCCAATATCCATGTAAGAGAGGGGAAGGTTAACAGCCCCTCCACACTCTGTAACCCTGATGGGCCAAAGAGCACAACCAAAGCATAGGGCCCAGTGACAGCACTGGCACTAATACCATTGCTCAGAGTGGGGCTAAGAGGAGCATGGGGGGAGAGGCCCTCTGTGCACCTCACCAGGTATCAGTGGGGTTTGGCTCAGGTTTTCATGGGTGTCCCTGTTTTCCATCTTTATCCCTTGCCACAGCCCCAGTCCCTGTTGCACTGCTGAAAACTCCATGATCCAGAGTGGGTTATTCTCAAACACCAGATCTACAGCAGCCATGGGGAGGTTGTTTTTTGTTGTTTTTTTTTAACATGTGAGGGGAGCATAGGTGCCATGATAGACATCCTGCGCCAGCCTCATGCCTCGTGCATCTCCATTAAGTTCAGTGGAGATCCAGCAGGTGTAAATTTGCCTCACTCCATCTGTAAAGCCTAGAGGACTATGTCTGTGTGTAATTACTCTATTTCCCCTTCTCCTGAAAAACAGTACATTATAAAATTTTGTGGGGGCAGGAAATGGCAGCTTCATTCCTGTTCAAACCACTCACGACTGTCATTGAACTTCTGGCCATTGCTGGCCCACTGTGTTTCAAGAAAAGGTGGCCTGATTATTCACAGCTCCTACAGTGCTCTGTACCTCTGGGCTCCATTGTAGACAGAGATTTGCGTGAGAAATGATCGCATATTCCCCCAACTGAGCATTATTATGGACAGAACAAGAGTAATGAGGCACGATTATCAGGAACAGCGCTATCAGCCTTTCTGATCGGCTTGTCACATCTAAAACAGCCTCATCTAGATTCAGCCTGAGATCAGCCTCTTCTAAAGCAAGCGCTCCAGAGAATCTGCTCAACCTCACCCTGTCAGAACGGGGGCTGCCAGCAGAACTATTATACAGCTGCTGGATATGAATACTGTTCTTTCTGCTGAAAAATGTCAATAAATTCTAGGGCCTCCCTTAGTGAGGGATCATTTCAGCCAGTCTGCTGCCTCCTCCACTTGCTCTAAGCAGTTACTTCCCAACTCGTAACGAAAACAGGGAGCTGCAATCATTACTCTACCAACCTAGAAACAGGGTGGGGGAAACAGCAAAGCAGAGGACACTTGCAAATTAGCAACTCTACTGCTAACTTCATGGCTAACTTCCCCTCCTGACACTTTGCTCATGCATCCTGGATTATTTATAGTGTGATATGTTATACAGGCGTTGTCTAGTGGTAGAACAAATGACTGAGCGGTGAGGACCCTTGGGTTCTATTCCTGACTCTGTCACTCACTCGCTTTGTGACAATGGGCAGGTCACTTTGCCTTTCAGAGCCTCAGATTCCCGACCTGTAAAATGGGGGTATTAATTCTTACCCACTCAGGTGGGTGCTGTGAGACTTAATTTGTGAATGTTTGTTAATTTTGCACTTTGATTTATGGCTGGACAGAGCTACAGAAATGCAACGTGTTAAGTACTGTTCTTCCACTCCACAAGTACTCCTGTTCTTCTTCTACAAAAACAATTTCAAAGAACCATAGGGAATAAAGTATACAGGCATTAGCCATGTGCTCTTTTCTGCTGAACAGTTTCTTTTCTCATTGTCAAGAACTTTTACTATTATTAGATACTATCCTTAATGCAGTAAGTGCATGCACAAATGACATGTCGGACTGCTCATTTGTGCACACAATTAGTGCAGCTGTGCATGCAACTGCAATAACTGTGAGCAAATTATCCACGTGTGCCATTCTAAAGGTCTGAACCATTACTTGTAGCCATATGCTATCAATAATATTGACGATACTATTACCTGGGAGCATGTAGCAGTAGGTAAGTGTGATGGGTCTCAGGTATTTTTAATTTACTGTTTTCATGTCTCTCTTGTGCTTGCTTGTTCAATGTTTGCATTAAATTACCTTAGCCAAGGCTTTATGTCTCTGATAACCCTTTCCAACAAGCTATTGGGCCAGAACAGCATAGGTATTTAGGCACCTAAAGACCTGGACTGATGCCTAGTAGGATTTTAAAAAGTCCCTAAGAGAGCTGGAAGTGGATTAACCTAATCCACAAAAAGACACTCTTAATGCAGAATAAGAGTGTCCACATGGGGAGTTAGTGCAGAATAGCTTTAAATTTAAACCCTAGCTATTTTGTGCTAACTACCCTGTGAATCCACCATGTTGACAAGCTCTTAATCAGGCAACATTTCTGGTTTTGGTGTGAAGCCAGGTGAACCTCACTGACTTAGACTGAATTTCCCATTGCAATCTGGGGTTCATTTGGACTTGAAACTCAAAGCAGGTGTGGGCACAAGAGGAGTTCTCGGGTGGTTTGAGACCAGCTGGTAAGAACCCAAGCAACATGAACCCCTTTTAGATAAGATCAGTGAGTTTCACATAGCCTTTTTACAGGTTTTTCATCTTTGCATATGTCTTGAAATTGCATAGATGTGTTTCACTCTAACCTCCCACTGTTACCTACTGTTTAGTAGAGATGGGCCCAGGACACTGCATTCAAATCCAGATTCAAGTCTGAACTTCTCCAAAGAACAATGCAGGTTGGAGCCAGGGCTTTGATCTGGACAGCTAAGTCCTGATCCTACAATCAGATCTACACAGGCACAGAGCTCCACCCACACATATTGGAGGCACACAGAATGAACTCTTCAGGCCAGGGACACTGACTTTTATTTTCTCTGTAAAACAATATTCATAATCAAAGTAAGAAAAAAAGATGAATGTGATATAATGACATACTGTAGTTTTGGAAAATTGCAGTATTTTGCAGCTTCAGATACTGCTAGCAACCTCCAAAAGCATCAGATTATATAAAACTAAAATGTATTACAGGAACTTTTGCTTTATTTTTAATGTATAAATTAAGTGTAAATTTGCAGTTTCCTTTTTGTGGCTAGTTCTCTGGATTTGTTTGAATAGATGTTAAGGTTAGAGGAGATTTATTTTCATGTTTGGAGTTTCTGAATTAGTATAAACTAGTACTTTAAAGTAACAAACCTCCTTTAAAACCCAGTCCTACTGAGACGCTACAGTATGTTTGGACAGTAAGTAGATGCTTTGTCATACTCCCATGTGGATACAAGTTTTAGTTTCGGAACATTTTCTTACTGGTTTTAGACAACATTTCCAAACCCAAATATACACATAGTGAAATGGTTTATATAATTCACCCAAACAGTACATTTTATTTAACAACTCATTATCATAAAACTCATTGATGGCTATCTGATCATTAAACCACAAAATATACTGTTCAGCTACCATGCAGAGTCTGACATAAAGCCACAAGAGCCAGAAAATTCAGAGTTAATGCTGAAACTCCAGCATTATCACATGCCACTATGCCTAAGTATGTCAGCATGTAAAATACAGTAAATCAGAAATCCCTGGAGGTCCCCACAACAGAATTGGGTTTAGATTGGTGTTTCAACCCCCATTCCCCTGTTCTGTATGTGCATTAGACATTACATTTTATTTTAACAGTTATTTCTCCTCATGGTTTAGGGACAGATCCTTAATAATGACTGCAGCATGCAGAATACACGTGGGTGCACAAAGATGGTTAATGTTCACATTTGCACTCCCCTGATCCTGCTGCTGTGAGGAGGACTGAATTAGAGCAGCCTGGAGGCTGCTCTATTTCCTCTTGCTGCAAACAGCCCCCAGGCGCTTGAACGATGGCATTACAACAATTTTTATAGTGGGGATGCTGAGAGCCATTGACCCAAACTGTAAACCCTGTATATGATGGAAACCAATTCAATCCAGGGGGTACTGCCAGACCTCCCAGTACCCCTCCTTCCAGCCCCTTGGGCTTGAAACACAACCAGGAATGAATGTGGGACACAGGAATCCCAGCCATACCTCCTTCCCTCTGATATGACAGGATCACAGATAGAGAGGGACATAAGAGCCCATACATTGGCTGTACACTTCTGGATGATTCCCCTTATACTAGGGCAGCGGTTCTCAACCTGGGGGTTGGGACCCCTCAGGGGGTCATGAGGCTATTACATGGGAGGTTGCGAGCTGTCAGCCTCCACCCCAAACCCTGCTTTGCCTCCAGCATTTATAATGGTGTTAAATTTATTTTAAAAAGTGTTTTTAATTTATAAGGGGGGGTCACACTCAGAGGCCTGCTATGTGAAAGGGGTCACCAGTACTAAAGTTTGAGAACCACTGTACTAGGGTAATTCTCAGCAGGCCAATTAAACCAGCTTTATGGCCAACCTGCCCCTTGTGTGGTGTCAAGTGGCCACACCACAATAGAATATCATGACCTTAATTTCCTTTTTTGGGGTTGATCATCTAAGGTGCAGAGCATCTGAGTGCCCTCAACTCAAATCCATGTGAAATTACAGTACTCAAAGCACAGTGGCGGATTGGGTCCTTAACTAATTATCTTTCAAAAAGGAAATTAAAAGGCATACCAGGCACATGGCATGAGGTTTAAGGGTCCTAATAGTCCAGAATCCCTACCTGTTACAATGGTGTAAATATGGGGTAAATCCACTGGGGTTTCTCAGGGTTAACTCCAGTGTACCGGAGATCGGAATTTGATCCCATATAGCAATGGACCCATTTACACTTAACCATGTTTGCTAAGCTCTGACAGCACCCCACCCTGGAAGGTATCCACTCAAGAGAGCACATATATTCATCATCATCTTTGGAGACATGGATTCAAATCCTGTTGAGGTTACATGTGATGAAAATACATTAGTGGTCCCATTCTAGCACTTCACAGGGGACAGTTATTGTCCCTATCACAAAAACAGCACACAGTCTGAGACAAGTTGTTATGGACAGGCAATCTCTGCTCAGGAGAGGCAAACCTGGAACTTCCCCACTAGCCTTTGGTGCAAAAAATGACCACTTTCTCTTCGTTCCAAAATCCCTCCACACACATGCTTTCCACTAAACCTCCCAGTCCTAACCCACCTCTTTCATAAGTGCTTTTACAGAACCTTTCATTAACAAAACACATAATAGCAACACTCTGTTAATCTTCCTCTGCTTATCTAGAGAATCTGCATAGGTATTTTGTCTGGCCATTTAGACCCCAATTCAGCAGAGCACTTAAACTTGTGCTTAATATGTCAATGGAACTACTCAGGGGCTTAAAGATAAGCACTGTGCTGAATAAAGGCCTCAACGCATTGTACAGCAGTGAGCACACAGTCAAAACATAAATAATACATTAACATAATAAATAAAAAATCTGCTAGTAAGATTTGAGGTACTCTGTGGAGGAAGCATAAGCAACACCTACCCACACTAGACCTGTCTATTTTTCTCTCTGGGCAATACATCTGTCCCCCAAACGTATATTATTTATTCATTATTATTTCTACAGCACTATAGGTGTGCATGGTGCTTTACAGACAAGCACAGTCCCTGCCCCAAAAGAATTTACAGACTAAGGGCCTGATCATGCAATCCACTTCTCACACAAGCAGTCTTTACCTCCATGAGTCCCACTGACTTCAAAAGGATTAGTCATATGAGTAAAAAGAAGAACAGGAGTACTTGTGGCACCTTAGAGACTAACAAATTTATTAGAGCATAAGCTTTCGTGGACTACAGCCCACTTCTTCGGATGTAGTCCACGAAAGCTTATGCTCTAATAAATTTGTTAGTCTCTAAGGTGCCACAAGTACTCCTGTTCTTCTTTTTGCGGATACAGACTAACACGGCTGTTACTCTGAAACTTGTCATATGAGTAAGGGTTGCAGGATGGGTCGTTTGATTTCTTTCCAAACAACAGCCCCCATAACACTACTCATTACATGTTCTGTAATACAGAATCTTTTTAGCCTAACCTGTGTTTGGAATGAATCAGCCAGTCATTTCATATTTTTTCAAACTCATTTAAAAAACAACACCCTAATCTACAGAACCACTTTTTAAAAAAAATACTTGAACTCATTTGAGTTATATGGGGGGGAGGGAACACCAACAAAACCTGGGAACCCACTAACTGCTGAAAAGTGGAGCTTATAATAGAAACATGGATAGACCCTTAGCTAAAACACCATGCCAGCTGCTGCTGTAATATATTTTCCTGCTGTGTTCCCAGGGCTGGGACATAAAATGTATTAGAATATTTCATTGTCTCGAAGGTGGAAATTGGTGTTAGATTTTTTTCAGTGCAAAGAAACATTATATTACAATCCTCATCTTGATACAGTTGCTCTGGGAGTTGGAAATAAAAGCAGCTTGTTAGCTTGTTGGCAATTCTAATGATTAAGAAAAAGGGGGGGAAATTGAAAAGCTCTTCTTCCAACTAAATGGCAGGTAAGAGGGCTTCCAGCCGACTAGGTCAACGTTTCTAGAGATTCGCACTTCAAGTGAATGGGAAATGAACAAATATTAAGCAGGAAGAAATGTTAATAGTATGTTGCATTTATGTATTGCTGAACCTTCCATGCATGGAACACAAAGCACCTTCACAACCATAGTCCTTAACACCCAATGAGGTAGGCTCAGTAACTACAGGAAGATCATTTTATAGATTAATTTACTGAGACACAGGGAAACGACTTGCTCAAGGATATACAGATAGTCAGAGTCAGGATTAGAAGCCGGTTCTCCTGACTCCCAGCCCTATGCTATAATCACTAACTTACACTGTTCCCCTTGTGTAAATATACATTTTCTAAGAGCTTGATCCTGTAAGGTGCTGAGTGCATTCAACTCCCACTGACTTCAATGGAAGCAGAGGGGACTCAGAACCTTGCGGCACCCACCCCTCAATGCCACATACATCATTGTTTAACCACACTTCTAATGACACACCCATTCTTAATATGCTTTCATTCTAGAAATGACAATCTTCCTAGTCATCGCTGTGTATAGATAAGATCCTGAATACAGCATTCATTTCTGCAATCATTGAATCAATACAAAAATTAATTACCAAAAAAAAATGATTATTCTTGCCAGTCCCTACAGAGAAGTCACTTGCTTTACATTATAAACCCTAGTTTTCATCCTTGCTCTGACACTGACTCCATCTGCAGACTAGGGCAAGTCTCATCATCTCTGCTTCAGTTCCCCCACGCTATGAATAGCAATAAATATACTTACACAATTGCCTCACAGAGCATCGAGAGGAGGCATTAATATCTATAAAGTGCTTTACAGAAGAAAAAGACTAGATATTTTAAGTGCTGATAAATGATGGCTTATTCATGTTGTTAATTGTTGCCCCCAAGTGACTGTAAGTTAGAAAAACCTGTACTATTCACACAGGCTGGTATATTCAAAGGAGGCTGAGGAAGTTAGGTGCCTTGTTGCCATTGAGTTTCAATGGAAGTTGGGCACCTAACTCCCTAGTACACTTGGAGAATCTCAGCCACAGTGCCTAATCCTGCAGTGATTACTCCCTGGTAAAAAGCGTGCCCCTGCAAAGTGCTGAGGTCCTGATTGTAAGGGATGCTGAGCACCCAGCACATCAGCCAAAATCATCGAAAGTGGAGGTGTGTTCAGCAACTGAAAGTCAGGTCCTCAACTCCCACTGACTTCACTGGGAGCAGAGACTGCCTCAGGGACTGGACCCACACGATTTAACGCGCTGAGTCTTTTTGTGGCCTTAACTTAAAAGCCACAATGGTTACCAGATTTCCTGACGTCTAGGAGCTTGTACTTTGCCACAGAGGAAAACAATTCCATTTCCCTAAAGCCGATCTGTGAACTACTCCATTGAGGCTACCTATTTTAACATAGCGTGGGGCTGCCGTTGCCAGACACACTGGTTACCATAGGAAACCTTTCTATCATTGCCACTGTAAAGCACGGAAGCCCAAACCCAAGTGCTCTGTCTTGCCTGTGAAATCAAACAGACGTTTTTATAATCTTTGATGGAGCCGAGTTGTGCCTCTTTTCCAGATGAAGAAAAAAAGATATAGTGCTAAAGCAGCTCCATTGTTTAATAGTTTGTGACTTTTGCTAGAGGGGAATATAGGCATCTTTGTCTGGCATTAAAATTTATATTTCAGTGTTGTTGTTGCCATGTTGGTCCCAGGATATGAGAGAGACCCGGCAGGTGAGATAATACCTTTTAATGGAACAACTTTTGTTGATGGGAGAGACACACTTTTGAGCTTCACAGAGCTCATGTTCAGAACTGGAACAGGTAAAAAGCTAACTACAAGGTGGGACAGATTGTTAAGCATACGGAGTAAACACATGTTGCGAGAAACCACTTAAAATAAAGTGGGCAGGGGTATTAATTTCCAACCCTGAAGAAGAGCTCTGTGAAGCTCAAAAGCTTGTCTCTTCCACCATCAGAAGTTGGCCCAATAAAAGATATTACCCTCCCACCTTGTCTCTATTAACAGTTATGTCCACTTGGTAACAAATTGTGACAATGGCAAACTTCCACCCCAAATGCAATGGAACAATGCAGCCTGTGTCCCCTCTCCATGCACTGTACACATCCTGCACTGTCCTGCTGCAGGAATACACAGAGGGACGTGGGAAGAGAACAGTTACAACCGAACACACATTCTTAGAGCTGCCTTCCCTCCGCGTCTGTACAGAGAGCAACAACCAAAAGGAAAGAGAAAAATAAAGACTGTGAGTCACCACTGGTTCACTGGGAACAGGGGACGTGGGAATAAAAACGCTCCTTGATAGAAGAGGGGGCGGTTATATGTGTGTGAAAACCACTGCATGTTTGACTTCATAGTAGTAAACCAAGTAGGAATCCAATTGACTTTCACAATGGACCTAAATTTATACATGGGTACTGCATGAATGTAAACCCTTGTGAAAAAAAGGAGCTTACTGTACTCAGCATGTTTCTCCCAACCTCCTAAATACTCTCTAGTATAAGTAAACCAGAATCACTCATCAGAGAAGGCTATAAGATGGATTTGATTATGGTCCTGGGAGTGCAGAATACACATACAAATTCTGACACCCACGTCAGTCCTGGGCAGAATTTTGGCTTCATTCAACTGCAAACCTCGGAGAGAGATCTGGGTTTGGCTGCTGACACCCTCTCCTCACCCACCACACATACCCAAAGTCTGATGGGGTTTCGGGTCCTGGGGTTTGGGACAGACCATTAAAGAAACAGAGCCTGATCTGCACCACTGAAGTCCGTGGAGCTTTGCAACTGATTTTGATGGGGTGCAGTGTGCACGCTCATGCCCATAGAGACTAGTTACAACATTCAGATCTGGCTCTTGGTTCTGATTCCAACCACCACCATCCCAAAGTCCAGTGGTTCTCAAATCCAAGCTTCTGACTGAATCCCATCTCTAATTTGCATTTATGCCAAGGAGGCTTCTGTCAGATACACAGTGGTGTGAAAACCATATCACTTGAGATGTTTAAAACTGGACTAGACAAAGCACTGGAGAATAGACTGACAGGAACAATCCTGAGGGACAAACTAATAAATCTTTTCCACCTCTAACTGCCATGATCCTTAGATTCTCAACCCCTCCAGACTTCAGCCTAAAGGATTGTTATCGCTTACCCAGCTAGTCATAAAGTTCCCAGGTTATTATTAGTCCAAATTTGAGACCCAATCCTAAAGTCCTTACATTGACTTTAATGGAGTTTTGCCTGAGTAAGAACTTCAAGATTGGGACCATGAAGAGTCCAGCCCCAGCCAAGCATTCCAGTCCATGTAGTGCTTGATACCAGAAGGGACTCACCACACAGTCTTTCTGGGGTTTGCTGAGCCCTGTCCTGCAAAGCTCTAGGTTGCCTTGCAGTCTCTCACCTACTAAACAGCTAGGTTTCTCCCAGCAGGTGGTTTCTCCAATGTAAAATCTACTTCTTTGGTTCCACCGAAGTGCAGTATCACACGGATTACCTGACATTTCTCCCCCAACCGGTGGTTACTGTGCCCTCCACTTCAAAATCTGCTCCCCTGAGCGGCACTTTATCAGGGTTAGGGGTTCTCCCCAGTGGGGGTTCCCCAACTCTGCACTCTGGTTCTCCATAGGGGCAAACCTGCTCCCTGCACAGCAGCACTGCAAGGGGACCTTCCAGTTTCTCTCGCTCCAGAAGGTTGTGTCCCCCAGTCCAAGTAAACTGAGCTGCAGCATCATCTGGGGCACCTTAGGAACTTTTCTCAGTGGTTCCCCTAATGCTGGAACGCTGCTCTCCTCTATTCCCTGGGCCCCCTCTATTCCCACCCCTACCAGCCACAACATTAGGGGGCATCTCCATCCCACCAGAGATCCCCCCAATCCTGAAAGCTCCCCTGAGCTGCAGCATCACTGGGGGGAGGTTCCCCTCTCCGCTCGCGGGGGGTTCCCCACTAATGAGAGGCAGCATTACAGGGGTGCCTCCGTCCTACCGCAGGAATCCCCACTCCTGAGCCGAGAGGGGGCCCCGATCCCGAGCCGCAGCGCCCTACCTGGATGTTCCTCTTCTCGCAGGCGGGCCCGGTGCCCTGCACCACGCTGTCCAGCACGGTCACCAGCCCGGAGTCCGGCTCCACGAAGCACGAGTTCCTGGCCTGCCGGATACTCCGCTCGATGTCGCCGAAGCGGAAGGCGCAGAGCGCCGAGTGCTGGCGGGCCCCCGGCGGGGCGGCTCTCTCGAAGACCCCGAAGAGCAGCTCCTGGGGCCGAGGCGCCGCCGCGGGTCCCAGCTGCAGGGCGGCGGTGGCCGGGAAGACGGAGACCAGGCGGGTGAAGCCGTCGGCGCCCCCGGCCCCGCACTGCAGCCCCACCTGGATGTAGGACTCGGTCAGCTTCTTGGTCTCGCCGGCGCTGGCGTTGCGGCCGGGCTCGGCCAGGCAGATGCGGGCCAGCAGGCTGTGCGAGTGGCTCTCCTTGTCGCCGGCGTTGGCCTCGCTGTTGAGGGCCAGGTAGGCGTAGGAGGCGCCGCCGGGGCCCCTTGGCGGGGGGGCCGGGTGCAGGAAGGCCCGGACGAAGCTGAGCTTGTGGCGGGCCTTGGCCCCCTGCTTGATCTTGAAGATGTTGTCGTCCGAGGGGTTGAGGTCGAAGGTGAAGAGCTTGGCCAGGTCGCCGCGGGCGTTGAGGGCGCGGATGGCGATCTCGGGCGTGTTCTCGAAGCGGTGGTCCTCCAGGCTCTGGTTGCGCGGGAAAAAGGGGCTGCCGAAGCCCGTGTAGGTCGCCCCCACCAGCAGCCGCGTGTCCGGCCTCCCGCCACCCGCCGGCCCCGCGGGCCGCAGCACCAGCCCCACGGTGGAGGCGTTGGGGTGGTTGGCCGCGATGTTGAGCATGCTGGGGAAGACGGTCACCGGGTCCCCGCCGCCGCCGGCACTGCCCGGCGGGAAGCTCACGGCCACGGCGGAGATGTTGGCCATGCTGCGCAGCTGGCAGAAGCCCTGGTAGATGGAGCCGCACACCACCACGATGCCCTGCTCCGGGTCCGGCTGCAGGATCTTGTTGTAGTTGTTGGTCTCCACCTTGAGGTGCTCGCAGGAGGCCTGGGGCAGCTGGGGCGCGTGGCACAGGGGGTTATCCAGCACCGGGCCCACCTGCTCCTCCACCTCCAGCGTCAGGTTGGGGCCGGAGAGCTGGTAGAGCCGGTTGACAGCCGCCAGGTAGATCTTGCTGCCCAGCCCATCCAGGGCGAAGTTGTTGGTCAAGGTGGGCGAGAGGAACTTGTGCTGCACCTCCAGGCCGGCGCTGGGGCTGCCGAGGAGGGCGAGCAGTAGCAGGACGGGGGCCAGCACCTTAGCGCCTCTCTCCCGGGGAGCCATCCTGCCGCCTGGGCTGCTGCTCTGCAGAGTGCATGAGGCTCCACGGAAAAGGGGGCTTTGCAAAGCCAGAGGAGGAAAACCTGCTTCCTGCGAAGCCAACACGCCTCAGCACTGAGTGACGCCAGGAGGGAAGTCCTGGGCTTTCGTTGCAATCCGCAGCCCTTGCTTGGTTACTGGACCTTCCTCTCTCTCTCTTCTCGCCAGCCCGGAGATCGGATGGGGTTAAACTGCTCCCGATCTCGTCTCTGCAAAGGCTGCACCCTCCCCTCTCTCTCTGACAGCTCCGCGCTTCCTGTGAAGCGATCCGCTGCTCTCAGACTTCTCCTCTCTTTCGCTTCTCTCCTTTCTGCATTACTCATGGGTTGTTGGTTTTTTTTTTTAATTTAGGGTTTGTCATGTGAATGTGATTAAGTTAAAGATATTTTCCAAAAGCTGGAAGGCAAGCCTTGCACCAGCCAACCACACAAAGAGGCAGCCCTTGTTCCTTGATAGCAGCTCCTCTTCTAACAAATAACTCTTGTGTTTGTGGTTTTTTCATGTTTCTAATCAGAATATGGGACTGGGACTGAAGGGGAGAGGCGAGATAAGAACTTTTCTCCTCCGGACACAAAGCAAGACTGCAAACAAAAGTAAAAATAGCCCTAACCAAACAACATTAATTTCAGCCAACCCCTCCCATCCAGTGTCCCCCCCCCCAGCAGTCAGAATAGGTTAACTCTCACTGCTCTTGAAGTATTGCACTCTCCTTGAAGAGAGTTGTACAAGAAAGGATAACAAAGAAGAGGAGGTCAGACTGTCTGGGGTTGGGGGGTCAGGAATAAATTAAGTGGACAAATATTCCAAGTATGTAAGGGGGGGTGAATCTCTCCCAATCCCACTGTATTTCAGTCACTGGCGCCATGCACTGCTTGTTTTAGTTCCCTCTATTCCAATGGAGATGTGTTTGCATTGGGCTGCTCTTTTTTTTAATGTGCTCAAGAAAGGCTGACATCCCCAGAGACTGAAGTCTTCTGTTTATTCCCAGAACAGGTATAGCCCAGGCAGCAGCAATACAGGATTCCGACACTGCTCCAATAATGTTCCTGAATCCTATCCAAGAGGACCTAGGAATGAGAGCTCAGCAGGGATCAGATTGGTACTCTTCCACCTTCGCCCACAAAATAAGCTCTTCTTCTGTGAGTTGCTGCTCCCAGTAGATTGTGCAGGTGTTCAAATTATGATTGTGCATGTTCTTTGAGCTCCATTAGGCACCTTGTGCTTGGTTTATTTGGGTTGGGCACCATAGGGAGACATCACTCAGTAAATTGTGCAGGTCAGTGATCCTCCCTCTCCTTCAGAGGGTTTTTCTACACAGAAAAGTTATGCCACTATTAGCTAGGGTGTGAAGTTAAACCAATATAGTGAAAGTAACATAACACCCATGCGGACACATATGCCAGTGTACAAGTGCCTTTTTAGAATGTAGATTATGTTGCTTGGGGACAGGCTTAAGAGAAACTAAAAAAAAAAAAAAAGCAACTCTGATACTGGACTAAGTGTTTACATTTAACTATATACTTACACCACTATAACTGGTAAAACTTTCCCCTGGAGACAAGCTCTTACATGTGGAATGAAATAGTTAACAATTTTGACACGAATTATCATCACCAGGCATCTGAGTTAACCCCTCACTGGGATGAAGGGTTCATACCTTGTAGAACTAGTGTTGCAGGCTTTCTGCAGATTCAGGTAGAGGTCTCTGCATCAGTTACTCAGAGTGCACATTTGTGAAGTTTACTGTGCACCCATACCAGCTAGAGACTTAATTTTTAAATTAAAACAGATTCTGGAGAAACAGATATTTGTATGCCATATTGGCTGAATCTATGCCCTGGCATTCAATCTCTCTGCCACTTCATTTGTTGGCCTCTCTGCTGAGATTGCCAATACAGAGAGGGTTTGTGTGTGTGATGTGAGCACCTGTCCTCTGGGAGATAAACAGACCCACACCAAATTAATTTCACATAACCACTAATTGCTAACTATGGGCTAATTGTTTTCTCCCTCAGGAAAACTGACAGGAGGACAGTAATGGGGAGGAAAACTCAGCAAGAATTCTCCCTAATTGTTCCATCAGGGGAAGGAGGATAAGATTGTCCTGGGACTGGGTTGTCTTCCCATTCTGTTCTCCTTGGGTTGGTGGGGAAATGAGGTAGCACCAAGCCCTGCTCCTTGTCTGCCCCCTCCCAATTGTGGATCCACAGACTTGCTGAGCACCCTCTCTGGGGCCAGAGGAAGGGCTGCAGTGTCACTGTAATCAATGTAATAGTTTTATAATGTCACAATAATTGCTGTATTTCTTAAAGCCTCAGTTCCCGGAGTCCTGTGAATGTGTGAGCATCTTAGCTTTCAATAAAAAAGAAAGTTTCTAGCCCTCGTGGTTCTGAAGAAAAGCTTGAAAACGTGACCTGAGCACAACCTAATGGAAAGGGTGTGAGCTGTGCATGGAGAGGCCTTCCCATGCATATATCACGTGCATAGATCACATGGTGGCAGTTAGGTCTGCTGTTTGGTGTAGCCTATAAGATTAACCTGCTTGTTTGTGTAAATATATATATATATATTCTTATAGTTTAAGTATTTGGTTTATTGTAATAGGTTTATAGATTTATGTTAAAGTAAGTTTGGCTGTAATGCAAGAGACCTACAAGTCATATCCTGTATGTTAAGCTAAGGCAAAATTAGCATATCTATATTAAGACCTTTTACCCAGAAAGCAAAATTGACCTACATCTTGTTACCTAAATAGATTACCCATGCCTATGTCTAAGACCCTTTATCTAGACCAATAGACAATGGAGAATGGCATGGGGGGGTTTTCAATGTTGTACCCACAGACTTAACAGGTACACCACAAGGAAACATATGTGGGTATGTACATGTCATCAATATGCACAAACATACTAGCCAATGGGGTAAGTGTACCCTAACATTTTGTGGGTGAGGAATGAAATTTGGGCATAGGAGGAAGGATTTCACTTGTGCCCTATAAAAGAGGTGACACACCTTGCTAGAGTATTCTCACTTATTCTATCTTACTTACTTTCACTCACTCTTTCTATTTTATTTTATTTTATTCTATCTATCTACTATGACTACCACTATTAGTAGGCTGTACTTGTTCTTTCAAACCTTAAGTTCCAAGGGGACTAGGCTAAGCTTGGGTTCCCTAAGCTTTTATTCTTAGTTTGTTTATTAGGTTTTGATTTTAAGTTTAAGTTAGTCAAGTAAACCCTAAGTTAGTTTGGATAGTTCTTAGTATTAGTTTCTTCTAAGCACTGCATCTCACGCTCAAGAATTAAGAAACCTGAATTGTGAGGCTGGTCCTGTGTCTCTTACCACCAGGTTGTCGAGGAAGGGTGTAAGTATATTAACCAAAGCTTTGTTGCATATAATACTATATTATCATAGGTATCTTTTGAGTAGCAGTAATGCAATTGTAACTTTGTAACTCTAATTATTTTACCATTTACTTACTATTTCATTGATTTTAATAAAAAGTCTTTAAGGCTATATCTGTCTCAGTGTGAGCTTCCAGTCATACCCCCGAGGGTCCTTTGTAAATTCTGTGAAGCCTGATTCGGGACAAGAATTTTTATCTTATGATCAAACAGATTGGCGAGCCTAAAACCCATACTGATTAATATGAATAATTATTAACATTAATTAATTTAAATTAAAATAAGACTAAATTGATACATTAAATTAATATTATTAGTACACCCTAAATCAGGCTACATTGGTCACTAGTCTCCTGGCAAGCTCATGCTGATAGGCTCTGTGTCCCACTTTCAATCCCCCGAGCCATCCCTGTGCCTGGGCTGTTCTCATGTTACTTGAGTTATTTTCACTTATACAAAACATATCATTGAGGCTGATGGGGATTCTGGCTGACTCGTATTCTGGATAGAAACATCCTCTGTTGTTGTCTAATCTCATTTCTACACCTGCAGGCTCCCTTCACCCCTTTCATGTCCCTTTCTCCCATTTCAGAGCACTAATTAATACATAACTGCAATGGCCATGCCATGTCCACTGAAGATGTGCATAGAATTAAATACAGTGCTTTCTCATTAACTCATTGTCCTTGCTAATCATAACTATCCATTAGGGATATCAGTTCTTTTTAAAATATGGGATTCCAAGATTGTTTGGGGTTTTTTAATTTTTCAATACTATTGTGAGTTTAACTGCCCAGAAATAAACTCATGTTCTAAATATACCACCACATTGTATTTAGCACCATCCATTCTAGGACGTCAAGGACTTTACAACTGCTGGTTAATTAAGCCTTAAGTGTGAGCCAGGTAAGTATCATTATCCCTATTTTACAGAAGAAGAATAGGAAGCATAGAGGTCTACATTTTCAAAAGTGACAAGTTACTTAAATGCCTCCGTTTTTGGGCGCCCAGCCCCATAATCTATCTATTTTAGGGTTTTATAGCACCACGCATCACCACAGTATCTGGTCTCCTTCCAAGTGAGATCACCCTTTTAAAGCATCTCATATTGGACACCCAAAACTTGAGGCACCCGAAATAACTAGTAATGTTTGAAAATTTAGGCCAAAGTAAATAAGTGACTTGCCCAAAGGTACACAGTCCCTGGCCTTGTCAGGAACAGAACCCAGGCATCCTGACTCCCAGTTTACTGTTCTAACCACTTAGCTACACTGATATAGTTTGGGCCAAAATATTGGTGGTCTTGCAGGATTACCTGGTAAATATTTCATTTTTGTTGTTGTCAGGAAACAATCCTCTGATAAATTGCTTTGAGGATGATTTTTTTCCAGAAATGCTTCACCCTACCTCCCCCTCCCCCCCCCCGCCCATTATTATTAGTGGAATTAGAATCCCTAGAGAATATGTTCGGATAATGCTATTAATAGAAGAGTTTTAATCTCCAATATGCAGCTCTTAGTATTCTTCTTTGTTCTGAAAGGAAGGAAGGTCTGAAAAAAACAACAAAAAACAGCCTATGCCTCCCACTATGGACAATTGCCCCCTGCCAGAATCCTTTCCTGTTTGACACTTATGCAGGTTTAACTATAACAGATTTTTAGACATGGGGTGGGGGTGGGGAGAGTGTGTGGGGGCAGAAGGGGTGTGTGTGTAAGAACTCAAAAATGTTTTAATATATTTACCCAGGAACAGGTGCTCTATAGAGGGAACATGAGTTACTCATGCACATACTTGGGTTATATTGACTCAACATTGTCAAAAAGCAGGCTCTATTCCCTTTAATATGCTGAGTACAAACATCTATTTATTCTCCTGGTTTTAGCAGCGAGCTAACAGAGCACAGCTTGGCTTCAGGAGGACGGTTCACCATCACACGTTGGAAATGGACTGGTTTGACTCAGCAGACCCAAATAAATAACCCACCAAGCTGACAATTGGGAAGGGAAGAAAGGGGCTGGTTACTAGATATAACAGGTCATTGAATGTGACAGTGTCCCCCTGCCTAGAATCAAGTGAGTTCTCCAGCATCCTGTGTTGTCTGTCTGTCTCTAACACCATGTCTTCTCTAGCATGGGGACTGTGTTAGGGATAGAAATTCTAAGAGGGTGGCTCTTAGCTCAATACACTGAGCACCTGGAAATCAGAAAAATAAATCTTTTTTTTTTGTTTATTATACAAATAGTATCTGGAAATGGTTGGCAGTTTCCCAAGCCTGATTTAAGTGTTGCCTGGTGTGTGTGTGGGAGGGAAGGAGAGAGGTAGATAGAGGTGTTGTGAGTAGATCTGTGCAAAACTCAGCAGTTTCTTTTTTTTTTCCTCCTTTTTTTGGTGGCAGGGTAGGATGTTATGCTGATCTGTCCTTTGAGCTTGACACGAGCCTCTCCCTTTGGTTTCACAAGCTCAGACAACCTCAAAGAAAAAGTTCACTCAAAGTTGATGAGTTTCACACAGGAAGGTGAACATTTTAATTTGTAAAAAGAACAGGAGTACTTGTGGCACCTTAGAGACTAACAAATTTATTAGAGCATAAGCTTTCGTGGGCTGCAGCTCACTTCTTCAGATGTATAGAGTGGAACACACAGACAGACGATATTTATACATACAGAGAACATGAAAAGGTGGAAGTACGCATACCGATTGTAAGAGGCCAATCAACTGAGATGAGCTATCAGTAGCAGCAGAAGAAAAAACTTTCAAGTGATAATCGAGATGACCCATAGAAGGTGTCAGATTTCAGAGTAGCAGCCCTGTTAGTCTGTATTCGCAAAAAGAACAGGAGTACTTGTGGCACCTTAGAGACTAACAAATTTATTAGAGCATAAATTTTTTTTCTCTTACTTAATTGGCCTCTCAGAGTTGGTAAGACAACTCCCATCTGTTTATGCTCTCTGTATGTGTGTATATATATCTCCTCAATATTTATTCCACTCTATATGCATCCGAAGAAGTGGGCTGTAGTCCACGAAAGCTTATGCTCTAATAAATTTGTTAGTCTCTAAAGTGCCACAAGTACTCCTGTTCTTTTTGCGGATACAGACTAACACGGCTGCTACTCTGAAATCTGACACCTTCTATGGGTCATCTCGATTATCACTTCAAAGTTTTTTCTTCTGCTGCTACTGATAGCTCATCTCAGTTGATTGGCCTCTTACAATTGGTATGCGTACTTCCACCTTTTCATGTTCTCTGTATGTATAAATATCTTCTGTCTGTGTGTTCCACTCTATACATCTGAAGAAGTGAGCTGCAGCCCACGAAAGCTTATGCTCTAATAAATTTGTTAGTCTCTAAGGTGCCACAAGTACTCCTGTTCTTTTTGCGGATACAGACTAACACGGCTGCTACTCTGAAACCTGTCATTTTAATTTGTTAGTCCAATTCTACCACTGGAAGCCCCCCACTCCACTCTCCCAGGGTGTGTGTGTGGGGTGTCAGTCGGAGCTATATTGATCAGTGAGGGCAGGATGGCCACAAGGGAAGCCTCTAACCCCTGCAACCCCTCCAATGTGCACACACACTAATTTGGACTGGCTAAGGTAGCTAGACAAATTCAGATTGAAACAAGGCATACCTCTTCAATAGAGTAATTATCCACTGGAACTATTTACCAAGAATCATGCTGGATTCCCACTACTGACAATTTTAAAATCAAGTTGGGGTGTTTTTCTAAAAGATCTGCTCCTGGAATTATTTGGGGGAAGTTCTGTGGGCTGCATAATACAGGAGGTCGATGATCACAGTGGTCCCTTCTGGCCTTGGAACACCCTTGCTCTGTGTCTATAGGTTACGATGGAAGTGGGGCTCATTGATAGAAGGAGAAGAGCAGGAGTAGGGAGGGGAATGTGGGTCACAGGGGAGAATGGGGATGGAACAAGAAAAAAATGAACCCAACAGGAATTGTCTCTAACATGGCTTTGGTCACTGTGCTTACCTGCTGCTCCCAGGTCCTCTCTCCTTGGCCTGTCTTTGTTCAGTTAGACTGTAAGCTCTTCGGGGCTGAGACTGGCCTCATCATACATATTGTATCTGTGAAGGACCGGTCTATTCCACTTCAAGGCACGTAACAGAGAGGCAGTAAATAGACCAATTGATTTGCAATCCTTAGCAAATCTTTGAACAATCATGGACTGAGCTTCTAGTTTATTATTAATTTGTATTGCAGTAGCAGTTTACAGTGCAGCCAGGCAGATTTCATGTAGTTATTATAGATGATTTATGTAGCCCCAGCAGTGTACTAGCTGCTTAGCAGAAAGCGTAAGACAGCATCCCTTTGTCACAGATCTTCCCCTCTAAGCAGAGTGGGCTAAGGTTTGCTGCAAACATACCTTGCAGCTGCGAGTGCAGAGGAGTCATATGTGAACACCTCACTGCTTCTCTGAACGAGATAGTGATTTATTGGGACCCTGAGAAGTTTTCTGAGTGAAATCATGTTTTTTCCTCAAGCCTCCTGGTGTTCAAAGATGAGCCTTTCCCAGTGCAATACGGAGCATCACAGACCGAGTAATGCAGGGAGTCAGTTGTAGCCTCCTCTCCAGCACCCATCAGGCTAGCATTTAGCGTGCTTTGGCTGCTGAGATGAGCTGCCTAAATACAGGCTGTTACCAGGAAACTACTTCCTGTGTTAACAATGGACTCTGTGGTGGTGAAAGTTTGCCGCCCAATTAATGATGGCACGATTTGGCAGACCTGACATCTTCGAAGTTCTAGTATAATGCAATGGAAAAACTTTATAGGTTATAAGATCACTTAGCACAGCTCTTTGGGGAGAAGAAAGAGATGGTCTTGTGGATCAAGCAGCAGCCTAAGACCCTGGAGGGCTAGGTTCAATTCCACTGGCTTCCTCTGTAAGCTTGGGCAGATCAATCTCTCTATGCCTCAGTTCTTCACCAGTAAAGATACTCCCTTGCCTGTCTATTTAGGTTGTGAGCTCTTCCATTCAGGGACTGTGTCTTCTTCTGTGTATGTACCACCTAAAGGGGTCTCATTTGCAATGGGCCTCTGGGCACAAGTGCAACATGATTACTACCAAAAGTCCTGAGTGTCAGGAGCACTGGCTTCTAATCCAAGCTCTGATACAGACTTCTGGAGATGCTGAAGCATAGAGATGCTAAGGCCCAGATTCCCCAAAGGTATATATAAACACCTACTGTAATCAATTCACATGTATTTGCTCAGATGTAGTTTAGCGCCCCCTGCCAACAGTTGCTCTAGTAGTCTAACAATCATCTTCTGTGGTCCGGCCATCTAATCACATCACACTTTAGTCTCTACGTTTCTAGGATAAAGTCCAGCAAAAAAAAACAAACCCAAACCAGCTGTCCAATCTCTGTATCCAGTCTGCTGCTCTCAGTTCTGGGCCTAAAGGTTTTCTCAGGGCTTCCAGTGGCCCATATTCCTTCTCAGGGGCTTCACACACCCATACCATTAGGGCAGGAATGGCAAACTTTTTGGCCTGACGGCCACATCTCAGTATGGAAATTGTATGGCAGGCCATGAATGCCCGGTGGGGGAGGGGGACTGTATAAGAGATGTTGCCGAGGTGCAGGGGGAGACTCATGGGGTGTGGCGTTGGGTGGGGCTCTACAGGAGCGTTACCGGGGACTCCTGGGGTCCAGCCAGCAGACACACCAAGGCAGCCATACCAAGCACCGCCATGGGCAGAGACACCCTAGCTGGGACGGGTGCAGCCCCAGGGTGGTTTTGAGGCTCTCGTGGGTGGGGCCATAGGAAACCGGGAGGGGATTGGGCGTGCTGCCGCATGGGGGAGGGGAGCTGCCGTGTAGGGGCAGGGTTCTGATCCCAGAAACAGCACGGTGAAGTCGTGCCTGCGCAGTGTGGCTCTGCGTGCCGGAAGATGGTGCTCATCAAGGGAATTGTGAGTCAGGAGCTTGGGAGTGCTGGGCAGGCGCAGCAGGGCAAGCCCCTGACCCCGCTTCCCAGCGGGAGCTCAAGAGCCAGATAAAAAGGTCTGATGAGCTGGAAGTGGCCGGTGGGCTATAGTTTACCAACCCCTGCAGTAGGGGAACCCAGGCCATCCTCTACACTGGGTCCCAGCCCAGGGACTCTAGGACAAGTACTCAAGATTCACTGCACCCTACTCCTTGCTGCCACCTCCCTGGACTTCTTCCTACCAAGCCTTTCTCCTTACCCTGCCAGAGCCTTCTGACTGACAGGTCTTTTTGCTTCTACTATCAGTGGAATAACTACAGAGTTTCTCCTTGCAGCCCCCAGCTGTACTATACTTCCTCTGTTTATATCGCCAGCCAGCCCCTCCCCAGCTATTTTTCATCATGAATCAGTCCTGGCCCACCCTCCATGTGCAACTAGGTGGGCTAATTGAGCTCTCTGACCCCTGTTAACCCATTGTTCACCTGTCTGGGGTGGATACCCCATCACAGTCCCCCATTGCCAACACCAGGGGCGTTCCATTGGTAATTGGAAAGAGGAGTTCCAATGGTGGCAACTGCTAGTGTAGATAGGGCATCTGGTACCAGTGGTGTTTTTAATGCCATATTGTCTAAACTTGCTCAGCACAGGCCTAAGCATCAGTTAAAAATGCTGGTGGCTGCGAGACCCTTACCACACTAGCACTCCTCACATTTCCATCACCTGTGGAGCTGCACCAGCATCAACAGTAGTGGGAAGCATTCCCTAGAACCCTATTCTGATTTGACAGCATTTTACATCCATTCTGCATAGCTGTACATGACTATACAGGGTTCAGGGCAGAACAGAATCAGGCCCAATCTCTGGGGACCAAGTCTTGCATCTTAACTTAGGCTCTGCACCTTTTAGCTTCATTGGGTGCAAAGGACTGTGAGTGTTGGTCCTTTTGCGAGTGTTGGTCCTTTGTACAGGAAGCAAAACCAGCATGTGCCAGGGCATTCCTAATGGAAACTCCCAGCCCAGTTTCACCTAGTTTTCACATATAGATGAACACAATTTGTTGAGGAAGAGTCAACATGGTTTTAATAAGGGGAAATCATGCCTCACCAATCTACTAGATTTCTTTGAGGGGGTCAACAAGCACATGGACCAAGGGGATCCAGTGGATATAGTGTACTTAGATTTTCAGAAAGCCTTTAACAAGGTCCCTCACCAAAGGCTCTTACGTGAAGTAAGCTGCCACGGGATAAGAGGGAAGGTGCTCTCGTGATTTGGTAACTGGTTAAAAGATAGGAAACAAAGGATAGGTATAGATGGTCAGATTTCAGAATGGAGAGAGGTAAATAGTGGTGTCCCCCAGGGGTCTGTTCTGGGACCAGTCCTATTCAACATATTCATAAATGATCTGGAAAAAGGGGTAAACAGTGAGGTGCCAAAATTTGCAGATAATACAAAGTTACTAAAGATAGTTAAGACCCAGGCAGTCTGCAAAGAGCTACAAAAGGATCTCTCAAAACTGGGTGACTGGGCAACAAAATGGCACATTAAATTTAATGTTGATACATGCACATTAATGTACATTGGAAAGCATAATCCCAACTATACATATAAAATGATGGGGTCTAAATTAGCTGTTACCACTCAAAAAAGAGATCTTGGAGTCATTGTGGATAGTTCTCTGAAAACATCCACTCAATGTGCAGCGGCAGTCAAAAAAGTGAACAGAATGCTGGGAATAATTAAGAAGGGGATAGAAAATATCATGTTGCCTCTATATAAATCGATGGTACGTCCACATCTTGAATACTGTATGCAGATGTGGTCGCCCCATCTCAAAAAAGATATATTGGAATTGGAAAAGGTTCAGAAAAGGACAACAAAAATGATTAAGGGTATGGAACGACTTCCGTATTACGAGAGATTAATAAGACTGGGACTTTTCAGGTTGGAAAAGATGTAGAGAAAGTAGATATGAGAAGTAGTAAACAACATTTCCTTAACACAAGAACTAGGGGTCACCAAATTAAATTAATAGGCAGCAGGTTTAAAACAAATAAAAGGAAGTATTTCTTCACACAACGCACAGTCAACCTGTGGAACTCCTTGCCAGAGGATGTTGTGAAGGCCAAGACCATAACTGGGTTAAAAAAAGAACTAGATAAATTCATGGAGGACAGGGTTAACCATCAATGGCTATTAGTCAGGATGGGCAGGAATGGTGTCCCTAGCCTCTGTTTGCCAGAAGCTGGGAATGAGCGACGGGATGGATCACTTGATTATCTGTTCTGTTCATTCCCTCTGGGGCATCTGGCACTGGCCACTGTCAGAAGACAGGATACTGGGCTAGATGGACCTTTGGTCTGACCCAGTAAGGCCATTCTTATATTCTAGATCCAGCTTTCAGTCTAAGGAGACAACCAAGATATACTAATTCAAATCAAACTATGGATACACTGGAAGTAAGTCTGATTTCTCCTGAGGCTTCATAGATCAATCTAAGTGCTGTCAAAACCCGCAGAGCCCATAAATGACATCAAGTGGGCTTAATCCTGCCAGCTTTTGTTCAGACATTCTCCACTAATGCCAAAGGAAAGTTTTCCTAATTAAATCCTACAGGATCATGCTCACATATTTCACAATTAGCAGTTGTTCAATATATGCTTAAAGAGACAGTCAATTGGTGAAAGTTAGTCAAAGCAAATAGGCACCAGTTTTAAACTTACTAACCTGCAATCATTCTATATACTTTTAATTACAGCAATTATCTAATGCCAACATATCACCAGTTTTTGACAGCTTACATTTTAACTGTTTGTGACTTAAATAAGTTGTGTTAAATGCAGTATAAACTAGACATAGATTCAGTCCCCTCTCCAACATAATAATCAAGCGTTCAATGTGGTTATTATTACAATAGATGCTGTTGTTTTTCTGTAAAGTAAATTCAAACTAATTTGACTTACCTGATTTCTTTATCATTATACTTACCCACATCACATAGCGGTTTGGTGAGGATTCATGAATTAATGTTCGTTAAGTGCATTGAAAGTAAAAGTGTTAAATGTATTTAATTATAATCAGTGCTACTTGCTTTGGGCCTCTTACTCCAAACATAAAAGTGTTTTGATCCAAAAAGTCAAAGAACTTTTTAAAATACAGCTTCCTGATTTGAGTCCTGATTCAACAAGGCACTAAAGCACATGGCTAACTTTAAGCATCTGTGGTCCCATTGAAGGTACCTTGCAGAACTTGGCCTTAGGGACAAATTCTGCTCTCAGATACGTGCATGCCACTTCCACTGAAGTCAAGTGAAGGCAGAATTTGGTTGTTACAGGGAAAAAGTGCTAACTTCACTGTGCTATACATAGATCTAATCATGAAGTCCTCATTCGGGTAAAAGTCCTGTTGTTTGAAAAAGGGGACAGGATCAGCCCCTTTCAGAGTATATTATTATTGTGCTTTAGTTATAAATGTATGTGCCTACATTATTTTTAGTAGGAAACTTGAAGTGTTTTCATTCCTAATCTTGAGAGACTCTGCTATCTGCAACTGCAAGATAAATCCTTGACCTTTTAGTCCAAGCAGCATGTGTTTTACATTTCCACTAATAGCTGTCTCACATTTAATGTCATTTGTAGGGTATCATTGGGTACTGCATATTTTTGGATGTATTGTAGCAGTTTGATCCTTTCCCTGACATTGCCTCGGTGACACAAACAAAGTTGTGAATCATTTATTGAGACTAAGGTTTGCATGTTTTTCACATGTGCATCCAACATGTTCATTAATGAGGCAAAGGTAGCTTAAGTTGTATGTTTATGTATATGTTCTGTTCAGAAATGAGCAGGATGTCAGTGTCTACAAAAAGCTAAAATAAACCATTCATCTATATAATAAAGAGTGTACAAAACCTAACAGTAATAGGAAAAAAGAGTGATTTTTTCTCCCTTTAAGTGAAAACTATTTTTTTCCTCTAGATTTAAATATTACTTTGTGGTGTTGGCAACCTAAATTCTGCAGCCCATGAAAACCTGTTAATCAAACTGAACAGGACTAACTGTAACCAAAAGTGAAATTGACTAATCTACATTTATTTTCTAAGGGGAGTGAAATACAAAACGCAAACAAAACAGCATAAATAGTGAAAAAGGAAATTAGACTGTCAAAAACCTTTCCATTTTAAAATATGAAGTACTGGTGACTGTACTGGTAAAGGAATTTGATGGGTTTTTAAAATATCTGTTGTTTAACTTTATGCTGTCCCTTTATGTTTTAGTTCCTCATCTTTGTAGCTGAGCCATGGCTTTTCTCTGATGTCTCAAGTGTGATGTTTCTAGAAGACGGAACCTATGTATAACACTGCATGCGTGTGATCCTAAGGGTTATGGATTTACTAATTGTTTTTCTCCAGTTCTAAACTGTGTTTTTCTTTTTTAGACATCTGTGAGGCTCGCAAGTTTGTTCTCCAACAAATGCTGACTTAAAATAACAACATTGCAAATTCTTTTTAGCTGCTCCTGAAGAGCTCTGTGTCGCTTGAAAGCTTGTCTCTTTCATCAACAGACGTTGGTCCAGTAAAAGATATTACCTCACCCACCTTGTCTCCTGCGTTTAACTGTAAGTTAATGTAATTACTTATAAAAGGTGCCAGATCAATCGCGCCATAGAGGTAAATCCTCTGCTTGGGCACAGAACGCATGCAGCATGAGTAGTGGCAGTGACACTCCCCCATTGTGCTTCATCCCTGTTCTGGAGGGGCTGAGAGGGTAACTCAGTCTCAGTCCCTTCGGTCTTTGGCTCTCTGCTGAGATTAAGGGTGCTGAACTGTACCCACTGTAGTAATGGGGTCTGTTATACGAGGGCCTGTTATACGAGGAAGTAGACTAAGACCAACCCATTTCACGTAGACCACCAAATGACCATCAACTAGTAACAACTTTTGGTTACCATCAGTTTGGGTCAGTTTTGAACCAACGACATAGGGCATGCCCCAACTCCCACTAAAGTAAGTTTCAAAACTCCTAGTTGGAGCAGGATCAGGCCAATAGAGGTGAAAGGTTCTGTATCTCATAGTCAGACCACAGAGCCATCCAGTCCTGGGCTTTTAAATTTTAACCCATCACTACATAATTCATTAATGCCTAAAACCTGGGTCACATGAGACACAGTACAGAGCTGGGAGCAAAAGTGTATGTCAGAGGTTATATTATGAAAACACACCTTTCACTGGATGGCTCAGAGTACATGTAATGAGATATGGAACCTTTCTCCTCTATGTCAGTGATTACAGTTCAGCCCAGACTGCTAAGTGACCAAAATTTGTTACCACCCGGTTATAGTTCAGTGACTTATGAGAAATTAGTTGATGGCCATAGGTCAGTTCCCAGTGGAGAGGTGTCAACAGCACCAAAAACATCACAGCTGGCATAAATTAGAACCCTGGCAACCGTAGCAACGAGGACCAGGAATTGAGTGAGCCACAGAGAGGGGAATGCTCCATTACCTGGAGTCCAACCCAATACATCTTCAAGATCTTCATCTCACATTCTGCTCCTTTTGTGCTTTATGTTCCGTCACACAGAACATGCTCGGTCATCCTCGTATCAGGGCAAACTCTTTTGACCTACATAATAGTGCTTTTCACCTTCAGGCTCCCGCTAGGAATTGTTTTATCATTTGATCTATGTTCTTCTTCTAAACTTTGTCGACTTAAGCCTGGGTTTAAAAAAAACTCACCTCTTTGGGCTTAATAATTTTCTAAGGTGTTGCTCAGTTGGCCTCCTTCATTTCAGTGTTTGTTTATATTTGTGTGTGGAGTGGAGAAGCACTTACTGAGTTAAGTCTTTTAACACCGGATTCTAATACCCTTACTCATGTCAAGTGGCTCTCTCCCTTCCTTTAATGGGACTACTTGTGGAGCAAAGTACTATTCAATGTGAGTAAATGTGGCTGAATCTGGCCCTTAAATAACAAATAAACCCCTTCCCCCTGAGAAGCTCACTCCATATCAGTGTTTAGGCCCTTTCCTGGGACTGCCTGGTGAACTTTATACTGCCAATGCCCATGCTGGACCTAAACTATGGATAAAGAGAGGATTTGGTGTCAATCCAACACCTACTTCTAGCACTAAATCCTCTTAGATAAAAAATAAAACTGCACACACTGGGCCCAATTCTGCAATCCTGACTCTTGTGCGTGAAGTCAGTCCTAGGACCAATCCTATTCAACTTATTCATAAATGATCTGGAGAAAGGGGTAAAAAGTGAGGTGGCAAAGTTTGCAGATGATACTAAACTGCTCAAGATAGTTAAGACCAAAGCAGAATGTGAAGAACTTCAAAAAGATCTCACAAAACTAAGTGATTGGGCAACAAAATGGCAAATGAAATTTAATGTGGATAAATGTAAAGTAATGCACATTGGAAAAAATAACCCCAACTATGCATACAATATGATGGGGGCTAATTTAGCTACAACAAATCAGGAAAAAGATCTTGGAGTCATCATGGATAGTTCTCTGAAGATGTCCACACAGTGTGCAGAGGCGGTCAACAAAGCAAACAGGATGTTAGGAATCATTAAAAAGAGGATAGAGAATAAGACGGAGAATATATTATTGCCCTTATATAAATCAATGGTACGCCCACATCTTGAATAGTGCATACAGATGTGGTCTCCTCATCTCAAAAAAGATGTACTGGCACTAGAAAAGGTTCAGAGAAGGGCAACTAAAATGAATAGGGGTTTGGAGAGACTGCCAGACCTTGAGAATAAAGCCTGCTAGCCACAGAGTAGGTACATCACAAACTGCCTCAACTAATGATACAGGAGGTACTTATGAGGAGAGATTACCTCCTCATAAGTACCCATATGAGGAGAGATTAAAGAGGCTAGGACTTTTCAGCTTGGAAAAGAGGAGACTAAGGGGGGATATGAGAGAGGTATATAAAATTATGAGTGATGTGGAGAAAGTAGATAAGGAAAAGTTATTTACTTATTCCCATAATACAAAAACTAGGGGTCACCAAATGAAATTAATAGGCAGCAGGTTTAAAACAAATAAAAGGAATTTCTTCTTCACACAGCGCACAGTCAACTTGTGGAACTCCTTACCTGAGGAGGTTGTGAAGGCTAGGACTATAACAGCGTTTAAAAGAGAACTGGATAAATTCATGGAGGTTAAGTCCATTAATGACTATTAGCCAGGATGGGTAAGGAATGGTGTCCCTAGACTCTGTTTGTCAGAGGGTGGAGATGGATGGCAGGAGAGAGATCACTTGATCATTACCTGTTAGGTTCACTCCCTCTGGGGCACCTGGCGTTGGCTTCTGTCAGTAGACAGGATACTGGGCTAGATGGACCTTTGGTCTGACCCAGTATGGCCGTTCTTGTGTTCTTATGTCTCTGGGCACTATTCCCATCAGGAAGGTCCAGGGTTTGGCCCATTGTCTATTTAAATGGCAGAAGGGTAAGTAAATATTAGTAGCTAAACTAGTTATTAACCTGCCAGCTGAAATATCCAACACATCCCATGTTTTCTTCCTGGTAGATGCAAATGAGACTGGATTGTAAACATCTCATGCCTAAATTATACCTCAGAGAATCCAAGTAACACAATTTGCCTTGTCTGAATTAGTTCAGTAAAAACAAGGCAGATAAATGAGTGTAGTTGTCCTGAGTTCTCTCACTCTCCAGCTTTTTCCCTGCTTGGGAACGCCAGAAGTTTGAGGGATAGACCAGATCTTGAATGTAAATATGCATCTTGCCTCCAGATTTGGCATGAAGAGCAAACCAGATGAGTTTTGGGGATTTTTTAATATAAAACCATGTACAAAAATGAACTAGAAGTAAGAGCTCTTTTGTGGACTATATTTCAAAGGCATATGAAACTCTGGCTCCCAGAAGAGCATTCTGGAATTAGTGGCAAATGCTTTTATTATTATGCCGAGGTCTCACACTTAATTGGTTTCAGATCTAATAGCTATGATCCTGAGCAATGGATAGTGGTAGAAAGCATGTAAATTATATCAATTCCCCTACCCCACCTCACTTGTTGCATGAAACTTTGCATCTGTTTTATACTAAGGCATAATCAGAACAACTCCTGGCCAGGGCTTTTTATTCCAGAATCACACAAATAGTGTACCTCTACTTCCTCCCTAAAGGATCAGTTCTACGCTCCTTACATATACATAACCTCCGTAGACATTAATCAGGGGGCAACCCAGGCAGATGGAGAGGGAGGAGGGAAGCCCCAAAAGAAGTAGCTGAAAAATGAATAGAATTAGGAAATGTGAAGTAACATGGATAATATATTCATGCAGTTGTAGTTTGCATGTGTTGTTGTGTCTATGAGTACTCATGAAAGATTCCAGACTGCCAGACCTTGAGAATAAAGCCTGCTAGCCACAGAGTAGGTACATCACAAACTGCCTCAACCAATGATACAGGAGGTACTTATATGTCCCCTTATCACAGTGGTATCTGAGCATCTCGACCTGGAGAGGCCACCTGGATTGCTGTAAGTGTTGCTCAGTTGCCTTCCCACTCAGTCCTTAGCTTCCCCACTCATACTGGCAATCAGAGGGCAATTAGGGCTAATTGACTTGGTGCTTTCTGTGATGTGCGAACTGGACTCTGAAAGCAACAAACATGTTTATGGTGACTGTAACAACTCATCATCTGTATGTGTTGTTTACAAGAAGAGAGGCTGCTGCGTGTATCTGATGCAAAGGTAGATTAGTAGTTTGTTGTGTATAGTTGTAGGGATTTATTGTTATACGGCCAGATTTCTTGTCACAGACAAATGTTTGGTGTGTATAGTTATTGGCTATAGAGATGATTTACAATGGACAGGGCCGGCTCTAGGTTTTTTGCTGCTCCAAGCGGGGAGGGGGAGGGGGGGGTGTCTCAGGAGGGGGCAGTTAGGGACAAGGACCATTGGGGCTTAGATAGGGGGTGGGGTCCTGGGGGGCAGTTGGGGCAGGGGTCCCAGGAGGGGGTGATCAGGGGACAGGGAGCAAGGGGGTTGGATGGGTTGGGGTTTCTGTGGGGAGCAGTTGGAGGGAGTGGATGGGGGCAGGGTGGGGCTACCCTCCCTCCCCATGGAGTGTCCTATTTTTTTAATGTTAAAATATGGAATCCCTACTCACAGTGCAGCTCTCCATTCATAGCAGGCTGCAGCATGAGGTCTCAGCTTCCTCACTCCCTCCCCCTTTCCTGTTGGTAGTGGCCAAGGGAATGCTGGGAAATGTAGTTCTTTCCCTGCTCCAGGGCTGGCTCTATAGGCAGGGAGCTAACCAAGGAACTACAGTTCCCAGGGCCCCCTGTTGGTTCTCAGCTCCCATGCTGGATCCCGGCCGCCCCTGCAAATGGGCTGCCCCAAGCACGTTCTTGCTTTGCTGGTGCCTAGAGCCGCCCCTGACAATGGAAGGTTAATCAGTTGCACCAGCAAAATCCAACATTTACACGTGCAAATCCAGCAGTTAGGTGAACAATGACCTAATGTGCCTCATCAGTCTCTGGTTATGTATGTACAAAGGTGCAATGTATTTTAGCCCACCCTCTGTTGCCCCTTCTTTTGAAAGCATGCATTTAGGCTCTGCATAGCAAGGCATTTATGTATATGCCTAACTTTAAATACACAAGTAGTCTTATTGATTTCATTAAGGCTACTCATGTACTTAAAGTTAGACACTATGGTTAGGTACTTTGCTGAGTCAGGGACTTGCCTGAGAAAGGAAGTGAACAGTACATTTCATATTTAAACACAATTTGTGACCTTTACCATTAAAAAAAATCATTTTTGAAATTATCTTTCCTCATTTCCTTAATTATGAATTCATTGGCTGATGAATTCAAGTCAGCTGTACCATGTGTTTGCACCCTTAAATCAACCTTGCAAAAGTCCACTTGCCCATGGTGAGTACATATTTTGATGAGTGAGTAATATGTCTCCATGGAAAGGCTTGCATGTTTGGTTTAAATTTTGGCTGCCTGGGATGATGTGCATGTGAGTCTGATTATTTTGCATAACTATATATTTTAACTGTGTGTCCAGATGCCCAGAGTCTGGGGTGGATCCTTTTGTTTTTATTCTGTAGTCAGTGTTAACTGAAATAAATACAAAATCAAATAACTAACCTTTTTTATGATCATCAAAGTAAAGTATGAATAGAAAGATTTTATGCCTGGGTTAGAAAATTTCCATGTCAATTTTGCAAGTGCTTCCTGAAATGTTTTTCTCTGGGCGTACCTAAAGGCTCAGTGTCATGAAATGATTAGAAGGAAGAGAAATTGATTTTTTTCTGCTAACATTCTCATGGACACTTAAGATGAAGCAATCCACATTTTCTTATAGAATGAAGGAAACACCATCCTTCATTTTCACAGTTCATAAGATAGACAGAGACCTTTTGGCAAAATGTTGGTATGTGTGTGACTGATAACACCTCCCATCATTTCAGAATATGGACTCCTGGCCATGATAGACTCAGATGTGAAAACAAAACATGTGTATTTTATGTTGGTCACTGTTAGTTCCATTCTATTAAATTATAACCAGTTGCTAAATACTGAAAAGAAAGGAAAATCTGTATCAGAAGAATTAGACAATGGTGCTACAGTCTGACAGCCCCTCGCCACTCAAACTCCCTGGCCTTTTGCCTCCAGAGATATTGGTGTGAAACCTGCTCAGATGACAAGTTAAAGTGATTCTTAACTCTTCTTTTTCGATGATCCACATTGCAAAACAATCATGCAGATTTCATGCACCCAAGAAGCAGAACCGAAGCAGCATAGGTTTATGTATATACTGTTCTTTTGAGAGAGAGGTCTGATACCACTTGACAGCATTTTGTAGGTCTCACGTGCTAGCCAAATAGCAGTCATTTGACAGTGATTAATAATTGATTTTTAGAATAAATTTTGGTGGCTAAATTAAATTCCCAATACATTACCTGTATCTTCAATCTAATCTTTTATTCTGGAGCTAGAATCTGTTTTATTTTTTAATCTACATCAGTCCTCAAACACAGCAGGAGATATTCTGTGGATAAGCCAGTAGCATGATTCCTTCTAACAACCTCTTGTCAATCATTGTTAATTAACTGGTGGGTCTACCTACAAGGCACTTCAGTGGCAATTGTGCTTTCATCACCATCAAATCAAATCAAAGGGCAGGTGGCTTTTTAAAAATATGCCATCTATTTTCTTGTAGTCACTAAAGTAAGAGTGTATGGAGCAATATATAATAATAGACACTGGCTCCCAACTACTTGCTACATGTTTGGATACTTATTGCTGTGGGTGCTGAGCGAGATTCATAGATTCATAGATTCTAGGACTGGAAGGGACCTCGAGAGGTCATCGAGTCCAGTCCCCTGCCCTCATGGCAGGACCAAATACTGTCTAGACCATCCCTGATAGACATTTATCTAACCTACTCTTAAATATCTCCAGAGATGGAGATTCCACAACCTCCCTAGGCAGTTTATTCCAGTGTTTAACCACCCTGACAGTTAGGAACTTTTTCCTAATGTCCAACCTAAACCTCCCTAGCTGCAGTTTAAGCCCATTGCTTCTTGTTCTGTCCTTAGAGGCTAAGGTGAACAAGTTTTCTCCCTCCTCCTTATGACACCCTTTTAGATACCCGAAAACTGCTATCATGTCCCCTCTCAGTCTTCTCTTTTCCAAACTAAACAAACCCAATTCTTTCAGCCTTCCTTCATAGATCCTTATGACACAACCTATTCTCTGCAAAACTCTATGGTAATGAACATACAAATTAAATTAAAAGTTTCCAATCCATGTACATACCTTCTGTGCTCACCTTGTACCTTCCTAGTGAGGGCTGCTTCGCCCATTTTATGCCATGTCATAACCTATTGCTAGGAGGAGGACAGATTTCAAACAGTTTTAAATGTGGTTTTGCACATGCACCCACAAAGTACGCACCGCTGGAGGCCTAATTTGTGTGCACAGTTACTGATTATCACCACTAATGTGTCATACAAATTAGACATGCAATTCTGTGCCTAGAAGCAGTGGAAAATTTGGCCCACAATGATATCCCTTGTATGATCTTATAAAAGTAGCTGGATCGGAGTGCCTGAAGCCATCATTCCTCATGTTGTGATTCCAGTCAGAAGGCATAAATTAAGTCAGATTGGACTGGGTCAAACTACTACAGTGTTTCCATGTGATTCAGTGGAGGATACTCTGGTTCTGAATTATCTCACAGACCTTGGGAGGCAGGCCAGTCCTCGCTTACAGACAACCCCCCAACCTGAAGTAAATACTCACCAGCAACTACACACCACACCACAGAAACACCAACCCAGGAACCAATCCCTGTAGCAAACCTCGTTGCTTACTCTGTCCCCATATCTACACTGGCAACACCATCAGAGGACCCAACCACATCAGCCACACCATCAAGGGCTCATTCACCTGCACATCTACTAATGTTATATATGCCATCATGTGCCAGCAATGCCCCTCTGCCATGTACATTGGCCAAACCGGACAGTCCCTCCGCAAAAGAATAAATGGACACAAATCGGACATCAGGAATGGTAACATACAAAAGCCAGTAAGTGAACACTTCAATCTCCCTGGTCATTCTATTACAGATTTAAAAGTCACTATCATTGAACAAAAAAACTTCAGAAACAGACTTCAAAGAGAAACAGCAGAACTAAAATTCATTTGCAAATTTAACACCATTAATCTGATCTTGAATAGGGACTGGGAGTGACTGGCTCATTACAGAAGCAGCTTTTCCTCTCCTGGAATTGACACCTCCTCATCTATTATTGGGAGTGGACTACATCCACCCTGATTGAATTGGCCCTGTCAACACTGGTTCTCCACTTGCGAAGTAACTCCCTGCTCTCCATGTGTCAGTATATAATGCCTGCATCTGTAACTTTCACTCTATGCATCTGAAGAAGTGAGTTTTTTACCCACGAAAGCTTATGCCCAAATAAATCTGTTAGTCTTTAAGGTGCCACCAGACTCCTTGTTGTTTTTGTAGATACAGACTAACAGACGGCTACCCCCTGATACTTGATACTAAACCTAATGCCCAACGTGGTGATAGGGAATGCTGCGTTACAGAGAATGCTTCGGGGGGACTCAGTCAAGGTATGTCTACACTGCACAGGCAACGAGCTGCCCAGCCTGGGTGCACAGGCTTGTGTTGGTGAGACTCATGCTAAATATAGCTGTGTGGATGTTGCCGCACCAACAGAGGGTGGGCCTGAGTGTGGGTGGCTAGCCCAACTTCCACCATACCACAGCATCCACACAGCGGTATTTAGTGCACTAGCATGAGCCTGCCCTGCCAACACAGTCTGTCTACCCAGGCTGGGGGAGACACTCCCAGCTGCAGTGCAGACAGCCCAAGGAGCACGCTTCTCTGAGTCAGCTCTAACCCTCAATGCCCCAGCATAGTTATACAGGGCACTGTGTTGTTGAAGATGCCATGTTTGTGATAGGATGTAAAACAGAGGATGTTATCAGTTGAAAATCCTCTGGCACACTTCACTAGAGCAGGGATGTTAGCTCCCCTCTCCTGCTTGGATAACTACATACTGGCTACTTAAATCTCCTTGTAGTTTCCAGTGGACGCAGCATTCTTTTTCACTTCCTCTCCTAGGCTATTGTGTAGTGATGCTCTGCATTCAAGAACATGCTACATTTCATGCCCAGGAGCGCTGTGGTTCAGGGGTGGATAGTTTTTCATGGTCCCCTTCCCTGCTACTGTTCCCCTCTCCCCAGTCTCTCTGGTCAGGCCCCTGTGGACACAGAAATTCAGACTTTGAACCCCAGAGCTGTGGACGCTGCCTTAATCTTCCTGGCTGTTAGCTTATAACAATATGGAAGAACATCATCATTTTACTGGACTTTAGTTGAATATTTCCAGAGGTGATAGTAAAAACTACAACAGAATATATAAGATGGATGCATAAGAACCCTGAAAACTTGGAGACGAATCCTCTGCCCCACTTCCAACACATCTTTTCACCCCTTGTGCATGGGCCACTACACACCTTGCAGCTATTTCTGGGTTCCAATGTGGCCTCGTAACTTTGTTCCCTCATATAAGGTTGCTTCCAATATTGATATCGCTTCTAGTGCTCATATTTCAAGCAACATCAACCTCCTGAGCGGTCACACTTTTAATTGTGTCCAATAGAGAGGCCAGCTGGAGTTGCGTCTAGAAATAATAAATAAATTACTCTCCTGCCCCCAGACAAAGACCCTGGATGCAAAATGTCAGCCTGGAGCAAAAGGTTCTGGTTAAATTACAACCCTGGAGAAGCTTGGAGCAATAGTGTCAAAATTACCATGTTCATGAGCCTGTAGGAATGGATGAAGGTGGCAATGAGAAAACTTGTTCAGAAAAAAGTTAGTCTCCGTCTCTCCAGGCCAAACCTTCACCAAGGTTTAGAGCCAAGCTCCAAGGGACACTTCCCTCAGGCTCTAAGGTGTTTAGAGAGACATTTTTTTGTGGGCGGGGGGGAATACAATCTGAATAAAGATGTATTTGAACCAATGACCTTCAGATCAAAGTCTGAATGTCACTCTGAGCCTCTCTGTCTCCATGCTGGCCGAATCAAAAACCCAGGCTCTGATCGTGCCTGAACTTTGGGAATCATTTCTGATACAAATGGTAGGGGCTGGGACATTGCTGCTTATAAGTTCTGGTCAGCACTGGAAGAAGAACTGCTGGAAATCTCCCAAGAAAGGTTCTTCTCACAAGATTTCCAGGCCTTGTTTGTAGACTTTAGAGCTTCAGCTGAAACCTCTGATCTGTATCTACCACACAAGCCTTTTAAGGGTCACTTAGATAGAGGCATGGAACGTGCCACTCTTCCTCTTTGGGGGTCTGGTTCTGCATCCCTTTCTTATGTGAGCAGCCCCGTGGGTCAGAGTTGATTTTTTTTGTAATATTCCCATGGATCTTTAGGACCAAATGACCTGCATTTTACTTTATAGAATGGAAAGAACAGCAGAATCCATTTCCACAGTTCAGAGGAACAGACAAGGAGATTGTCTGGCAAAATGTCAGGTGTGTGACTGATAGCCCTCGCCAGCCAGTTCAGAGTGTGACCCATGGCCAGGGGGCTGCTCATGAGTGACAGGAGTAGTTGCATGAATAAAGGGGGCAGACACTATGGGCTCAGTTTTGCAGATGCTCCGTGTGTTGAACCCCCATCAACTTTGGGGAGAGTCTGGAAATAAATTAATGGGAGAATTGGACCATTCTACCTTCAGATTCTCTCTGGCCTTTGTGACCCTCCCAGACCCTGAGGAATGGGATATAACTCACCTTGTTTCCAAGATACTGTGTCACACTGAAAAGGGGTTTGGAAAGGCAGAAAGCACACGGGAGAGGTACAAGTGTGCAGAATTATTGTCTCTGGGTTCTTGGGACAGGAAAGAGGGGGCCTTGGTCGGAGGAAACAACCCAGAGCAAGGAGAGGTAAAAGCCTGGGTATAATGGAAGAATGAGAGTAATTTGGTGTTTGCTTTGTGAAAGCCCTACGGGAGGGAGCGCTTGCATTAGGGCCTGCATTCAGCACAGAATAAGAAAAGCAGCAGCAAAAATACAGAGAAGGAAAACAAGTGAGTTCAAAATAATGACCCGGACTGATTCCGACTCCGAAGTAGATGAAGGAGACTGAACTGGGATCCGCTCCCATCAGATGGAAGCAAGTTGGATTATTTCCCGGACAGATTGGCCCCAGCTGGGAAAGATAGAAGAATGAGAGGAAGAGAGATGGCTCAAGTAGGAGAACAGCAGCTCCAAGATAAAAAGCATTTTCAAGAAAGCCAGATTAGATATATTATCAAATCAATGGCATTAGACCTGACAGGCAGCATCCGAGGAGCCAAGAGACAAAGCTTGTCAAAGCCAACCGTAAATCAAGGTGAAAAAGCAACCTGGCACTGTGTGGTCACCTTCCCGTTTGCTCTGACCAGGGCAGCTTGAAAAACCTTTTGTATCTGCCCATTTCTCTTGTGGGGTAGGTGCTTTGATATTGAGTTTGATTAAGGTTTTCCCTTCTTCCCCTGACTCCACAAACAGATCTTCAGCTACTGTGGGCCAGAACCTCAGCTACTGTAAATTAGCGTAATTCCATTAATTTGAATGGCGTGATACTGAGTTACAGAATCTGAGAGGATCTGGCCCGGTGGATTGTAACTGTACAAATACAATACACAGACTCAACCTAAGATTCTAAACATCTGCTCCTGTGGGGTGCTGAGCACTCTTAACCGCCAGACACATCACAGGGCACTGCCCACCCTGCATATGAGGCCTTGAGACTCTTCTCCAGCTGTGCATTGTCATCATTAAGATTGAACTTTGATCCAGTATTTCTATCCAGCAGTAAGTAGAGGCAGCACAGTCTAGTACTTTGACCATGGGCCTAGAACCTAAGGAACTCCAGAATTCTGTTCCCAGCTCTGACACACCTTGGACAAGTGACTTTGCCGCTGTGTGCCTCAGTTTCCCCAACTGTTAAAATAGGGATAATAATTTCCCTCTCTCAACGGATGCCATGAAGATTAGCTAGTTGAGCCACAAAGAGAGTGTTGAGTGTGCTAAGTGCGTCTTTTTAAAGATGTGATTTAGAAAATAGATTGCTATTTGAAATACACTCAGCACTTCTTCACATCAGGCTCTCAGTTATTTTTTTGGAGAGGGCGGGCAAGGATTGCACATATGTTATGATAAATGTCTGTGTTGTCTGAAATTCCCAGGACTTCCAGATGCTCCAGACAAAAGTCAAACATCCGGGGCCAGAGCCCACAATAAACCAAAACAAAGACAACAATAAAAGGAAACTAACAAACTGAAGCACTAATTATCATCAGCATCGTCCTTCTTTAGAACCCTGGGAGTCCAGGCGTATAGAATGCCGGGTATATCCTGAGCCTCTCTTTAAATGTGTGACCTAAAGACTTACTTAAACTGTTTGTTGGTAAAAAGAGAAACAAACCAAGACAGGTCGGTAGCTAATCTGCCAAACTCTTGGATGGGAGCTCTGCAAAGGGACTTATTTTAGAATTCACAAAAGATTGATCGACAGTGGGAAAGGAAGTGAATCAGAGCTAAAAACGCATCAAGAAAAAGGGGAAAACAACACCTTTAAATGCTGTTTGATCTGGCACTTCAGCGGACAAGGCTGCTGCAGATGGAGGAAACAGGAAGTCTGCCAAGGAAAAAATGTGAGGAGGCAGCCATCAAGCCTTTCCTCCCCACCCCAAAATAAAATCCCAACCCAGCAATATGGGGTTGCCTCTCATGATTGGGGTTAAACTCTTGATTTGATCCCATAATTGCATTCCTGTCTATCTAGCCCAGTGATTAGCTGTGAAGAGTATAGAGCTCTATTCTCAAGCTTTGCAACTGTCTCACTAGGATACCTCAGGCAAGTCACTTCACCATTAGGGATAATAAATTAGCCCTGGTCTATAAGTGGCTACATGGGGAGAAGATTTGGGGTAGCAGAGTGTTCTTTAGTCTAGCAGACAGTGATATAACAAAATCCAGTGGCTGGATGCTGAACAAATTCATATGGGAAATACAGTGCACATTTTTAACAGTGAGGGTAATTAACCACTGGTGCAATTTATCTAGGGAGGTGGTGCATTCTCTGTCACTTGCAGTCTTTAAATCAAGATTGGATGCGTTTCTAACAGATGTGCTCTAGCTCAGCCAGAAGTTATGGGCTTGGTGGAGGAATTACTGGGTGAAATTCTACAGTCTGTTTCAGGAGGTCTGATTAGAGGATCATCATGATCCCTTCTGGCTTTACAATCTCTGAACCTATGAACATTCACCTTTGTTAGCATCCTAGTGAAAGGTGCATGCAAAGTGTGCTCGTTCTTTAGTTGGAAAGCACCTTCCGACACATAGCAAAGCGCTGTCAAGGAGCTCAGCCACCCACTGCAAAAACACAGCATGAAATTAAAGAAAACAGTGGGGGAGAACATCTTAAAAATAGCAGGAGCAGGAGTGTGTGCCAGTCCTGCCAGGTGCTACAGCATCAATAAAAATAACATGCAATGCAAGACAACATGGAACCATGTACAGAGATATGCAGCCGGAGCCTGCTGCAAATCTGGAGTTACTCTACTGAATGCAGTGAGCCTCATCTCCTTTCCTTTGCGCTGTGTGTCATCATTTAACACCAGTGCAAAGTGAATACAAAGCGCCACCATTCTGCTTTGGTAGCATCAGTAGCATTACTCTGCATTTAGAGACCAGCATTTAGACCCAGTTTGAACTGTAGGAATGCAGAGGCATAAACAAAATGAATATTAAAAAAAAAGACACAAAGGTGAAGATGGCTGTTGTAAAAGTAGGTCGCAATTATGGATCTATGCTCTCCTCTGAACACCCTTCGCTCTCCACAGATAGACGTGTAGTTAGGTCTATGTCTCTTCTCGTAGCTAGGTAGAGAGAGGAGTAAGATTTCCCTCTTGTTCACATAATCATGTTGTATACTCAATATAGATAAAGCATTAGAAATACTGATGCTTCCCTGAGCGCACCATTCTGCACCAAATACCCATGAACCTACCTGCATATACAAACTATTTGTAGACTTCCTAGGGCATGTCTACACTGCAAATAAACACCTGCAGCTGGCCTGCATCCACTGATGCAGGCTTGCAGGGCTCAGGCAAAGGGGCTGTTTAATTGTGGTGCAAGACATTCAGGCTGGAGCCCGGGCTCTGGGACCCTGCGAGGAGGGAAGGTATCAGAGCTCCAGCTCCAGCCCGAGGCCAAATATTTACACTGCAATTTTACAGCCCCACAGCCTGAGCCCCACAAACCCAAGTCAGCTGATACAGGCCAGCTGTGGGTGTCTAACTGCAGTGTAGACATGCCCTCAGTGTCTAACTATAGTTCACCAGATGGCAGTGTATACTCCTGTATGGAACAATCCTGCACCACAGGACAGGTCCAAGCCCACTTCAGTGGCTAGAAAGATTCTCACTCTTGTCAATTAGGGTTACCATATTTCAACAATCAAAAAAGAGGACGGGAGGAGCCCCGCCCTAGCCCCGCCCCTGCCCCTTCCACTCCCTCCCACTTCCTGCCCCCTCAGAACCCCCAACCCTCCCCCCCACGCCTTGTCCCCTGACTGCCCCCTCCTGGGACCCCTGCCCCTAACTGCCCCCCAGGACTCCACCCCCTACCTAAGCCTCCCTGCTCTTTGTCCCCTGACTGCCCCCTCCTGAGACCTTCCCCACATCCTAACTGGCCCCCTAGGACCCTACCCCCTACCTGTCCCCTGACTGCCCCAACCCTTATCCACACCCCCACCCCCAGACAGACCCCTGGGACTCCCACGCCCCATCCAACCACTCTCCACCCCCTGACAGCCCCCCCCAAAACTCCCGACCCATCTAAACCCCTCTGCTCCCTGTCCCCTGACTGCCCCCTCCTGGGACCCCTGCTCCTAACTGCCCTCCAGAACCTCACCCCCTACCTAAGCCTCCCTGTGCCTTGTCCCCTAACTGCCCCCTCCTGAGACCCCCCCCGTACTCTGACGGCCCAAAACCTTACACCCCCAACCCCCAGACAGCCCCCCCCGAACTCCTGACCCATCCAACCCTCCCCCCTGCTCCCTGTCCCCTGACTGCCCCCTCCTGGGACCCCTGCTCCTAACTGCCCTCCAGAACCTCACCCCCTACCTAAGCCTCCCTGTGCCTTGTCCCCTAACTGCCCCCTCCTGAGACCCCCCCCGTACTCTGACGGCCCAAAACCTTACACCCCCAACCCCCAGACAGCCCCCCCCGAACTCCTGACCCATCCAACCCTCCCCCTGCTCCCTGTCTCTTGACTACCCCCCACCCCCAGAACCTCCCTGCCGCTTCTCTGACCCCCGGCCCCCTTATTGTGCTGCAGAGTGGCGCGCTTGACAGCAGGGGAGGGGAGCAGGGTCGGAGCTCCAGACTGCCGGGAGGCCGAGGCGAACGGCTGGCCGGCGATCTGCGAATGCAGGGGGGAGGGGGAGGGAGAGAGAGGAGGGGAGTGGTGTCAAGTTGCAGGGGACAGGAGGGGGAAGTGGAGGAAGGGCTCAGGCTGCCGGAGCCCCGTGCGAGTGGCACGATCCGGCCGGCTGCCCTGTAAGCCGCGCACGCTCTGCATGGGGGGAAGTCCGGACATTGACAAATTCCCCCCAGACGCTATTTTTAACTGAAAAAAGCCGGACATGTCCGGGGGAATCCGGGGGAATGGTAACCCTATTGTCAATGAACTTTGGATCAGGGCCCAGGTCTCTGTTTTTACCTAAAACTCATATACATACCTCGGGATTTTAACTACCTGTAAATAACCCCTTAGACAGAGCTGAATGGTTTGTGAGGGAGAGGGAAGACCTTCAGCCGTTCGTTTTTAAGTCGATAAGTGTCTGTCATGCCCAAAGCATTAGCGGCACCATGGGGCAGATGCTGAGATCTTTCTGTCAGCCAGGAAGTACCAAGAGGATTCCCTGAAGGTGGTTTAAAACATATTTCTGTGCTGACTGACCCCTGGAGCCTGGCTCAGCCCAGAAATTGGTGCTTAGCATTTCAAATCGATGCCCCTTCACTTGCCCTGTGCAACATCTAGTTACTGGGCCTGTACGTTGGAACAAAGCCTGACACAGGCCAGACTCCTGTGAAACTGTAACGTGCCCCGTGGTTATGGAGTATACCTGTCGACGTGTGAACGCTATCAATAGGAATGGCTGGGAAGAAGGACAGGGATGCAGATTGTAAATCCATTGGAGGAGGGAGGGACACAGTAGAAAAATGATAAATTGCTACAGTATTAGAGACTGAGCCCCCATATCAGGTAAAGTTGGCTAGGCCAGAGCTGAACTGCAGACGGGGATGCTGAGCTCTGCATTCTGCTAGCTGTGCTGGTGTGGTCCCCGCTGGCCCTACTCTGGAAAGGGACCGTGATGGCGGAGAGCAATGCAATAGCAATACTGCCCTGAGCTCTTATCTAGCACTGCTGAGCTTTAGCACTGAAAGCACTTTACAGGCCTGTGTGTCATTAACCCCATGTTGCAGCTGGGGAAGCTGAAGCCCAGAGAGGTGAAGTGACTTGCCCAGGGTCACCCAGCAGGTCAGTGGCAGAGCCAAAGTGGATGAAAGAGCATATAAAGGATTTGCTAGCGGGAAGGGAGAGAATGAGGTCACAGGGACCCCCTGAATAAACATAATGGACATAACTCCACAGTTCTAAAGCCAGCTCTCTCCTCTTCCTGCCCCACTAAGGACACCAGGATAAAAGGAAAACTTGTGCCTGAACTAGTCTGGCCTCTTCGCAGTAATGGTGTGTCCCTTCCCCCACATGTTGGCATGCAGATTAGTGGCATTCGGAATAGACCAATGGTTGAGTTAGTCCCATCAGGGCACAGCCCCATCTGTGGAGTGAAGCCTGATGCTAGCTCAGTGACCCGGTCATTCCACCAAAGGCTTCCACAGCCACCTTTGACACACCGGGGTATTATCGCGTAGGCCGACAAAGCCTAGGCCTAGGGCGGCAAATGTATAATAGCAGCATTTTTGTAATCGCGGCATCAGTGATGCCGCAATTCTACCAATCATAGCGTGTATTGAAACCACCAATGATGGCGCGACGCCATTTACTAAACATACGCGCGAGAATCCTAAACATTAATAATATGACCGAAAGGAAGAAATTAAGCAGTTCTCAGTTTTGGATCCATGCACGGTTCCCGCGCTATAAGCGAAATCGCGCCATACAGACGCGCGTTCAGGCGAGGGTCCGCTGTACTTGTAATTTTATTTATAATAAAACTTGTAAATGTTCAATTATTTTAATGATATTTAGATTCATTTTAGTTCAAACGAATGTGTAAAAAAAACGAAAACAAGTTCATATGGGGTCGGGGACGGCAATTATTTCAGGATCTAGGGGCGGCAAAATCATTAATCTGCCACTGCTTTGACATGGTCCTCCTTGCCCTTCCTGTGGGCCTTGATTGCCATGCAAGTGTTTATCTGCTATCGCAGAAAGACATGGTCTTCCTGGAAATAACACCACTGCTGTGTCCAGCCACTGCAGATACCCAATGCTCTGCCACTACAAGGGTCCCCTCCCTTGTAGCCGGCTCCAGGAGACTTTCGCTTTCTCAATGCGGCCATTGTTTCTGCAGTTGCTTTTGGTTTGTCCCCAGAGAACATTTCACTCTCATATGATTTTTAGGAAGCTGACCCGAGGCAGAGAAAAGCCTCCTTTGTTTGTGACTCCGCTATCTGAGTCGTGGCCATGACTGATCCAGGGTTAGATGGGCTCTTTGGGATCCTGGGTTAGGGTGCGTTCTCCTCTGCTGGAGTTGGGCACTTCTGGGGAAGGTCATTAGGGATGACACCGAACTGACCGGGAGCCAGCACAGCCTCAAACCCATGATGGACCGAAGCAGTAGCACATGCACATCCCCCTACAAGGGAGTGGGGGGTTAATGAGCAGAGCCAAATTCATCCTTGGTGTGACTCCACTGACTGCAGTAGTTACACCAGGGATGCATTGGACTGAGCAAGGCTATTGCTTTCTCTTGCATTTTTTCCCCCTTTGTTAATGAGATCGTCAGACGGTAGCCTGGGAGCTTGGGGACCAGTTGAGTGGTTTCTTCTTTGCATCAAGTGCCCCATATTTTGAGGCTCCTCTGTTGCTGGTTTGCTGCATGTCTCTCCAGGCAGCTTTGTAACGCGGAGGCCAGTTGCCAGCTGGCTTTTGCAAGTTTGGGGAAGCTGGTTTGCTCTATGCTACAGAAATGGTGGGGTCTGGCTTGGTGTTTTTAACTGCCCTGGGAGTCCTAGAAGCAGGACAGTCATGACATAACCAGAGGTGGCCATGGGGTTAGGTTAAGTAGGCAGCCCCTAAAGCACCCCCTAGAGGCATAGCACTGGTAGAACTTTCCATCAATAGGCCAGCCTCCAAATTCTCTGTTCTGGGGGCTGAGTTTGGACTTTCCTAGGTCCCTCCTCCACATGGGCTGGCCTGTTTCCATTCAGTCAGGTGCAGTGGGTTCAAATACATCCTCAGCATCCATTGCCTTGGCATCTGCTAGAGGAAGGTGTAAAAACCCTCCAGCAGGAAGATGTGGGGTAATCTGCCCCCTACATTAAGGCACAGGATGAGAACACACAAGCATATGCTGTAAAGCCAGCCTGGTGTCAGATAAAGGAGTTAAGTAAAAAACAGGCCTCTATTCAAGCCTAAAAACTATAACTGTCTATACACAAATGCAAGAAGTTAAAGGCATAACCAGGTGAAATAGAATGGTTTGTGATGGATGAGGCCCTTGATATACTAGGCATTATGGACATTAAGGGAATGACAGAAACCAGTGGACTAGCGTAACACCAGTGGGTTACAAATATACAGAAAAGACAGAGGAGACTGAAGAGGCGGAGCAGTAGTGCTGCATCTAACAGATTCCATAGAATCTAGCCAGATAAAAATTCTGAGTGGAAAAGAGACTCTACAGATACAAATCCCAACTATAAGAATGTAAAAATATTAGTGGGGCTGCTTTGCTAGCCTCCAGACCAAGAAAAGGAAATTGAGGGCACAGTGTTGAGAGAGATCAAAGAGCCAGCGAAAGCTAACACAATGATAACAATGGGGACTTCAATTACTCACATATGAACTGTCATATGGCACAACAGGTCAAAGTTTAGAAAAACAATTTCTTGACACTTTAAGTGAATGCTTCCTGGAACAGCTAGTTCTAGAGCCCACATGAGGAGATGCTATTCTTGACTTCGTCCTAACACACCAGAGCTAATCCAAGAAGTGACAGTAGCGGAGCCAATAAGTAATAGTGACTGCAATATAATTAGGTGCAACGTCCTAGGGACACAGGGATGCTAAACTTTAGAAAGGAACGTTTCAATAAAATGAGATGCTTGATCTGAAAGATCCAAAAGCTAAAAGTAAAGGATGTTAAATCCTTAAAGATGACATGGATGGTATCTAAAAAAACAATACTAGAGGCACAGAAGACATGCATATTACTGGACAAAACGGGAGCCAGGGAAGCAAGGAGAAAACCATTAGGGCAAAATGGCAAGGTTTGAAAGGCTATTTGAGTTGAGCAGAAATCTTTCGAAATCTGGCCCTAGTGAAGCCAATAAACAGGAGCATACATTACAGCACGTAATAAGAAAGAGGGAAACTAGAAGGGCCTATATGGATTTCGAAGAGCAAACATCTTAAGGTGTAAAAACAAACAAGAGCTTCGTCAAGTGTATCAGAAGCAGCAAGCCTGCAAAAGAATCATCACCCAGGAATTCAGGGAGCAACTGGGGAACATACGGAGGACAGTGCTGAGAAGCTAACTGATTTCTTTGCATCAGCTGAATTCTTTGCACCAAAAATGCTGGGCCAATTCCTAGCCTGGAACTGCTCTTTCCTGGTAGCTGGTAATAAAGATGAGGTGCTGTCAGAGAACTGAGGGGACAGAAGAGAAGGGGCTGGAGCAAATTAATAATTTTAAAAGGAATAAGTCACCAGGTCCAGATGGTCCATTCCAGGGTTCTGAAGGAGCTGAAGTATGGAACAGCTGGGCTGCTAGTGAAGATAGGCGATCTCTTATTAAAAACAGTCACTGTTCCAGAGGATTGGACAGTAGCAAGCATTGTGGCTATATTTAAACAAGGCTCTAGAGGTGCTCTGAGGAATTATACAATAGTAAGCCTTACAGCTGTATCTGGCACTTTGGTTTGGATTAGCCTACATCCACCTACTGCACGGTTCTGACACCTTCCTCTGAAGCAGGTGTAAGAACTGCTAGAAACATATTGGACTAGATGGACCATGGCTGGATGGACCCAGTGTGATGAGTCCTATGTTCCTGTGTCCTATGAAGCAATCCTGCAGCAAGTGCAAAGCAATGTGGGAGGAGCTTGGGAACTAAAATGAGCAGAGGGGGCTACCTCCTCTGGCGGGCATAGTGACACACGTAGAGAGCCAAGTGGGCTGCTGAGCTGGGTGGGAAGGAGGCAGGCAACAAGGAAGGGTAGATCCCATTATCCCCTGGGGTCAACACTGCTGCTGGCACTGGGATGAATTATAGAGCAGTCAGTCTGACTTCAATACCTGGAAAGATACTGGAACAAATTATTAAATAATCAGCTTGTAAGCACCGGGAGGGATAACAGCATTATAAGGAACAGCCAGCATGGGTTTGTCAAGAACAGATCATACCAAACAAACCAAATTTCCTTGTATGGCAGAGTTACTGGCCTAGTGGCTGGGGGGAGTAGTGGATGTGATATAGTTTGATTTTAGTAAGGCTTTTGACACAGTCCCACATGACATTCTCATAAAGTAAACTAGGAAAATGTGATCTAGATGAAATTACTATAAAGTGGATGCACAATGGTTGAAAGACTATACTCAAAGAGTAGTTATCAGTGGTTCACTGTCAAGCTGGGTGGGACGGGGGACGTAGCTGGTGTGGTCCCACAGGAATCAGTCTTGGGTCTGGTACTATTCAATATTTTCATTAATGACTTGCATGCTTATAAAATTTGCAGATGACACCAACCTGGGAGGAGTTGCAAGCACTTTGAGGACAGGATTAAAATTCAAAAGGATCTTGATAAATTGGAAATTTGGTCCGAAATCAACAAGATGAAATTCAGTAAAGACAAGTACAAAGTACTTCACTTGGGAAGGAAAAAATCAAATGCACAACTACAAAATGGGGACTAACTGGCTAGTTGGTGGTACTGCTGAAAAGGATCTGGGGATTATGGTGAATTACAAATTGAATATGAGTCAAAACTGCAATGCAGCTGCGAAAAAGGCTAATATCATTCAGAGGTGTGTTAGCAAGAGGGTCATATGTAAGACACAAGAGGTACTGGTAATTGTCCTGCTCTGCTTGGTACCGGTGAGGCCTCGGCTGGAGTACTGTGTCCAATTCTGGATACCACACTTTAGGAAAGATGTGGACAAACTGGAGAGAGTTCAGAGAAGAGCAACAAAAATGATAAAAGGTTTAGAAAACCTGAGCTGTGAGGAAAGGTTAAAAAACTGGGCATGTTTAGTCTTGAGAAAAGAAGACTGGGCGGTGGGGGCGGGGACAGGATATCAGTCCTCAAAGATGTTAAGGGCTATTATGAAGAGGACAGTGATCAATTGTTGTCCATGTCCAGTGAAGGTAGGATAAGAAGCAATGGGCTTAATATGCAGCAAGGGAGAATTAGGTTAGATATTAGGAAAGTCTTTCCAACTATAGGGGTAGTTAAGCTCTGGAATAGGCTTCTGAGGGAGGCTGTGGAAGCCACTTCATTGGAGGTTTCTAAAAACAGGTTGGACAAACACCTGTCAGGGATAGTCTAGGTTACTTTGTCCTGCCTCAGTGCAGGGGGCTGGATTTGATGACCGCTTGAGAGTCCTTCCAGCCCTACATTCTATGAGTCTATAAGCTGAGCACAAGATGCCAGCTGAACTCGGGGCCTCCTACTAAGCCTGCTAAACAGCTACTGGCAAGTGTTTGGCTGATGAGTTTGGTAGCAGAAGGGGGCAGGTTTCCAGCAGGTTAGAGTTGGTGGCTGATATGACGCTCTTTAATCATCAGCGGGTCAAGTCTGGTTTGATGCTATCGAAAACCATTCATGATCATTGATGCCTTATTGATGTGTATGGGGCGTGATACCACCAGTATATTCCTAGAGAAAGCAAGAACGCCACATTAAATTTAATCACAGGAAACAAGCCATTCTCAAGGATGTGGGGAACATACCAAAAAACTTAACCCTTCTCCTGAAACAGACAGCCACACATCCCAGGCATGGAAGAACCTCGCTCAGTTCCGGCTGCCTAGTGGAAATGGCCCAGCCTATCTTCCGATGTGCAATCACGGTATATTCCCGCGCGGCCCGCCGACAGGAAGCAGAGGTTCCAGGCATGTTTGTACAGGCAAGGATGCTTCAGGGCTTGTGGAAACGTCAGCAAGATGTTTGGATAACATAACGGGTCAAGGCTCGAATGTAATCAGTGTCTCCGAGCTCCTGCACCAAAAGGAAGAGTGAATAATAAACAAGGGGAAATGGTTCTGCTGGGGAATTCTGCGCTCATGGGTGTGTTCGCTCTGTGGCCAGATGGAACTGGAAAGGGCTGTCCTATGGATTCAGTCCCTCTTCCCTCACTTTAGATACAGGCTCCCTCTGGAGCTGAGGCTCGGAAGCAGAATATTTGCCCAGAGGTAGACATGAGAGTGGAGTGGGGATATAGGGCTGGCCAGTATAATTGTTTTAACTGTGACAGCCATTCCAAAGTCCCCTCTGCTGACGGTGCCCTGAAATGCAGCTGCCTGGGTGTGGTGTGAGGCTATGAACTATGTGCTGTGTGCTTGAAGAGGAAATTCTAGCCAACAGAAACAATCCCGTGTTCCATAAAGGGCTGCAACACAGGGTTACTCTCCCAGCTTAGGGGGCTGTTTTGAAGCGGGGCACTTTATTCCAATGTTAGCCATAATCCAACACCCTCTCCCCCACAGGTTGTACAAGCCCTGCAGCTCCAGAGTCTTCCAGGCACACAAACTCTCCCTGACCACCCCTTGCTCCCCACAGCTATGTCCCTCTGACTGCAACAGCACAGTGCAAAACCTTAAGGGACAGCACATAGGCAATATATAGCCCTGGCCTCCCAGCCAGTTCTTACACAAAAATACTCACATTTACAAGAACTCCAACACACATCTAACTAATGAGATAGGATCAGCAGCACCACACAGATAAACAGGACCTCCATTTCCGAGATCTCATCCAGAGGGCCCCCAAAAGCAACCCACATGGTGCTCTGTGCCTCAATCTCAGAGACTGCCTTGACCCAGTGGGATTTTTCCTGGTTCGGCATCCAGATATTGAACTCACAGAGTGAATGGCATCTGAATCCAGGGCTGTGGATTGGCCTATTATAAGGAGAGGGATCACTGGTGAAATTTGGATCTGAGTTTGGATTTCCAGCACCCCAAAGTGTGGATCCAAGGCATTGATTTGGTCCCATCTCTACACATCAGGAAGCCATGATGAGCAGCCTGACACACTGCATCATGCAGGTAAACACCCAGCATGCGTGTCTCGCTCATTGCACATGGTGCACTCTCTTGGCCAGACCAGCAGGATGGAGGGAGAGCGGCCTCATGGTGAGAGAAGAGGACTGGGAGTCCTCTGGGCTCTGTTCCTAGCTCTGCTCCCGACTTGCTGTGTGACCTCCGCAAGTCATGCCACGTCACTGTGCCTCAGTGTCCCCGTCTGTAAAACAGGCATAAACGTTGATTAGCAAGGGTGTGGTGAGTGAAGCAAAGCACTTTGCGATCATTGGATGGCTGGGTCGTGAGATGAGCAAAGGGCCGATGAGACAATGGCTCTGCCCCAGCACCGGCAGAGCTACCAGTCCCAGCGCATACTCCAGCTCCCCAGTTTAAAAGCCCATCTGAGTTTTGTCCTTTTCGAGATTTTTCCCTCCCTGCCTCCCGCCACCGTCACCCTCTCTTTATTTTTCAGCCAGCTCAGCAGGGTGTGTAGACACTGGGGTTGAGGTAGGGAACACGGTCCAGGCCCTGTCAAGCCAATTCCCACGTTAAAGGCTGAGAAGGAAACCGGGGAGCCAGGCTCCTACGTGGTGCTTTGCCTCAGAGCGTGGGGCCCAGCTTGGTCCCCTTCCTTCCTTTAATCCTGCTCTGCTCACTCCCTGCTAGTGTGAAAACAAACAGCCCTTGGGCTGCCCCCTGCTATCTCGCAGGCCCCAGAACGCTATCTTATCGCTGTTATTACCATTATCGGCCACTCCCGAGGCCCAGCTGTGGAGGTTTGTGCTCCTTGCTTCCCAAACACTACCTATATGTTTCCTCTGAGATAAAGAGCCCCTATATGCCGCTGGAAACCTGATGGAAACTTACTCTTAGCATAAAGAGGATGGCTCAGGGCTTGCCACAAGGTTTGTGGCTGCCCTGGGTAAACCTCTGACTCTTGCAGACACACTACACACCGTCATTGACGGAGGGGCAAGGATTGGGGGGAGTCTGTATAACCAGCCCCACTCGAATCACAATTAAACCTGGGACCGTTAGAGAGAAAAGCACAGCCCCCTACTGCTTGAGCTGCAGAACAAAATCTTGTAAGCAGGAAGCATTAACAGATTCAAACCTCTTACATGGACCAGCCACTAGAGGGACTTGCGGAGTTGGGGCCTATTCTACTGTTTGAGAGGAGGGAGGCAGAACCAGGCCCCCATTGTCTAAAACTGATGGGGGATGTGACAGACCCAGCGCAGGGAACCAAATCCCTAGGATCTGTCATGGTTCTCCTGGAACTAAGAAAATATGGACCTTTGCTCTCCCTTGTTCCTGCATGGGGTTTGGCTGCAGTGACAGCAGCCCTGCCTGGTAGCAGCCCCACTGGTTGCTCCAGTCAGAGATCTGATCGGGGGGAATTTGGTTGAGGATAAGATCAAGTTCCACAACCTTGGGGGAGGACTGTGAAAATGCCCCACTGAGGTCCCCCCCGCATCACGCCTTGGTGAGCTGGTGCAGCAGCCCTGGTAACTAGCTGTGGTCATTCTGCTCCTCCTCTGAACCCTGGCAGTCCTGAGACACAGGGGCGGCTCTAGGAACCAGCAAAGCAAGCACGTGCTTGGGGCAGCCCATTTGCAGGGGCGGCCGGGATCCAGCATGGGAGCTGAGAACCAACAGGGGGCCCTGGGAGCTGTAGTTCCTTGGTTAGCTCCCTGCCTATAGAGCCAGCCCTGGAGCAGGGAAAGAACTACATTTCCCAGCATTCCCTTGGCCACTACCAACAGGAAAGGGGGAGGGAGTGAGGAAGCTGAGACCTCATGCTGCAGCCTGCTATGAATGGAGAGCTGCACTGTGAGTAGGGATTCCATATTTTAACATTCAAAAAATAGGACACTCCACGGGGAGGGAGGGTAGCCCCACCCTGCCCCTGTCCATTCCCTCCGACTGCCCCCCCCAGAAACCCCAACCCATCCAACCCCCTTGCTCCCTGTCCCCTGATCACCCCCTCCTGGGACCCCTGCCCCAACTGCCCCCCAGGACCCCACCCCCTATCTAAGCCCCAATGGTCCTTGTCCCCAACTGCCCCCTCCTGAAACCCCCCCCAACTTCCCCCCTAGGACTCCACCCCCTACCTGTCCCCTGACAAACCCCTGGGACTCCCATGCCTATCCAACTGCTGCCTGTCCCCTGACTGCCCCCCCAAACCCCTGACCCATCCAACCCCCCTTGCTCCCTGTCCCTTGACTGCCCCCCCCGAAACCCCCTACCCCTTCTCCAACCCCCCAGCCCCCTTACCATGCCACTCAGAGCAGCGTGTCTGGCTTCGCGCAGCGCCTGCACACTACTGCATACATGCTGCCGTGCTCCCCTGCGGAGCCACAGGTCCCCCTCCCCCCCCAGAACCTGCCTTCCAGATTTGAACACCTCAAAATTCAGGAGTGCTCAAGCTCAGTTTGGGCAGCTGTTACTTCATTTCTCCCAAATCAAATATACTGATCCACTGTAACTTGCTGTAGAAAAAGTAGGATAAAATTGAGCAAGGAATGCTTCCCAGTGGTTATTAGGACTGGAATTGCTATTTTCAACAGCCATTGCCTTTTTTGTTTGTTTGTTTGTTTGTTTAAAAGGAAGACAGTGATATTGCATTGGCAAATTCCCCATAGAAAGAAAGAGTGGAACAAAAGAATAATAAAGGCACCTCAACTTTTCCTCATTTATGTAGGACAGTCTTATAATATGCATCCAGATATCCTCCAATCACACAAGCTGAAAATTGTTCCACTTTACTGCAGTTCTGTAACCATATGGGAACCAATCCTCTCTGTGTTCTGTGCACATCTAAAATTCCTGCTGAATGACCCGCCCTGGGAGCGAGTTACCAGTGACCCAGGGCTGCAGCGGAAAGAGGGTGCAAGTGTGGGGGTGGTTGAGCCCAGGGCTGGGGCGGCAGGAGGTGTGGGCGGGGCAATGGTGGGAGGGTAGCGGGAACCCAGAGCTGGGGCGGCAGGGTGTGTGTGTGTTTGTGGGGGAGAGCCCAGGACTGGGGCGGCAGGGGGGTGTGGGTCAGGGGGTGAGAGTCCAGGGCTGGGGAGGCAGGGGGGTGCGGGTGGTGGAGAAGAGCCCAGGGCTGGGGCGGCAGGTGGGTGCGGCGAGGAGCCCAGGGCTGGGACAGGGGGCAGCCAAAATTTTTTTTGCTTGGGGCGGCAAAAAACCTAGAGCCGGCCCTGCTGAGACAGACATGCCCGAAGCACAAGCTTCCACTCATCCAAACTGAGGCCCCTCCCCGCCCCTTCCAGGGGCGGTCACGGGCAAGACTCAGCAAAGAGCGAGATGGGGGCTAATTAACTGGTGTTCATCCTGTTCCTGACCCCTTGGTGACTCTCACACCAAGTGACAAAGGGGCGGGGAGGGTGGAAAGAGAGGAGAGAAGTGAGGGGAACAAAGGGATGGAGGAGAAATGGAGAGAAAGAGGTGGGGGGAAGGGGAATAGGGACCGAAGGGGGGAGGAATAAAGAGGGAGATAGGGATGGGGAAGAGGGAGAGACTGGAAAGAAAGGAACACGCTCCCCATTTGGCAGGGAAAAGATGGCCCTTCCTCTCCCCAGCCAGCAGCCACCCTTCTCCTATTCCCGGCTGGGTGATTCTAAGGCCCCCTCCCCAGGTTCTCATACTGGCCCCATCACTGCGTGCCCTCGTGGTGGAAAGAGTTGGAGCTTCCTGCTCCCAAGTGACCCGGATGTCACACTACTTCCCTTCCCTTCCCATCCTACCCCTGTGCCTTTCGGTCAGTTACCGCAGCTGCTCTCTGCTCGTAAAGCTCTGGCCAAGGCCCGGGCTCAGTTGGTGCCTATTTATGTCCCTTACCTTTGAGGCTCCTCGCCTGCGGCTGTGGGGCCTGAGCACTGTTTCAGCCAAACTCCAGCCTTATCTTTGGAAACAACCCTCTGCTTAGCCCAGCTGCCTTGGGATCATTCCGTGTCTGTCCGCAAGGCTCTTGGCAGCTCTTAGCAGGGGCATCAAGGACTGTGTTGATGTTGGGTCCAACCTGTACCATTAGGGTGATTTTACTGAAGGTGTTTTTCCCACTGGCAAACCCTCCCCCCCCCAATAACCTCCACACCTCAGCGGGGTCACAGCTTCTTCTCTGTCTCCAAGAGCTAAAGAGTTCGATCCCAAATTTCCAGCTGGTATCTCTGCCCTCTGTTACCCAAGTCTTTAGTGGTTGTAGAATCACAGAACTGTAGGACTGGCAAGGACCTCGAGAGGTCTTCTAGACCAGTCCCCGGCACTCAAGGCAGGACTAAATATTATTGATTATTACTGATTACCAATTAATCACTAATTGAAGAGCAGGGGACAGTAGGGTTTAGTCCCAGAATCAGGTACAACAGCATCAAGATTGTCAAGTTCAATATTGGGTCGGGAACGCCAATGTGCACAATGAAGAGACTCACCCTGAGGGCAAAGCAAACTATAAGCAATGTTATTAGCACAATTAGTAAAGACACAAATGCTCCAAACCACATAAAAAGATCACAATAAATAATGAAATGCTAAGGTAACCGCTTGTACCATTCCTCACATCTACTCACACCCTTTCTTGGGGAGCTGGTGGTAACAGACAGAGGTCCTGTGCTGTCCCTAGCATGCCAACCAAGTCTGATGAGCCACATCCCTCCTTATGTGGTGGTCTGGCCTATTACAGGGCCTGGGGCTGTCCTGAATATTCCTACAAATGCCCAGCCTGCCCTGTCCAAACCTAACTTCCTCACCCTAGTAATGTTGGGGTGTCCTTATCTTATAGGTTAGTATATTAATAATCTTATCATATACATCAATTAGTTGATGAAGCAAGTTTGTGGTTAAGCGTTTGTCAACGTTTCTGTCCTAAAATATCCAAGCCAGTCCTGTGGTTACCTGGTACCATTGTGTACAGACTCTCCCCACAGATTTCCCCCTAAGTACAGTGTTCCCAGTTCCCCAAAACTCAGGGTCATGGTTAGGCTACTTATTTAAGATACAGTTCACAGGCCTCAAGGCCTTATGCTAGCTGCTTAAGCATATAGGTCTGTACGTTTCTTGCCTCACTGCTAAATAAAAACACTAAGCTAGCTCCATGGGTTACAACGCCAGTTCTATAATCTGACTGAAGGAGAGGTACAACTCAGGGCTACTTCCCAGCCCTCTCTGAGCACTGGCTACTGGGTGGCATTGGGGCGACGTGGAAAAAGTAGATCTGTCACCGCCAGAGAGCGGCAGGTAGGTAGAAAAATAGGCACCAGGCTTTTAATACCATTGAGATTTTTGGACCTGATGAGAGTGTGAGGAAAACAAACATAGAAGCAGCTATTTTGGTTAACCATGTAAAACAAGGCTGGTCTAATGGTAAAGGCAAAAGACTGTGAGTCAGGAGAGTTAGACTGTCCTCCCAACTCTCCCAGTGACTTTCTGGGTGACCTGGGACACAGCCCTTCATCTCTGTGTTGCTCAATTTCCACATCTGTTAAATGGGATAATACCACCCTATGGGAGGCTAGCTTGATTCATGGCTGTAAAGTGCTTTGCAATCCTGATATCAAAGATTCTAGTGAACGCAGCGTAGTCCAGTGCCTAGGATATTGGGTTTGCATTCTAGTTCCAGCTCTGCCACTGAGGTATTGCATAGCCCTGGGCGAGTCACTTCTTCGCTCCATGCCTCAGTTTCTCCACCTGGAAACGGGGAATTCGTACGGACACTCCTTTGAAAAACACTTTTGAGATTTGTGAATGAAAAGTCCTACACAAAGTGAAGTTTTGCCATTTAAACCACAGGGGCAGCTCCTCCTAACTGGGGACAAGAGGCATATACAGCAAGAGGGGGTGGGGGGGGGGAAACTAGATGTTAGGGACAGACATTTGTTGTCTGTAGTCTGACCTCCCTGTATTTGGCTGGATCGTTTGCTACATTATTCTGTGCAGACCGTACTCATCTACAAACCAGGCTTAAAAATGTGATACTCCACCCTGCCATGTAAGTGATCTAGCCTCCCGCCCTCCCCCCCCCCCGGTGTGGGCCAGCAATGGCTGCATCCTTCACTGAGAGCGCTTGATCCTTGGGTAGGGGGTGCCTCACGCTATGCGGTTAGACGGTACCAGCTAATTCAGGAGGGAAGTCGATGACCTTCGAAGTCTAGTCCATGGCCAGGACCGGCTATGACACATGGGGAAGGAAATGATGGAAGCCCAGCCATGGGTGTAATTTACAGCTAGCCTGGACAAGGCACCATGCCAATTGCTCATTGTCCTGAGCTTGAATGACTTATTTTCAGCTCCAATTCCCACCGGTCTCTGATGCGGTGAAAGCCAGTCTATATTCTGGGGGGAGGTAGGGAGAAAATTAGCACCTGTTCCCCTGCAATGGTTAGTGTGGCTGGACCAGGGGGGCTGCTAGAGCATGCAGGGGGCTGCCAGGTTTAAGAATCAGGTGCTTTGAACACCAGGCCTGAAAAACAAGTCTTCAAATTCCAATCCCGAGGGACGATCCTGGGGGAGAACAGAGGGAAATGCACACAGGGTTATTAACAGCAGCAGCAGATAGACTTTGCTTTATAGTTGCACAGTAGGATTCTCTGTCCATGAGTCACTAGATGGCAGCATAGGCCAGGATTGGAACAGAAAGGGAAGCGAGTCTTGTACAAACTGGGTCCATTAAACTGTAGATTAGGTTCTGAGAAGCAGCTGCTGTTCTAGCTTCCCTGGGGAGCTTAGATCCACGGCTAGGGGTGGTGGAAGGAATTCCACTGCAGATACACATGACCAGGAAGAATCTCAGAGTCACACTCAGTTCCATGGAAAAGTTCATTTTATAAATGCAGGCAAGATACTTACACATCTAAGCAATGACTTACCTGGGCTTGCAACAGCAGTGCCCCCAGGACACAGCTCCACCACTGTAATACATACACCTCCACTAAGTCTGCTACTGTGACCAGGTTAGGGCTGAGAGGGAGAGATGGGAACTTGTTACTCATGCATAGTACATTTAAATGATTGCACTGGCAACACCAGCTTTCTGCCTTTGGATGGCACAAAAGACCCATAGGTGAAAATGATCAAACCCCACAAGACTCTGTGCACATTTGATTGGCTGGGAAAAGGACACGGACAACTTCATTCAACCCCCAAATTAAGATTCTGTATGCACATGGTAGTAGAATGTATGGGGGACAGGGGGAACAAGTCCATAGAATGAAACCCAGCACATGGGTACCAGAAAGTGAAAGCGACCTTAAGCACGTTTGACACTGACCAGTCTAGTTTCACTGTCCAAGCTGAATGAAGGGTAGAAAGAGTAAACCGGCACATAGGGTGAAAAATTAGATATGAAGAAATGGGTCCAAGTTTAACCCTCTCCGCCTGAACAGAGAAGGATGTTGCTAAGTATAATTTTTAATTTGACAGTGGTTCCTTTCACACGGGTGTTATGCAACCTTTTTAGACACGGGGAAGTGATTACGGATGTATGGAAGGAACTTCTGCTTTCCAGCACTCCTCTTCCACACCCCACCAAGTCACAGGGAACTCAAGTAGTTGCTGATTCCCCAAGAGCAACCCCTTCAAACTGTCAGGAGAATGGCAGCCTGCCCCCCCAGAGCCCAGTCAGCACTCACAGTGGCCTTCCCTGCTCATATCCCAGCGTTAACATCTTTGCCACTAGGCCCTACCTTTAAAACAGGAGCAATGGCCTCTCAGCTGGTTCTTTGGGGGCAGGTTGGCAAACGAGTATCCTTCCTTTGACCTGACTTACCTAATTGTATTTTATAAGCCATTTTTGAGTTAAACTAAAAGACTCTAAAAAAAAATTACTCTTCACCACAAGGTAAATTTGTATCACACCATAAAACAAAGGGGAGGTTTTTGTTTGTGCAGTTTTAAAATATATTTTACAGAGACTATCTGGTAAAAGAATTGTGCTCATCCCCTGGTGGATAGTTTATTGGGGAACCTTCTGATCCCTAAAGTAGCTCTCAAACAAGTGTATATATCCATATAATATATACACACCCCCTACACTTTAAATATCTAGCAACAGGATTGTCTTTAACTAGGCTTTCCCCTCCCCCCACTTCTTCTTCCAAATATGAGCCTCATGTGCATGAAAACAGGTTTTCATAGTTTAGGAGGGTCACTTACTCCTGCTTATTTATTATGCACTTGAAATAGTTACCCTTCTCTCACTGTAATATCACTCATCTTGATTGCAACTGTAAGAGCTTGATGCTGAGCGGTGTAGACTCAGAGTATGTGCCCCGGGCCTCTCTGGAGCAAGCTTTCGGATTTCCCAGATGTTATGGAGTTAAATGTTAAACATCCAGTCTATCTCCCAGTGAAGTCAGTGAGTCTTTCCGTTGACTTTAATGGAGGTGGATGAGGGTAGGAAGGACAGTTGACATTCAAATCAATATTTATAGTAGATTGTTTGCAAAGAAAGAAAGAAAAATACAGGAGCATACACAATATAGTAGCAGAATTGCCTGTAAAGATGTCAAGCAGCCCTCTAAATGGTGCCATTAGTACATTAGCTTGAATTCTTGCAGAGTTCTAATATATTGGACAAAAATATAATTATTCACAATTATTGAGCTACAGGCACATATAAAAAAAAGGATTCCCCCCCCCCATCACACTAACATTGTAATCTTGAAACAATACTGTGAACGATTAGGGAAAAAATCAGTAAAATATCATGTCCTTGAAAACGATTCCACCCTTTGTTCTGTGCACTTGAGGATCTAGTTTAGGCAGCTGTCCTATCTCTGCTCCCCACCCCAGTTCCAGCCTTCCTTTCTGCCCCTACTTCAGCTGCTGGGGTCCCTCCTACTCCATGCTAAGCAGGATCTTTTACCCCAAAATTGCCACATTTAGTACTTGAGGAATCCAGGAGACAAACCTAGAAAGATTCAGAGAAACATTTCTTGGTTGGTGACATTTCTTCCCAAAGAAGCTTCCAAGCACTCTCTTCTCTCCAGCTAACATCCCTCTCACTTACCGGCTCAGTGCTTTTCACCCTCATTGAAGGGGTCTGTGGTTACCAGAATCAGGAAACAGTGACCCCTTTCTGCCGCACACTTCCACTTGCAAACATGATTTTCCTTCAATTCTTGTTAATAGCCTGAGGTCAGAGTCTGGTGCTAGAAAGCTCCAGGAATCTGCCTGAAGAGATGCTGCACTGGAATTTGACGCAGATAATGCAGTTAAGCGCCAAGTGGATATAAATGTGGTGCATCACATTTGGATGTTTCTGTGAACTACCTGACCAGGCTTTTGAATTGTCTCCAATATCTCCTTTCTTCAGGTCTTCCTTAACACATGCCTAGTGTTGGGATGAAAACTGGTTCTAATCTAGTTCTTGCTCCCAAGAAAGAAGTAGGGAGATGGCGGCTCCTCTCCAGGCAGACGATGCTACACATTTGATTTCCAGCCCTCTGGCCTCTGCAGGATGCAGGCACCTTGGTGTGCTAGCAATGGTTCACAAGGTGAAAATTCCAGCCCCCTTGCATGTACAGACCTTCAAATCTCTTGACTTGGTGTTTGGTGGTAGTGCACCAACTTGTGCACAGAGACAGATCCACATACAAAATTGCCCATGCTCTAGTTCAGGCCATGTTAAAAACAGGCCTAAAATTTCCACTCTCTTCCTAACCTGGCCTGCTGCTCCAGCATCTCTCCCCATTCTGCATTAAGAACGACTCTTTTAAAAGACATCTGAAACAGGGGCAGGTAGAAGGACTGAAACACGGATTCTCGGTTACTTAGTAGTCAAGAAGATACACTTAACTATTCAGCAAAAAGGGCTGTGAACTGTGGTTTTTCAGGTAGCACATCATGGCATATGCTAATATGGAGAGCAGAGAACCCAACCTTGCTGGTTTTTTGAAAGATACCCCATTGCTCTGCCAGGCTAACAATCAACATCCTTCCCACTGCATTTGCTGCAGAGCTCCTTCGGGGGGAACCTCCATTTCAGCCACTTTCCTGTGCTGGTGAAGAGTGGGCATCCCTGAAGACTGAAGTCTCATTTGTCTGTAGAGCTTAGGGTGACCAGACAGCAAGTGTGAAAAATCGGGACCGGGGGTGGGGGGTAATAGGAGCCTATCTAAGAAAAAGACCCAAATATTGGGACTGTCCCTATAAAATCGGGACGTCTGGTCACCCTAGTAGAGCTGGTGCATCCTGGCTACTGGGAATGCAAGTTTCCACCACTCACATACACACTTACATGCCTCAAGCTGATTAGGAGGGACGAGACTCTGCCGGAGAAAGGCTGGGTCATCATTCATGCTCACTCCATTCCTGGCCTCGCTACTGTGACTGCCAATGTGGCCATAGTCTGAAAGATGGATATTTGTCCACTGGAATGGGGGCTGAGATCCATCAACTCATCCTCTCGCAATGAGGATACCTCTCCAGGGGAGAGAACTCCAGTTATTAGGAAGAGACAGGTAATACTTATGGGGATTAGATCATTAGAAACATAGCTAGCTGGGTTTGCAATGCCTGGGAGAACCACATGGTGACTTGCCTGCCTGGTGCAAAGGTTGTGGATCTCTTGAGACATCTAGATAGACTTATGTAGTGCTGGGGAGGAGCTGGTGGTTGTGGTACATGTAGGTACCAATGACATAAGGAAGGATAGGAGAGAGGTCCTGAAGGCCAAATTTAGGCTGCTAGGTAAGAGATTTTTGTAAAGGGAAATCAAGCCCCAGCAATCTACTAGAATTCTTTAAAGGGGTCAACAAACATGTGGACAAAGGGGATCCAGTGCAGTAACGCCTCATTTAAAGTCGTCCTGGTTAACGTGGTTTCGTTGTTATGTTGCTGATCAATTAGGGAACATGCTCGTTTAAAGTTGTGGAATGCTCCCTTCTAACGTCTGGCAGCCGCCTGCTTTGTCCGCTGCTTGCAGGAAGAGCAGCCCGTTGCAGCTAGCTGGTGGGGGCTTGGAACCAGGGTGGACCAGCAGCCCCCCTAGCAATCAGCTTCCCGCTCCCCTAGGTTCCCTGTGCTGCAGCCACCCAGCAGGCTAGCAATTGCCGGGCAGTTCAGCTGTCCCTCCCCCCACTGCCATGTGCTGCTCCTGCCCTCTGCCTTGGAGCTGCTCCCAGAGACTCCTGCTTGCTGTGCAGATGGGGAAGGAGGAGGTTAATGTCTGGCTAATGTCCCCTGCTCCTGCACCCCGCTTACCCCTTCTCCATATAGAGCAGGGAGGGGATACCAATGGAGAGAGCCAGAGAGAGCCTGGGGCAGCAGCTGTTGTCTCAACTTCCTGATCCACTTAAAAAGACCATGCACTTAAGAGTGGGTCAGCTTACTTAAAGGGGCAGTGTGCATCCATCTCTCTCTCTCTCCCCCACACAAGGTGTGCGTCTGTCTCCGTCTGCTATGCTGTTCCCCTCCCTCGTGTTCATGCTACCTTGTGCAAGAGGCTACATTAACAACAACGTGTTAACCCTTGAGGGCTCAGCCCAGTGCTAGTTCATCATTTAGCAGCAAGGCGTTCCCTGGGAAATATCCCTCCTTCTTCCACCCAGGGGCGGCTCCAGGCACCAGCGCATCAAGCGTGTGCCTGAGGCGGCAAGCTGTGGGGGGGGGCCTGCCGGTCGCTGTGAGGGCAGCAGTCAGGCTGCTTTTGGCGGCATGCCTGTGGGAGGTCCGCCGGTCCCGCAGCAATTTGGTGGTGGGTATGCCGAAGGCGCGGGACCGGCAGACCTCCTGCAGGCATGCCGCCGAAGGCTGCCACACTGCTGTGCTCGGGGCGGCAAAATACATAGAGCCGCCCCTGCTTCCACCCTCTAACTTCACCATCTCAACCAAGCTTCACAATCATAACAGTGAACAGCATTAAATTGTTTGTTTAAAACGTATACTGTGTGTATATCTATATAATATATAGTTTGTCTGGTGAAAAAAATTTCCCTGGAACCTAACCCCCGCATTTACATTAATTCTTATGGGGAAATTGGATTCACTTAACATCGTTTTGCTTAAAGTTGCATTTTTCAGGAACATCACTACAACGTTAAACGCGGAGTTACTGTAGATAGAGCGTACTTAGATTTTCAGAAAGCCTTTGACAAAGTCCCTCACCAAAGGCTCTTAAGCAAAATAAGCTGTCATGGGGTAAGAGCAGGGGTGGGCAAACTTTTTGGGCTTAGGGCCACATCGGGGTTCTGAAACTGAATGGAGAGCCAGGTAGGGAAGGCTATGCCACCCCAAACAGCCTGGCCCCCGCCCCCATCCGCCCCCTCCCACTTCCTGCCCCCCTCAGAACTCCTGACCCATCCACTCCCCCCTGCTTCTTGTCCCCTAACTGCCCCCTCCCGGGACCCCCCCGCCCCTCCAAGATCACACCCCCTATCCAACCACCCCTGCTCCCTGTCCCCTGACCCCTATCCACACCCCCACACCCTGACAGGCCGCCCAGAACTCCCACGCCTATCCAACCGCTCCGTTCCCTGACCACCCCCCCCAACCCTCTGCCCCCTGGGACCCTCTGCCCCTTATCCAGCCCCCCCTGCTCCCCGCCCCCTTACAATGCCGCTCAGAGCACCAGGACTGGCAGACGCGCCGCCCGGCAGGAGCTTGCAGCCCCGCCACCCAGAGTGCTGGTAAAAGATAAGAAACAAAGGGTAGGAATAAATGGTCAGTTTTCAGAATGGAGAATTAAATAGTGATGGCCCCCAGGGGTCTGTTCTGGGCCCAGTCCTATTCAACATATACATAAATGATCTGGAAAAAGGGGTAAACAGTGAGGTGCCAAAATTTGCAGAGGATACAAAATTGCTCAAGATAATTAAGGCCCAGGCAGACTGAAGAGCTACAAAAGGATTTCTCAAACTGGGTGACTGGGCAACAAAATGGCAGATTAAATTCAACATTGAATTTAATAGGCATGAAATAGGCAGCAGGTTTAAAACAAACAAAAGGAAGTATTTTTTCATACAATGCACAGTCAACCTGTGGAACTCCTTGCCAGAGGAGGTTGTGAAGGCCAAGACTATAACAGGGCTCAAAAATGAACTAGATAAATTCATGGACGATAGATCCATCAATGGCTATTGGCCAGGGATGGTGTCCCTAGCCTCTGTTTGCCGGAAGCTTGGAATGGGCAACAGGGGATGGATCACTTGGTGATTACCTGTTCTGTTCATTCCCTCTGGGGTACCTGGCATTGGCCACTGTTGGAAGACAGGATACTGTGCTAGATGGACCTTTGGTCTGACCCAGTAGGACCGTTCTTATGTTCTTATAGACCTTTGTAAAGCATCCAGATGGTAATGACTCATAGTCCCCCAACTAGGCTGGATTTAAAACTGTTGACCTGAAGGGCCACAGCCAACACACTGAGCCATCCAGTCCCTCCCTTGTTTTCTGCTCTTGAGCTAATAGCAATAAGACTACTTTGCTCTAAGTAGCACCTTCCAGAGGAACCCAAAAGTAATACAGGAACATTGAGCCTCACACCAACCCTGTAAGGTATTATGCCCATTTTACAGCTGTCCCAGGGCTCTAGCAGGAGAAGAAAAGGAATGAATATTTAATCTCTAGTACAATGCTGGAATTAACACTATGGCCCCATGAAGATGTGTGGGGAGTTAACATCTGGCAAACAGCCGCCTTTGCTTTTCGATCTCCAACTCATTCTGTGCCATTTGTCTGTTTCTCTAAGAATCCCAGGAAACTACCAGTCTATTCCCCCTATGTAATGTTAGTGCTTAGATTTGCAGACAGTTGCTCTAGTGCAGTGGTTCTCAAACTAGGGCCGCCGCTTGTTCAGGGAAAGCCCCTGGCGGGCCGGGCCGGCTTGTTTACCTGCCGCGCCTGCAGGTTCGGCCAATCGCGGCTCCCACTGGCGCCCCTTCCTGCAGCCTCCATTGGCCTGGAGCAGCGAACCATGGCCAGTGGGAGCCGCAATCAGCTGAACCTGGGGACGCAGCAGGTAAACAAACCGGCCGGGCCCACCAGGGGCTTTCCCTGAACAAGCGGCGCCCTAGTTTGAGAACCACTGCTCTAGTGGATGGCGGCTTCTTTTTTTTTTAAACTGCTCAGCTTGCTGACAGTCAAGAAGAGTACGACTCTCCCCTCCAGTAACGCCAAACTTAGTGCACATGTCCATTCCCACGTGTGCAAGTACCAAAAGGGATTCTGGGCATTGAGTTCCAGAGACTCGGAGGAATGGTTGAGTGATTAGAGTGCTAGCTTGGGACTTATGAGACCAGGTTCAATTCCTTGCTCTACCATAGGCTGTGTGACCTTGGGCAAGTAATTTAGCCTCTCTGGGTATGTGTACACTGCAGCTGGGAGTGAGCTGCCCAGCCCTGGTAGTCAGACTCACTAAATAGTGGTGCAGGTGTGGCAGCTCAGACTCTCAAGCCTATGGAGTTGGATGGGCTTTAGAGCCCAAGCTACATCATTGATACGACTAATTTTAGCATGATCCCCACTACTGCAAGTCTGTCTATCCAGGCTAGGGGGCTCACTTTGAGCTGCAGTGTGGACGTACCCTCTTTGCTTCAGTTCCCCAGCTGTAAAATGGGGATAATAGTACCTCCCTACTTCACCAGGGTGTTGTGAGGATAAATACACTAAAGATTGGGGGGTATCCTATTACCATAATGGGGGCCAGATAAATACCTTAGATGGCTAGACAGAGGGAAATGGCCAAGACTCCACACATATTGGTGGTGGTTCTTCCTGTGTGATAGCCCACCCTGTATGTCTGATTACAGGGTGGTGTCCAGTTTGGGGACTTCTGGAGAACTTGACTTGAATTCTACGTGGTTATGAAATGTCTCAGTGCATTACAATATGCTCTCTTACCATTTCCTTGTCTTCAGTCACCCACACTACCTTTGAAAACAACCAAACCACAAACAGTTAATAGCTGAGGTCTTTATTTAAATTTTTTTATATACAGTAAAAGTGTCGCAGATGAATCTGTGACGATCAGACAAGACATATGTAAATCTCTCTCAACAATTAGCAGCTTAAGATCTATAAACTACAGTGTTACGTTCACAAGTGTCATTTCTGTACTTTTCAGACCGTGCAAGTGAGTTTTTCTGTTTTTGTTTATTTTTTTTACACTTAAAAAACACACTTACAGCTAAGTCAGTTGCCTACTACGATACCACCTGGCATACACAACACAGACACACATAGGGTTTTTAACTCTAGCCACATTCAGAATTCACTTAAAACTGGCAAAGCCATCCAATCTCAACACAGATCCCTTCATAGCTTGGCTTCTTCTGTTATAATGCTGCTTTTTGTTTAATATTTTAAAAATGCATATTTTTCAAAGCTGAAAGACAGTCTCTCTTCTGGCCCAGTGCAACAATGTACAGAACTCACCATTTAATCTGATCAGATCTTAAGTATTCACTAGATTGGAATAAACCAATAAAGTAATTGCTGTGAACATGCTCAGCATAATTAAATTAATGAAGCTCAAGGGAAGGAGAATTTTGTAAACCTGTCTAAAAATGGATTTTTTTTTTTTTTTAAACACGAGACAGGAGATGGGGGAGCAGGTGAACTTCATTTGAACCATGGAATATCATTTAACAGTCACTTCTTTTTGAACTAATGCAGATTATAGTCTCTCCTTCCTTATATGCCCCCGTGATATGTGCTAAACATATCTAAGCAATTTCAGAATTGTTTCAATTCCCAACATGAAATGTTCTGCAACTCAAAGAGATGGTCACACAAGTTTACATACATAGGGAAGGATGATAAAAGGTTCACATGCACACACACCCATGGAAGATACTGTCTTCTACAAGTCATCCAGGAATGATTCACCTTAAAGAGAATGAACACAACCCACATACAAGGAAAAGGAGCTTTAAAGCTAGAATCACATTTCCAACAATATAATCATTGTTAAACTATTAGAAGTCATCACAGAACTTCCGATTGAAGGGGGAGGAAATAAACCAAACATTCTGCTAATGAAAGGCAAAAAACCTCACACTAGTCCTGTTAGAATATTAAAAAATAAAAATGGATGCAGCATCACATATGGCATTAACTGCAGACAACTTTTTGGAATGGAAAACTGTTGGAGAGAGACACACAGACAGACAACATTGTCCAGGACCAAGTAAATGGCCTTCACAAAACAGTTTTGGGGTGAACGTTCCATTACTTCTGGCAAATTGCTTCTTTACTAAAGAAGATTAAACACAACAACACCCAGAGACTGTAACTGAAGGTAGGGTACCTAGCAGAAAGCAGGCAAATACTTCCTTCAGACATTACCAGGATGTGGGATAAATGAGTGTAAAAATCGGCTGGCTTTTAATTCATTCCCAAGTTTGTTCATGCACTAAACCAACTGTAAACTTTTATAGTGTGACCTAAACTATAAAGAGGTGCAAAGACTGGGCTTCAGAAATATTGAGGCAACAAAGCTCTTAGATCGTGTGTCAAGGGTTTATTACTCTGATCTCCCTACCTTTGTTTCTGAGGAAACCTAACAGGAACAGAGTATTTTTATATGGGTGGATGAAAATTACAGATCTAATTTAGTCAGACAAGGGCATTAAACCCCACTGAGTTTTGCCGTAGCTGGCAACTGTCATCTGCTAAGGGAATTGTTTATATATACCTGCTCTCTATCTGCAACTTTTGTGGAAATAGAAATGATTATTTTTGGCTTGAGTCAGTTGCAACTGGCAACTTGTTTTTAACAAAGACAGTAGTGGATTAGTGCACAGTGACAAAGTGAGGTGTGCTGGAATTGTCACAGGGTACCTGAGTTTAAAGACAGAAGTGTGGCTATGAAGGTGACAAGCTGAATCTCTGAAGGAGGAACAAGGATGGTTGGGCAGCAGAGAACTTTCCTCTCCTGGCTGGCAGTGATCAGAGTATTAGGACCTTCTTCCCAGCAGAGAGGGAGGTGCTAACCTAGATCTGGGGAATTTCCTGGGGCTTGGGGTAGGCACAATAGCATGAATTCCTATACTTGCTATTACATATCATTTTAAGTCACTTGGCCATAATTTGGTTCCTACATAGAATTTAGGCCAAGGGAGAAGGAGAACAAGTCTGATTAAATACTGCAAACCATGTGAAAGAGAATCCACGAGTCTTATTTGTGCTCAAGGACTTTCACTGGAACTAAAAACGACTTTTTCCAGTGGAAACAGATACTGAGCCAGATTTTTTTTTAAAAAATCCTTCAATATGAAAACTTGCCAGTAACAACAGATCACTGGGAAAAGATGTTGCTGTGACTTGAGTCATATTTGTAACTGACATTTCCTCTAGTGCTTTGACAACGGAACTGTATTAAGTCCTTGCCTTCACGGCTGCAGGAAAGGGGGCTCTATGTGGCAGGCTACATGGATACACAGCATACAAAGAAGTTCTAAACATAAAGACAATGATCTTACCACAGTCTAATGGGATGACAACTTTGGTTTCAGTTATCAGAGGTGCATTTAAAAATAAATTATCAGGGATAATATGAGAGGATCAGTCGTTTAAACGAACTATCCCTTTAATAGTTATTCTCTCTTTAAGAATCTGTCTTTCCCCAAAAAGGGATGAGGAGAAATTCCTTGTTCTAAGGAAAACATTCTGAGGCCAGGTGGACAGATTTGGGAATGAGAAATCTAACACCCCATGCCTCCCTCACACCCACAAAAAGGACAGGAAAAAAATTGCATGACAAAAATGTGCGGAGAAGGAGGAAGTTATGATGCTGCATCTGCAAGCCCAGGAGGACAGTTAAATGGCATGGGAATAGATCTTCCTTCCTCAGACCGGTGTCAATAGAAACTACTTTCCGTCCTCCTCAAAACTGTTTCAGGACAAGACTGCTCACACTTAATTATTCACGCAATTCTTCATTTAAAAAACATCACTTCTTTATTAAAGAGGAAAATAATGACCCTCCCAACCCCTTCCAAAAAAACCCCCAATAATAATAATAATAATAATAATTATAATAAAAAATCCTATTATAGAAACAATAAGGAAGCACTGAGAGTTTGAGTATTACACTCTTCAAGTATGCTGTTCGGATTTTTTTTAAATCTGTGAATATACATATATAAAAAAAACCTTAAAAGTGCGACCAAGGGCTTTTGCTTAAAGATAAGTATTTAAAGGGCTACTTCAAAATACTGTAGTATGACTGTGCAGTTACTGTGTGTACAGCATGACGCTTCCACTTTGTATGCTTAGCAAGACTTAACAGGCCTCCTAGAAAATTATTGTGTGTCAGGTCAGCACAAATGGCCGACCCAGAAGCTGAGTTGGGGGAGATCCGTGCGTTGTTTTTTCTCTCATTAAGGAAAAAAACAAGCCACCCTGAATCCATACATTCGGACATGGAATGTGAGCAGGCTTCACAGTAAACATTAGCGTTACAGATTCGCTGTGGTACCATTGTACAAGGCTGTGCACACTAGCTTAATCTTTGCTATTTTTAAGCTAACCACGTTCTCCTCTTCCTAACAGGTTTAGTACTGTAGTTCAAGCCATAATTTAAATTGCCCATTGGTGTGCTCCAAATTTTTATTTTATTCTTTTGTACACTTAAAGAATCTTAAGATTTGCATCCAAAGAGAACCATGCTACATAAAAATTATCCAGGATTCTTGCCAAAAAGAGTTCTTGAATAAAATCTAAAAAATACTATTGCAATGCATCTCGCAGAGAAAAATGTTATTCTAAATGTAAACAAATTCACTCGGACACTTTAAAATTTCAGCGGAAGAGTTGCTGACTAATCTTTGCTGCGCTCACTTGCCCGTGAGCGCCAGGGTAGGTGGGTCAGTGGGGCGATGCAGCTGATTCCTTGCGCCATCATCTGGGGGGCGACAAGAATCGTTCCAAGTAGCCAGCGACGGCGTCCCAGTGCTTCCACATAAAGGCAATGAAAACCACCACAAATAAAGTGCTGAACGTCCTGTTGCGAGTTTTCATGAGGGGGACAACGCAGTTGGCCACGGTAGAGACGAAGACTAGGAGAACAGCCATGACCGCCAGAAGGATGTTGATGAATTTACCCAGCAGATTTCTGGCAGTGGCATTTTCCAGGCCCTCCAGCTGCACCACTTGTTGCTGTTGCTGCTGAAGTTCCATCTTGGAGATCCTGGTCTGACAGGCTTCTAGCGCCTCCTGTTGGGAAGAATGGAATGGTTATGTTTTCAGTGTTCACATGGTGAATCATAGCGGTACTTAAAGACTAATTGGTGCCTACTGTCATGTGGCTACATTCTTTGGGTCCTGCTCACCTGCTGCAGGATATGAGTCACTCAAACTGATTTCATATCCTGCAGCAGGAGCAGAGGAACCCCGTGCCATTTCTCATGATTTATGAGTGTCCCTCATTAAGTAGGAACTGCAGGTTGCAGCAAAATACCTGATTCTGATCTCATTTATGAGTGTTTCTCCACTGACTGCTCCATTGACTTTAAATTCTTGATTTACTGTGGTTTTCATGTGTGAGACAGGCTAGGGGTTATATCTGTTTCCTCAAATTGATTTTGTGGAAAAAACCCACCATGTTTTATTTCAGCCTCCCTTTTGAGTGTTAACTTGTGTTTCACTGTATATTGGAACAGTTTTATTAGACTGCATCATCCCTCTTGTGTTGGAGGAGCCTGACACGTAGCTGTCTAACCCTGAATGAAGACCATCAACAATTGAATAAGCTTCCCATATTAGGATGATGGAGGCTCTCCTCTGCTTACTGTTAATGAACCTCTGTAAGCAATCCCACAGAGGGTGGGAGAATGGAAAAACTCACCAGAAGGACCACGAGGTGTTAGAAACTGGTTTCAAAAAGAGACACTCTCTGCCAGAATAAGTAAGGTTGGCTGGGAGGGATCTGGACCCCTGCAGGACACTGACCAAAATCCAAATAATATTCAGGAATGGCAAGGACACTGGATGGAGGGTCTTGTGTTCAGATGTTTGTTACTCTTCAACAGATCTGTAAATCACATGTACTTCCTAATAGTGAAGTGTGTGGGTGTTTAAGAAGCTACTTTGCAAAGCCCATCTGGTATTTCCTGTAACCGTCACCTAGTTCCCAATTAATTAAACTATGAACCAGAGCGCTCATGTGGGTTGGGTCTAATACCCCAGCCTGGTGACTGCTCACCAGGGGAAATTCAACCAGGGCTGTAACAGAGGCAAAAGTATTTTCCACCTCTTCAGTGCTATCAGACATTTTAGAAACAAAACCAGATTCTGCTTAGAGAGATCAGAGATGGGAGCTTTTCAATCTTTTATTCCTCTGTTCTAATGCCATTTGGGTCAGTAGGTACCATCTGACAGCATCCTATGCAAAATGAGTGTGTGGCACTCATTGTGTTACCTTGGTTGGCAATCTCAGAGATATGTAGGACTGAATGGGCTATGGAAACTGAATTATCCCCTCTTGTTCCTAGAGGTAATCCCTTCACGTAAGGGACTCTTGCGTTACTTCTGCCTTTACTTTGCCTGTTTTGGAGCGAGAGGGCTGTTGTCCAGAGCCCAATGTCCAGGGATGTTAATCTAGCTCCTTTTACAAACACTTTCTAAAATATTGTCTCGGATTCTTCCTCCTTTTCCCCAGTGGCCATCATTCTCACAACACTGAGGAACCCCTCATTTGAACTGAGCAGCACTCAGAGATGATCCCGAATTGGCTTGGGGAGCCACTTTTGAGCAATCTTATTTCCACTACGATAAATCTGAACTCAGGTATCCTACACTGTGCTGCAGACTACAGAGCAACCATTAGGCCAGAGTCCAGGGAGAAACAGGTTCTATCTACCACTTCATTATTTTTAAAATTAGATTTCAGTACCCTATTATGAGAAGTTGTACATTGATTTCCCATTTAGCCAAAGGAACTCTCTCTCCCAACTGTGTCATGTCACCATCCTGCCTAAATCTGGTGTGCTGAAGAATGCAGCACTGGCTAGTGGGTGGATCACAGGACTGAGAGCCAGGATTTCCTGAATTATAGTCTGTGTTCTGTCACTTCAGGCAAGTTACTCATAGTTTCCTCATCTGAAAAATAGGACTAAGATTTACCTCTCACAGCAGCATTGAGGATCAAGTCATGTTTACAAAGTGCCTCATCAACATGGAAAATTTACATCAGAAATGCTGAATCATGAAACTGAGGTTAAGGAAAAGGCTACTGATGAATCCCACCTCATTTTAAGCTTCCTGTCCTACTCTTTTCTCCTGCCTGGGTAAATTTGAGACAGGTGTACAGCCGGGTCCCTGTAGCACATTTAAAAGTGAAAATCTGATATTTGATAGGGTAAAGGCCATGGTACCACTGTCCCCAGACATTTATTTATTTTAGCTTTACTCTAGAAAGGTCATTGTTACTTGTTACATTTCTGCACTATTGCGTAAAACTCTGATATTGCTGTGGAGGTCAACTTATCGAGGGCTTCTCAGAGGTTACATAATTGGAAAGCAATAGGCAAAACTGATTCAACCAATCGTGCAGTTGGGTCAACAAATGTAGCCCAAAAGAAATCACTGCCCCTGTCTGGTGGAACCAGCTTGTAAGACTCATCTGTGCAAAGGACAGACTGCACTTTGACCTAAAATTCTCCTCACAAACAAAAAATATCCCAAGTCCTCTCCTCAAAACTGAGAAGCCTGTTTAAACCAACAATGTGAATTTAAAATAGCTTAGAGCTTGTTTCTAAATGGGCCTTTGTAAAGCTTAGCTAAAGCCCAGGTACTTTCCCAGATCACTTGACTTTTGTCTGCAGAAGCTCCTCCAACTCTGTAAATCCCGTTTCCACAGGCTACTGGACTCTAGATACTTCACATACTGAAAGAAACTTCTCTTGCAAACACCTCCTTATTTGGGCATGAAAAACAGAATGGATTTTTTTCCTGACTGAACACAATGGATACAGAAAGCCAGCCACTGTTTTCCCTTCAATATCTGTGCTGATTGCTCTAAAATTAGTGACACGCCCTAGAGCAGTCTACTGGGAACACTACCATAAAAACTTCCTGCTCATGTCTCTGCCCACTGGTTTCCAATACATGTGCAAATACTTGTATTATGGCCACCGCCAAAAATGGGAGCATGTTCCCACTGGGCCATAACCTAAAAAATCCTATGATGGGGCAGGTTCCTCTGAACATGGATACATGAACAGTCATGCATATATAGTTGGCAAATACACAATGACTTCCCCTGCATCAAGGCTGTTAGAGAGAGAATTGTGAGAGCTAAAGGTAGATTAAGGTGCTCTTGAAAGCTCAAGGTGCATGACTCTCCCATTAGCCTTTGTTATACTGCTATTAAAACACACACATATGGAACCAAGAACATTTTGGAAAACTAGGGAAATAGGGGGGAGGGATAGCTCAGTGGTTTGAGCATTGGCTTGCTAAACCCAGGGTTGTGAGTTCAATCCTTGAGGGGACCACTTAGGGATCTGGGGCAAAATCAGCACTTGGTCCTGCTAGTGAAGGCAGGGGGCTGGACTCGACTCGATGACCCTTCAGGGTCCTTTCCAGTTCTATGAGATAGGTATATCTCCATATATATAGCCATTGCTACTGTGTGCTTGAGTATTCTGAAGTGGAAGCAGGAACTTGCTAAGCCCAGCCTCTCACCAACCTGGATGTCTCGAGCTCGCTCATAGGACTGATAAGCTATTTTCTCTTCCATGCTGGCCAACTCCTGCTTTAGATTAAGGATCTCATTCTGGTGGAGCTCTGTCAGGTCATTTAGCTGCTCTTCTAGTCGTTCACATCTAGAAGTGAGAAATGTAGGGGAGTTATTTTAGTGAGAACACAAAGGTAAAATTACACCAACAAGAATCAAGAGATGAATCGTGGAGATTTTCCTTGAAAAATCAGCATGGCTGATATTAAATTATTTACATTTTCCTTGCCCCTTCGCTCTGTGGATCTCAGAGTGATTTCGGACAACAAACTATGCCTCCTCACTGTGAGATAGGTAAATCTTGCCCATGAGGTAGGCAAACAGCCCTATTTCAAAGAAGGAGAAACAGGCACAGAGAGATTAAATGACTTTCCCAAGGTTACAAAGGAAGTTAAGGATAGATGTGGAAATAGAATTCAGAACTCCTTAGTCTCAGTCTTGTGTTTTAATCACCCATCACCCTCCATACAACACTTAACACACAGTTTCTCCCCCCACCTCGCCCCGTTATACTCAGTGAAGCAATGTGGAGGATAACAACTCAGTAATTAATAAGACTGATGTCTAAGTCAGAGAATGTGATGGTCTTGTTTGGCATTACATCACTACATGTAAGATCACATGGATAGATTTTTTTCTGAGAGTGATTCTGTCTGATTGGCAAAATTACCATGTTCTATTATTTATGAGAAGAACATGTAAATCAGTAGCTTGTAGGCTCATTTTTTTAAGATTTCCAGTTGCAAGCGGACTGCAAGTGATTCCCATTTCGGGGACAAAGGTTTGAAATGTGAGTTATTCTAAAGGTGAAAAAAGTCTCTTCTATTAGCAAAACGTGCAGTAATTGTGCAGCACTAATCCCACAATGCAATTGTAACCTTTCAAATGTGAAGTATTTTGCATTTATATATAGCCCTTTCATTTGAAGATTTCAAAGTGCTTTACAAGCAATTAGGTTTCAATATCCTCTGTGAATTTAGTTAAAATATTCACATACTTTCTGAAGAGTAAACTGAAGAACAGAGAACAAGGACCCAGAAATCCTAAATCATAGGCACTGTCTAGACTGGCCTCTAAAGTTTCCCTCCATTACTACCACTGGTTCAACTGCATGACTGGTAGCTATTGTGAGAACACTCACAATGCAACATAAAACTTCTACTCTCCTTTTAGAGTTAATATTTGATGGTTTACTAACAAATAGTGGCTGACTGACTCACGGGCTTCTGACTCTATGAACCCGAGATACCCTTAGCATTAATTTTTTGCAATGAAAAGAACAAAACTCAGAAGATGTTTGTTACCTCAAATAGTGGGGCTTTAAAGACTTAAAGACCTCTACCCCGATATAACGCTGTCCTCGGGAGCCAAAAATTCTTACTGCGTTATAGGTGAAACCGTGTTATATCCAACTTGCTTTGATCCGCCGAGTGCGCAGCCCCACCCCCCCGGAGCGCTGCTTTACCGCGTTATATTCGAATTCACGTTATATTGGGTCGCGTTATATCGGGGTAGAGGTGTAGTTTGTGGTTGAAACAGACAGCTTTGGTACCTGAGAGTCTCAAACAATGACAATCATACATGGTCAACCAGTTGGGATGCAAGAGCACATCACTGACTGATGCTGCTCATTCTGAAAAAAGTTCCCAGGCATCTTCGTTGTCAAGATACACCATTGGAAAAAACAAAAGAAAAACAACAAGAGCACCTTGTCAGCACCGGGGAATCAAACAACATGAGTAGCAATGTAGAGATGGATTGGTGAAAAGTTTGGCCAGTTATTTAGAATATAGCTGGTTGCTCCCACCCCACTTCCCTTTCCCCAAAATACTTAATTAAAAAAATAGTCTGCCACCAGCCAAGCACTCAGGATCTAAATTAACACCCCCTCTCCCACCAAAACAAATCAACACAAACCCCTACATGCAGCATGAATTAGGAGGAAAAGTATTCTGCATGTTAATACTTCAAATTTCAAGCTTTTCCAAAAGGTTTGTTAAACCAAAAGGGACTTGAACTTTTACAAAAAATACAGTGATTATGTCTTTATAACAGACATACACCATAGAACAGTTGTTGCCAAGAATCTTAAATCCTGTTTTATTACAAACAACTGGATTTGGATAACTTCAGAACATATATCAATCGACCGGAAACATAAGAAACCCCTGCAAATCTGTAAACCTCAGGATTTGGGCTAACATAATTAGCAAAGAAGCTGGCATCGTGCTTCCTGGACCCTGGAATGCAGGGCTACTGGTTTATTCCGAAACCAAAATGAACCTCAGTGACTCCTGCTTGCTAACTTAACAATGCTGTCCCCACTTACAGGAAGGAGCCATCCCCAGCTTTTGCAGATTGATTTGTTCCCATACTCCCAACTCAACAATTATCCAATACACAGATTTTAGATATACTTATTGGGACTAACCTTACTCTGTTTATTTGATTTTAATTTCCTATTTTGTTTGTAACATCTGTGAGTTTAAGAGTTGGGGGTTTTTTGGGCTATCACATTGGAAAAGGTGAAGAGTTGGTCTTACGACAAAAACGCAGGACTGGGAGCCAAAATTGATTTGAGAAAAGAGAGAAGTTTAGATTAGGTGGTATTACAAAGTAAATACCTTATTTTGTCCCTTGTAAAGTCATCTGTAAAGAGGGTCTCTCTCTCTCTCTATATATATATACACACACACACATACACATACACACACAACATATGTGAGGGTGGTAACATCCATGTGATAATTTTCCTTTATCAGACACATCTGGCTGCCTGATCTGTGCTAATCCTCAATGGGCTATTTAACATTCCTAGCCCCTGAGCAGATTTTAAGAGCTGCCATTTCTTTTTACTCGTCAACCATAAAACTGAAAATCTGGCTCAGTAGTTCTAGAAGTCAAAGGTTATCCCAGCCGTCTTTTAAACAAATATAATTAGTATGAGGTCAAACCAGTTCTAATGACAAAAGAATCGGATACAAAAATTAACGCATAATATTGTAGCAATTTGGTCGATGGGTTTCTCATAGCAGGATCCTGCGAGAGCTAACTGTCCTTTCCAGTGACGCTGGCTTAAACACTCCCCCCCCTGCCCCACCAGTGAGCTGGACACATCCCAACCATATGAGCTCATGATTTTGCTGTGTGCAAACAGGTTCCCCTAATGGGACAGGAACCATGAAAAAACTCCGCAGGAGCTTTATTTCGGGTTCTCCACAGAACGGAAAGTCCCTGCTTCTCTCAGTAAACAACTGCCACCTTTCAAAGGATGAGATAAGCAACAGGCTATTTTGGAGTTTGTTCCAGCTGAAAAAGAAAGACTGCAGAGGACCAGAGCAGGATCTTCCTTTCTGGATGATTCAATTCTAAGAGGAGTGGTTAAACTGCCTGAGGCCATATCAGCTGGCCAATGGGCAGGTAGCACAGGCTTTCACACAGCCTTGGCAATGTGTACACTGGGACAGCTGGAGCAACCTGCAGTGCAGGGGAAATAAAAAGACAGACACAGGAAGAACTGGAGAGACTGCACTAATACCACCCCACCCCAGGGCTAGTTAGCACAAGAGCTATACTGATAGTCAAGAGCTGGAAAGGGGAGGGAATCAGGCAGGTCACGGGAAAACCTGCAGGGTAAGTATTGGCTGGTAAATAGAAACTAAGGCAACATAAAACAAAGGCCATCCACCTGCAAAAAAGGGTTGGGGTGGGAAGGAATTTAAGAAGACTGAGCTGGACACAGAAGTTTGATGGGAAAAGGTTATGGCGCTTGTATTCTTCCAATTGCCAAGACAGATGTAAACACTCAGCAAGAGGTTCTCTCTCTCTCTTTTTTTTAAATTAAGAAGTATTTTAGAACATCTGCACTTTGTGCTAGTATCTGAAAGGTTCTCCAGAAATAGCACACACCTGTTAGCTATTCATAGCTTTTAAGGCCAGCTATGATCAATACAAATCCCCAGCCTGATAAATTAAACCACAATCTGTGTCTCCATCTTCCCTGGAGGATTTATTTTAAGGAAAAAGAGTGGACTAACCGTCCAAACACAGGACTAGGAGTCAGGCGTTCCAGAGTTCTAATCTGAGCTAGGACAGTGGCTTCCTCTATGGCCTTGGGCAAAGTATTTAGCCTCTCTGCTTCAGTTTTCTCCTCTCACAGAAGTGTTAGCTTCTATCTTCCGGATGCTTTAAAAGGTCAATTAAGGGGTAGGTTTTAATAATAAATTCAGTAGTCAGAATTACTACAATGAACTAGTCTGGTTTGCTGTGATTTAGTCTTTCAGATCTTTGCAGATCAGACACTTCCCTGTGCAATTAACAACTTTTCATCTCTGAGTCTCCCCACTACCCTATTGTCCCCTGCATTCAGCTGAATGAGTATTTAAAAGAGGCAGAATATGGACATTACCGGAAGCTGGTTTCCTAAGATGTGTGGGGCTTTGGATAATCTCTTGTGCTTACTTAACATTAGTGTGCAAGAGTCCGCCCCCCTCCCCGCCAATTACAAGTAAACTTTGCTAAATGCTTCCAGGGCAGGACTAACTAGCTCAGCTGACAAAATATTAAAGCCCGACTGCCTATATTGTATTAGTTCAGGCTGCCATTTTGCTTGTGCTGTAGTTTGTATGCAGCATTGTTACCTAAATATGGATGGCTAGTGCTTCATGCGTCCAACAAAATACTAAATTGAAACAAACAAGCAGAACCTCTCTTTATTATGGATTGGCAGATCAGACTTCACATCACTTTGCTAAGGGACCGTAGGATAAAACGTAGGGCCCTACCAAATTCATGTCCATGAAAAATGCATCACGGACAATGAAATCTTGTCTTGTGGGTGCTTTTACCCTATACTATACAGATTTCGCAGGGGATTTGAGACCAGCATTTCTCAAATTGAGGGTCCTGAGCCAAAAGGGAGTTGCAGGCGGGGTCACAAGGTTATTTTAGGAGGGGTTGCAGTATTACCATCCTTACTTCTGCACTGCCCTAGAGCTGGGCAGCTGGAGAGCAGCGGCTATTGGCCGGGCACCCAGCTCTGAAGGCAGCGCCTCACCAGCAGGAGCACAGAAGTAAGGGTGGCAATACGATACCATGCCATGCCACCCTTACTTCTGTGCTGCTGCCTTCAGAGCTAGGCGGCCAGAGAGTGACAGCTGCTGACTGAGGGCCAAGCTCTGCAGGTAGCAGTGCAAAAATAAGGGTGGCAACACCATACCAATGCCATCCTTACTTCTGTGTGGCTGCTGGTGGTGGTGCTGACTTCAGAGGTGGGCTCCCTGCCAGCAGCCGCCGCTCTCCAGCTGCCAAGCTCTGAAGCCAGCGCCGCCACCAGCAGCAGCGCAGAAGTAAGGGAAGCAGTTTCGCAACCCTCTTCCCCCCCACAGATCCTTTATGGGTCAAGACCCCTAAAATTACAACACCATGAAATTTCAGATTTCAATAGCTGAAATCATGACATTTACGATTTTTAAAATCCTATGACCGTGAAATTGACTAAAACGGACCGAGAATTTGATAGGGCCCTAATGATGAGCACTGGAAATGAGCTCTTGTGCTGGGCTCTGGTATCACGCAAAAGCCTGATCACAACAAAAGAGAATTTGATGACGACACTGGCTTGGGCCATCCAGGTTTGCAAAACATACAGAAAATTCACTGCCACTTCAAGATTACAGTAGCCTAAACCCTTTCACGTGGCTTCCAGGACACCAGCATCTCTAAGAGAGCTAGAAGGTGATGCTGAAGACATGGTGCAAATCTACACTAATCCCTGGCTGCTGTCCTCCCCTTTGGGGTGAAGAGTTGGGTCCCCTCATTTCTTGTTTTTCTCAGAGACCCTAGAAGGCACAGCCCAAGAATTCCATCAGATCTGGGCTCTGGTGCCCGGAGAAGCTGGCAGGGGACCTGCCTACAAAGCCATAGCAAGATACTGCTGGGGAGGAGTCCTAGAGTGTGAGGAGTAAGATCCAACGTGTTTTGATGGGGAGACTACTTGGCTTTGGTAGGTGGAGCCTGTAACTGATGGAGAGGAGTGGGTTCCTTTCGGCACCCTTTTCTTTGTACCAGTGGCACTGGCTGAGGGAGGTGCTGCTGCAATAGCTGCCACCCCTCCGGGTTGCTCCACTGAGGCCTTTGGAGTGCAGCCATGGTACCCACTACTTCCCCGCTGTGGCTTTCTCCACCTTCTCCTCCTCGGCTGATACTCTGTAGAGCTTAAGGCACTGGAGGGTAGGAGACACTGCTGTTGGAATGGCTCCACCTCCCTTCTGCCCCCTGCAAAGTGGCGGACACGAGATATGTAAACTACAGGGATACCCTCTGCTTCCACACCATCTCTGCAGTGGGAATGCAACTGTTGTGTGGAATGATTGACAATACATTCTATTTAACCTTCCTTTGCCACTGTGGAGCAGGGGGGCACAGAACCCGGGTCTTTGGATACACTGACAATAGCATGCCTTCTGAGGGAGCTGCTGGACATATGGGAGGAAGGGTTGGGGTTAGGCTTCACTGCTCCCATTTTCCTAGCCAGATGCAGGTCCTCGTCTGAATGGTTGGAGGAGGCAGGGTTTCTTCTACCTTACCTGGGAGCAGGTACAGTTTTTTCAGGGGACAGCAGGGGTTCGATAGCTACAACTGAGGTAGGGAGCACTAGTCTTGAAGTACATTTGCCTCCAAACCCTCTTTAGTTAACTGCTTATCTTGGAGGGGCTCTGTAAGGGGAGACTCTTCCTTGCTATTCGCTTCTTGATCAGGAAAGAGGAGAGGAGCAGTGAGGGCAGAATTTATAGGAGTTATTATGACAGTCAAGCCCGAGAAGACCATGAGGAACTTCAGAGGTGAATGGGCAACATGATGGCAGATGAAGTTCAATGTTGATAAATGGTAAAGTAAGGAACACTAGAGGGAAAATTCTGAACTACTCATACTACTTCTAAATTAACTGCATCAACTCAAGAAAAGGACCTACGCATCAGTGTACACAGCTCAGTGGAGATTTCTGCTCAATGAGCAGTTGCACTCAGAAGGCAAACAAGACACCAGGATGCATAAAAGTGGGATGGAGAACATAGAAAATGTTATATAAATCAACCATGAGGTCTTGCCTATAATTTCATGCGTGGATCTGATCACCCTATTTCAAAACGTATACTGCAGAGTTAGACTGATTCAGAGTGTGGCACAGAACAATTAGAGGCATGGAAAAACTCCCTGATGAGAGATTGTTTATCTGAGAAGGGAGAGGACAAGGGAACAAGTATATAAAATAACAAATGGTATAAATATTGTAAATGGAGAGTTTCTGTTCTCCCTGTCTCATAACATAAGAACAAAGGAGACAGATTCAAAACTCAAAATCCTCAGCTTGTATGGAAGGATACAGTGGCATTAGAACAATTTTTATAGTGCAGCACCCCCAGCACTTCTAGTTCCAGCCCCTCTGGAAGGATACTGCAATGTTTGCTAGGTTTGGGCCTAGCAGCCTATGCACATGCTGGAGAAGGCCCCGGCTCTCTTGTTCAGTTCAGCCATGATATCAGAGAGGAAGCTTGGAGCATGTAGGTCCCATAGGCCACTGATTCCTCACAGGCTATAGTAGCAGCTTTATATACAGATGTATGGTGAAGGGGTTCTACGCCTCTGGGGCTGCTTTCTGACTTTTAGCAGTCTGCCTGATGGATATAGGTCTTCCAATTAAGTGAAACTCAAGAGATGGTCAGACCCACATATAGAGGTGACACACACTGCAGGGAGTGAGCCTGCTCTCTGGTCATTTAGATGCTAAGTAATGCCCCAGGAGAAGCTGACTGGAGGCAACTAACTGATCAAGCTGGTGGGCTGGGTGGGGCAGAACTCAATTGGCCCCCTCAGACCAGGGCTAATAAAAGATATACAAGAAGGAAGTACAGCGGGAGAGAGGGAGGAACAGGGCTAGCTGAGTCAAGTCATACAGAGGCCTCAGAATGGGGAGACTTCTGTTCCCCTCAGGTCCTGCTGAGAGGGCTAAAGACCAGCCAATATTGTAAATAGGTGGTAGCATGGGAGATTGTGGTGATCTTGGTGAAGGGGATTTGAAATAAAGTTTCACTGAGAACACACCCAGTGGAGTCTGTGCAGTTTCTGAAGGGAAGAGGACAAGGGCATAGTGGGGCCCTGTTATAAGGGGCTGTGTCATAAAAGACTTCTTATTCTGTCTCCATCTGTTGGCTGGGAAGAATTATAATCGGAACATTTGGACTGGTACAGAAGATCACAGAGAACGTTTCCCTTGGTGAAGCTAACAAGCATTGCAGGGTGGCTTCCTGGAAATAGATATTTCCACCCAAAATATTCTAAAAAGATAAATGCAGATCTGCACTCACAAAAGCATTCCCACTGTCTCAATTTCTAACCCCGATTTCTATACTGGGAACATAATGATGGAATTTCCACTACACAAGTATACTCAGTTAGCATTGTCCTGGGAAAGGCACAATACATTGCCTGCCCTAAACTGTTTATAGTCTGCCGAGTGCTTTAGATTTTTACTGCTCTGTAACTCCTCAGTATTTAATATGGGGACTAATTAATAAAATGCCTACCTGTACCGCTCCTCTTGCAGAGCCTGCATTATTAACGAATAATCCCTCTGATAGTGAGCCTTAAGGTTCTCAAAGGATTCTTCCAGTCTTGCCTGTGTCTCTCGGATCTCTTGAATCTCATGTAGTATTGCATCAAACCCTGAGCTCTGCATATCCAGAGTGTTTGTTTTGGAGCTAGAAGCTCCCACTGGACCCCCTGTGGTGCTATTAGCTCCAACTGAACCAGATGTGGCACTTGAACAGTCCTCCTCACTACCATATTTTGGGCTTGACTGAAAGTTATGAATAACACCTAGAGTCTTCCCATCTTCCTGACCCTCTTCCAAAGAGTCCTTTAGATTAGCAATATTGTCCGCACTCCCAAATTTGTTCCTTATCAGGGAGGCAATCTCCCGGGGTTTGGAGACCACAGCCCCTGCTGCCGAATGTGTGGCTTGGGAGAAGCTGGAAAGCCCACCTTTAACACTGTCTACAACTCCTTCACTAAAGCCAGTGACCTTTGCTCCCACATCCTTCAAGCCCTGGTGCATATCCCTGAAGACATCCTTTGGCTGCCGAGGGATTCCATTTTGTTCAACCTCACGAAGCTTCCGATGGTAGTGCTCTAGCTTCTTCTGCAGCTGCAAAATGGTTTGGGCCGATTTCTGGTTCTTCTTCTCAAACACTTGCTTGATGCGGGCGCTCTGCTGCTTGTCAGCATTGTTGGCTAGTTTCAGGTATTCTGCCACATTGTCATCCCGGGCTGTTTGCTCAATTTTGATCTGCTCTGTCAACTTCAGTATCTTCTGCTGCAAATGAGTGATGGCCACTTTTGTCCGCTGTGGATCCGGGGTCCCATCAACAGAGTCTGCATTGATGCTGCCATCAGTGCTTGAGGCCACTGCATTAGGGGTTTGTGGTAGGCTGCTTACTTCTGACCGCTCGATCTAGACAAAGGGGGAAAGAATATGAAGGTTAAAAAAACATTGGCTCTCCTAATTCAAAACCCATCCACTTTGCTGGGCAGTAACAGTCAATGATCATAAACTGTATTCCAAGATCTTCAAAACTAAAAACTTTATTTAGAGTCATTGGTACTGCACAGAGAACTCTACAGTACACAAAGTTACTCTAACTTTGATTTTTAAAATCAGTCATTTCCATCTCATCACCCACATTTCATTTTTCCATTTCGCTTTAATTCCCATCCTACAATGTGGGGAGAAGAGCATTTGTGAGCCCTATGTTGTTCCTGGGCATCTAAAGGGATGATGCTCAAAAGCCACCTCAATCAATTGTGCTAAAAAATGATGCAGTCTTCAAAAAACCAACTGCTTAAGGAGGGTTTTTTTTGGCGGGGGGGGGGGGGGGGGAGGAGGAGATAGAAGTAGGGACTGATCTATAGGATGTAGTGTATCAATGCTGGGGGAGAAATACAAAGAAAGGAGAACAATGGTAGGCCAAAAGCCACATATTTCAAATACATTATACTGAACAGAGGCAATTCCTGACAACAATTTTTATTGCTGCAATAAATGCAAGTGACAACACTGCAATTCAGAGAACAAGAAATAAGAACTACTTAAGGTAGGCCATTGAAAATATGCACATGTATACTTCATGTTCTCAGCTCTGCAAAACGTGCTATTATCATAACAAGAAAGCATTCAAATCAAGTCCTAAAGTGAGTGCACACCCTCCTTCTCCTGCAGGGGGAACAGATCATGGCCTGAAATGCCAGCGTTTCAAAAATATAATTTACTTGGACTCTTTAAAACTCTTAATGCCTTGCAGTAAATACATTTTAAACAATTACGGGACAGAAAAAGTGCCAAGCCTTGTTTCCATTCAGAACAGGAACGGACCAGTGCCCTTGAGTTGAAGCATCACACTTTTCTTTCTGAATTCAGACTTTATTACTATATATTTTTTATTCTGCCAAGACTAAGACTGGTTTGGATCATACAATGAAATGAAGTGAGTGGAAAAACGAGCCGGGGCAGACTGTTTGCCATCTGCAAAAAAGTGCGATTGGTAACTATCCAACATACCAATAGCAATAAAAGTGAATGGGTAATTCTAAAGCATTTCTTCTCAGTACTAATAGCACTTATATACACATTAATGGCAATTTGCTTAGTAACCAGAAACAGACTCCAACATATTCGCCTTTGAAAAAATGTCTTAATGTTGAAGAAAAATAAAAGCATAAAATTTATTTTCACTACAGAATCTCCAATAACAACCCATGTTCTCAGTGTTTTTCCTGCCTCAGTCTTGTTTCCATTATCTGGTCCCTTTCAACATTCTTACTGTTTGTATGCACTTTGTAAGGGGACATCACAACACATCTCTAAGTGTAGAGCACCAATCACTAGTCTGTCCAAGACTTTTCACTTTAGAAGAAAAGGAAATTGACAACTCTTTGTAGTTAATCAAAAGAAACTAACAACTAACTGATGCACTGTTACAACTCTTCGAGGAAGCGGAAGCTGATTTTAATGTAGGCTAACATTTTTGAAAGTGTCAGATTTAGGAGTCTAGACCCATTTTCAAAAGTGACATGCATTTAGGATTCTGTTTAGCTCCTAAGTGCCTAAATCACTTTTGAAAATGAGACTGGCTCTTAAATCTCTTAGTAACCTTTGAAAATTCTACCTGGTATCTTTAAAATTGACTACCAAGTGTATACAGTATGTCTGTACACAAACAATGATTTTTTGAGAGACTACACGACTTTCGACCCCTACAGGCAGGTTTCCTTTAACATCTTTGAACAGGCATATTGATTTAAGCCATAAATGTTCACACTCCATGGATTTGCAGAGATGGCAATATATAGAAGCAGACACTGAAGTTATCCGCAGGAGGAAGCAATATAAGTTAATTCACAAAGCAGACATATACTGATCTACATTGGCAACAAAGTGCAAAAGGAGAATGAAGAAGAGTGTTTGTTACATTTAGCTTCCTAATAAAGTGGAAAATACTGAACCCTTAGAGCTGAAAATCTCTTTAGATTTTGCACTCCCTGCCCTCCACCCCGCAAGTACAAGAATGTGCTGTCTCTCATCTAGCCTACCTTGGCTTTTCTGAGCTGCAATAAATTTTCCCAGTGCATGGCTTCCACAAAGAAGAGTTAACATGCCTACAACCGCTCTACTAAAAGCCAAGCTCTTGTTCTGATCTGAGTCCAGCAAAACTAACCAACTGTCTGAAGGTAGCTCACTAGTCACTACCTGAAACCATGAATCATGTAATTACTCAGTAACTCCTCCCCTTCAAGAGGAAAGGCATTATCCCTGCATCAGGCTTGGGGGTGAGAAATAAAAACATGACATCATCCAAGGCATGAAAAAAATATTAAAGGGACAGCTCATTTTTATAGCATTCAAAGTAAAGCATTAATGCAATCCTGCACATGGATGGCAATATCCAAAAGCATGAATTTCCATCTTACCCACTGGACTCGGTTGTGTAATTATAGAAGAGCAATCCCATTTTCACATACAACCTAGCTCATAGCTGCTGCTTTGTATGGAGCAAAAAGTGCTAGAGATATAGACAATGCAAAAGTTTGCTCTTTCTACCAGTCATGCTCCTTCCCCACAGCTTATGCTGTAAAACAAGCGTCACACAAGACAAAGGTCATGACAGAGTCATGGCCATACAGAACAAATTACCTAACTCTGATAAGAGCAGTATTAATACAGCACTGCTGAAAGAAAGGTCACAGCACTGTTTATTCCTGCGTTTGCCATGCAGGACACAAGCATAAAACAAGTTAGACAAAGAGAAAACAATGGAAAACATGTTTAATTTAATTAGGGCTACTATTTTTTGCTGCTTCTGATGACAGCACTTGGCCCAAACTCCTGGAGGGAAGTTTATTTTATAAAGCCCATTACACCCTCTAGAAAATATTTATCAATGAGCAGGGCAATTATAAGCCTCCGTTTTCCAGACGCAGTTCTTTTCCTGCACAGCATTCAATACATTTCCTCGGTCACAGTGAAGAAACAGTGGGGAATGACACTCAAACAATGCAGCTTTTAAAACTCTCTTTCTTTGGAAGTCCAACGTTTTTCCTTAGAAGTCCCTGGGGCTGTGTATTTCAGGAACCTGGTTACTAGGTAAAATGTAACTCCTGCTCTGTCCCCTAGACTTGACTGCTTTCTTTATGCCAGAGGGCTTTTTCTTTCTCATTGCTCACTGTAATCTGTCCAGTGCTCTGTGCCTAGAATGTATCAACTTACTAGCCCCCTATTTTTATTGAAGTCTCTCATCTGAACACAAGGAAATTGTGGGATGTAAAGAAACAAATAACCATGAATAATACGAAAGCTCAAACAAAGGACAGATGAAATGTTTGCAAGAGTGAATTGCTTTGAGTTGCCATTGTTAACACAGCATTCCCAAACTGGCCTATCAGTTATTAATAACTAATAACGTCTACTTGTAACGCATTCTGGAGATTAAAAGTACTACATAATGTTCAATAAAGAGCACTTCCCTTGGACTACGCAATTTGTCCCCCCTTCCCCCTTTTTTTTTTTTGAGATGGGGACACTGAGGCTGAGGTTATGTGACTCAGGAATTTGGGCTCAGGGCTGGGAAACAAAACCATCCTTTTGCCACTCCCTTCATGTCCAGCATTTGTACAAAAGGAGGCAAACAGTGGTAACTTATCCATTTAAAACAATCTAATCCCTTTCTCATTCTTGAAACTTTGTTGTACAAGCTGCAGGAAAAGCAAACAACGAAAAGCCCATTTCATGTTTGTTTCTAGACTTTTTCACCACCAGGTTCTTATGCGCTAGTACAATGCGGCTGTGTTTGGTACAGTGTTTTATAAACTGCTTCCACTGGAATAAACAGAATCAGTGAAACATTTCTACTGGACTAAAGCGTTTAAAAACAAACCTGCATTTTGGGCTTCATGTGACCTTTAAAGCTCTACGTAAATAGGTTGTTAGATTTGCAAAGCATGGATCACAAACACTATAATGGTGCTCATTCTTTTCTCCCTGACTAGCCTGCTGACTGTCTTAAACACTTGGCAGCACTCCTCACTAGTCTATTTAGATAATTATTTTAATCCAATTTATATCTCAATCTGTAAACACCACAGGAAACGTTCCTGCATTCATTTTAAGAACATGCACTTTGTCAAGCACAAAAAAAAAATCTATTCGAATAGATAGATTTCCTCCCTCCATGAAGTTTAATATACCTTTGACACAATGCAGTATACATACAGTAAGTTGTAATAAATACCCTCCATTAGATAGGCAGCACTCTACTGCATTGTCATAACACAAATTAGTGCTGGGCAGGGTCACTAGCTAGTAACCTAGCACTGAAGTTCACTGTATTATTACACAAAATCTTGTCTAACATTTGGAAGTTAAAGTGTTTGACGTTTCATTTTATGTTCTAAAGGACTCTGGTTGCTGGAAACCTAGGAATATTATTCTTCAGTCTGGCGTGACTATGGAAATATCAGCTACTGACTGAAGCAACCTTAGTCATAGCAATTGCTTGGGAATCAAGAGGGGATACTTTTTTTTTTATTAAAGGTTTCTAGGCAGCACCAAGAGTTAGTATTAATCTGTTCTGCTAATGGCACATAGGTTAGCAATACTACACAGAGAATATTAAATCTCTGCGATACAGGCTTACATGTATTTTGGAAGAGTACATAATTAAGTTTCTCTCCTGGGAATTTGTGATTTTCATCAATCTTTCCTTAGGATTGTAGCTCTGATATCTAATTACCTAATCAAGCTGTATATCGAACATGGACCTTGTGCGGGATCCCCGACCGAGTCAACAAATACTTTATGTGCAGTTGTAGTTCAGTTTACAATTTCTCTCACTTGGTACTTCTGTAAGAATGTCAACACAGCCCAGTTTACTCAGCGTGTTGATATGATCTTATCACTCCTCTCAAATGCCTTATACAGCAGTTTTGCAGCTCCAGTGAGAGGAGTCTTTATTAAACTGTTCACAAAGATTTACCCTTATTGCTGGAGTAGGGAAAATACCAAGTGCATGTGAAAATGAAAAACTGAAAACTAATGCAAAATTCTCAGAAAATAATGGTTCTGAAAGAGATCAATTTCTTCCATAAATTAAGACGGTCTCTCTTAAGAGCATAAGGTGCAAAAAGTGAGCGGTTGTGGAATCTATCCAGGACATGAGACACAAACCTGTACAGAGCAACACAATTATGTTACAGTGGAGTCGCATCTTACACAGGGGTTAGGTTCTAAAGTCAGCGCGTAAGGCAAAAATCGCATAGTCAAAATTACCCTTGAAAATCCCTTAAATCGCCCATAAAGTATAGTATACTGTACATAGTTGTGTATACAACCCTGTATAGTAATATGTATAAATGTATAATGTATACAGTAATGTACAGTATATAATAAAGAGTACATATGCAAAATATAATTTTATAGTACTGTATTTTTAATTACAGGGTGTAATTACAGGGGGTCGTCAGGGCTTTATGTCGATCCAGGAAACGGAGGTGACGGAGAGCGAGTTGTAGATGAAGTGGTTGGCTCTGGTTCAGCTCGAGAAGTTGATTGCGTAGGCTCGTCTGCTGCTGGCTGTTTTTCCTTGAAAAACATGGTGACCGGCAACTGTCGCTGTGGTCTCTTGAGCTGCTCAAACTTTTCTTGATACGGTCTCAAATCGTCCGTAATACGTCGTGTGATTTTGAGGCTTCGTTCCATAGAGGGATCGTATTCAGAAATTAAATTATTCGAGTGTTTTGCTGCTTGGAACACTTCGGCAAATTTATGAAGATTCCAACTTGCTGGCTCTTCCTGTTCGTCGTCGTCATCTTCGTCTTCTGTAGATGATTTTATCAGTTCCTCTAACTTTTCGTTAGTCGATGTTTCTCTATGGCTCTCAATTAATTCTTCAATTTCTTCCTCAAGGATGTCGACGAAGCCATCACCACCCACTTGCCTGGCCACCTGAAAAATGTGTTTTACTTCTTTGTCAATGGTCGGGAAACCCTTAAGATCTTTCACATTCTTTCCATAGGTTTCGCCAACATGCATTGACTGTTTCAGGCTTGATTGCATTCATTGCCTGTTTAATATAAGTGATGCAATCGGCAATGTTGAAGGACTTCCAACACTATCACATTAAGATTGGGATCAGCATCCATAGTGCTACGTATCTGTGAGAATGTAAGCCTTGTGTACGTGGCCTTGAAACAGTGAATCATGCCTTGGTCGAGAGATTGGAGGATGGAGGTGGTATTGGGTGGGGAGAAAGATGACTTTAACGTAGTTATGTGCAAACCGGAGTGCCACAGGGTGGCCAGGAGCATTGTCTACAATCAGCAACACTTTAAAAGTCAAGTCCTTTCTCTTCAAGGTACTGCTTGACCTCCGGAATGAAACACTTATGGAACCAATCCAGAAATAATGCTGCCATCACCCAAGCCTTTTTATTTGATTGCCAGAACATAGGCAGGAGATTTTTGTTCTTGCCTTTTAGGGTACGGGGATTTGCAGCCCTCTAGAGCAAGCCTGGCTTTATTAAATGCCCAGCCGCATTGCCACAAAACAATACAGTCTTTAGCTGCTTTGAAGTCAGGGGCTTTTCTTTTTGATTTCAAAATGTAAGTGCGGTTGGACATTTTTTTCCAGAAGAGCCCAGTCTCGTCAGCATTAAAAACTTGTTCCGGAAGATAGTCTTTTTCTTCTATGATTTTCTTTAATTGTTCGGGGTAGGCTTTTGCTGCCTCTTCATTGGCAGATGCAGCTTCACCAGTAGTCTGCACGTTTTTAAGACTGAAGCGGTTCCTACAGCTGTTAAGCCAACCTTGGCTGGCTTTGAATTCCTTCTCATCAGAAGGCTGTCCCTCTTCGGCGGGAGGTTTGAACAGCGCGTAGAGGCTAAGAGCCTTTTCGTGCAACGTGTTGCCATCGATCGGCACATGTTTACGATTCATGTCTTCCAGCCATAAGTTTAATGCCTTTTCAGTCTTCACTAAAGTTTTATCACGCACCTGGCTTGTCACCTTAGCAGTTATTGGAGCACTTGATGCCACGGCTTGATTAATTTCTCTCTCTCTAATCTTGATGGCACGGATGCTAGATTCGTTGCGGCCATATTTACGCGCCACGTTGGAGACCGACGTACCGTCTCTCAGTAAGTTCAATACAGCCAGTTTTTCCTCCAGCGTTGGAACAGATCGCTGTTTCTTCGGTTGAATATCAGATGAAGTAGTTGGCTTGAGTTTAGGGGCCATGTTGAACGAAAAATATGCATCTTTAAACACTAGAATCACACTCGGCACGGTGAGATGCTCACACTATGAGAGGCATGCGGGAACCGACACTGACTGAGTGAACAGCAGATTCATGTCTCACATCTCATGCTCACTCCAGGGCATACGCTCATTGGGTGGAATTGCCCGCACTATTTACAGGTATCTTGTTGTTTTTCTTTTTTTTGCCGAGCGCATATAGTTGAATTCGCGCAAGTTAAATGCGCATATGATGCGGCTCGCCTGTATTTTTCACAAATCAGCTTCTCCCCAAGCTGTGTTTTTACTATAACCATAACAACAATTTGCACATTTCAATGCAATGAAACAATATGGGATGTTAAACACTATTTTACTATAAAAATAATTTCACTAGATTTTGGTGCACTGTAAGCGGGTTCCACTAGGGGATGCTCTAAATCATTCTAATGCCCCAACTTCTTCCTCTAACACTCCAAGTTGGTTTTCTTTCAGGGAGAGAACGTCAGTGGTGGAACTTCATAGTGAAATGTTGGGTCGTTTTCTTTTCACCAGCCTGATCAAGATTCCTTAGGGTTTTAAGGCCTTGTTTACATGGGGAAACTGACTGCAACAGCTACAGCAGAATAAAATATTCCAGAATAGCTGCCTGTGTGGACACTATTCTGGACTGAAATTGATTTTTTATTGTAGTATAGCTAGTCTGGTCAAGAAACTCACAACACTTGGCAAAACCTGTATCCTTCAGAACACTGGGGAGTTCTGGTGTCCAAAACTAATGATTTAGGATTACTAAAAAAAAATCTACCCTGGGTGGATGCTATGGGGATGCTGGTGGATGGAATAGAATATGTTCAATGTGAACACCTGAAAGTAAGTTAACATTCAATTGCTCATATCTCCAATGTGTTTCCCCAATGTCCTAATAAGTCAGTCCAGACAGGCTAGTATGACCTCCTACCAGCATATGAAGACAAGAAATGTACTGACAGCTGTTTTGTCCCCATTATTAAAAGGGGACCGGGCCACGTGAGGACCTCAGTTCTTTCCCTACCTCCTAGCAGGTGGAGATTGTCTTCTGGATGCCTTAGCTAAAGAGTTTAATTCATTGTTAATTCCCTCACTGTTCAAATTGCCAGGATTACTCCCCTGCAAGAGTTTTTCTACATATCTACTCCACAGTGCAGAGCCTATGAAGAATCAGTTTTTTCCCCTCCTCCCCCCAGTCTTTCTATAGATTATATATATACAGAGTCTTATTTACAGTGTGGTGGGTCTTCTTAAAAAACCTTGGTGGGAACATTACACACACACACACAGGTACCTGCTGACTCATTGAAAATCCAGACTTACTTTGTTTCCAAGTAGGGCAGCTGGCTTTAAGCCAGTAACAGCAGTGCTCCGGGCACACATGGTTTTAGGAGCCGTTTATTGCAGCTTCTATTCCCTCTTCTCTGCTTGAAGCTTTGAAAACGTGACCGAGAAGTGTCGTGTTTCTTAGAATAAAAAAAACTAGGGCAAGGTGAGAGAGGATCTGGCTGTTGCAAAGGGAAGGATGACTCTGCTGGGAGCAGCTCTGGGAAGGTGCATAGCTAGTTTCTGAGCAGACTGGACTAGTCATGTCTCCTGATGATCAAGATCTCTCCTTACATGATAAACATTCACAACAACTAAACATTCAAGTGTTTGCACTGTACCGCCTTCTCCCCCTCCCCCCCAAAAACACCCAGCGTCTCCCCACCCCCTGAAAAAAACCAACAACCCACACCACAGAATCAGAACAGAAGTCATGAGTCTGATTTCCTGCTGAAACTTCCCCTCTCTAATGAACAAATTCATTAAAGTACATTTAAGACAATGGATACACAGTAGGTGGAGAGAGAATCAGAGGATTGGTATTGAAATTCCTAGTAGCCAAGAGCTAACAAATTCACAAGGAATAGACAGACTGACTTCTTTCCTCAAAGCATACAGGAGGGTAGAGACTCTTGGGATCCACTGATGGTTAAGAGGCAGTCAATCCATTAGTAAAGTGAGAGCTGTAATCATCACCTTTAGGGGAACAAAAATTAAAGAGGCGAAAACTCCTCTGATCAGGTCTACACTACGGACCCATATCAGTATAACTACATTGCTCAGGACTGTGAAAAATCCTCAACCCATAGTGATGTAGTTATACTGACCTAACCCCTCCTCCCCCCAGCCCGTGTAGACAGCACTAGGTCTCCTGTTGACATAGCTATCACCTTTCTGGGAGGTGGATTAACTAGGCTGATGGCAGAAGCTACAGGAGCATCTTTACTAAAGTGGTGCTGCTGTAGCACTGTACGTGAAGACAAGCCTTTTTCATGTTTGACTGAATCGCCAGCCTACGGCTCTTGAAAGAATCATGTCTGCAGTCACAACTCCTCACGTTGTAATCTCATCTATTCCCCAAAACAAAGGTGGTTAGGGTCAGATCAGTAGCTAGCACTACTTAACCAGGGCCTCAGAGTCATGGTAGCGACACCTGGAGTAGCAGTCTTTCAGGTGAAATGTAAAAGTGTGGTCCTGACCACTTATCTTTAGAGCTCCCATGGTAAAGTTCTGCAGTAGTTAAAACTGACAACCAAATGTTCAGTGTGAGTAATTACATTCTGCCTCTCTGAATTTCCCCTGCAATTTCAACTGTTGTGTAGTGGCACTGTGCTATGAGTTGACACATTCTTTTAAATGCACTTTTAGGCGAAGTCTTCACTGCCAAAAAGATAGTGTATTTTTTAAACAAGGTGGGATAGCTAATACTTGTTGCCCTGAGGTTTAAAAACAACGACAATGAAGCCCAAAAACCAACAAAACAAACTTTTTTTTAAGTCATGAAGACAAAGCCTGTGAAAGTAGGAGACAACATACAAAACCAACAGTTATTCTATTCTTAAGAGATTACCTGCTTTTAGAGAGAACAAAGTATTACCATAAAATCTGATAAAACTTGTTTCTTTGAAAATATTTTATTCATTACAATAGACAGATTTATCTTTCCACCTGTATAAATCACATAGCCCATTTTCTATATGCAATTAGAAATGCAGGTGTCCCCAGGGAACAGTAAGGTTTGTGTATATAAACTCAGTTTTTAAGCTGGTTTTAATTAGCTTTTTACAGCAACAAGGGGAAAAGATATGCTGCAATCCCATTCCTGGGAATCTGGCATAGACAGACAGATGGGGGTGTGGGGAGATAGACAGAAAAATGCCAAGATATGGTACTAAAATAATCAGTTATCTGACATTAGTCAAAAGACCACTGATGTCCAATAGATTGAGTGCTTTCATCATCTTAAAGATTTAAAGTACCCTGGACAAGAAGAAAGTGGCTATGACTGAATTCTAGCAAAGCTGAAATGATTGCATTAGACAGGCATTGTAAATAAACAGCAGCAGCTTTCTGATTTTTTGGCAGAGAGTTTTCAGAGGGCGAGTGCAGGACACACTATCAATGTGTATGTGTGTTGATGTTTTTTTATTAGGGCTGTAGAGGATCAGGAGTCAATTGTGGCCAGTGTCATTACCATTGCCACCACCTGACTAAGACACTTCCTCTTGCATTCTGATCTGGTTACTGTGAGGCATGTGTCTGCAGTATTATGCATGAGTCACTATATGGGACTAACCTCCTCACAGTCCCAAGCAGCTGCTACAGGAGGTAGAAACAAGGCAAAAGGAAATTCTGTTTACCTACTGCTTTTCTGTGTACTAACTGCTGGTTGGAACATGGGTAAACTGTAAGGTTCCAAATGGATTCAGACCCAAGTATGTTAATGCCTAGCTCTTATCTGGAGCTCTCCAGACATTTTATAAATGAGGTCAGTATTATCCCATTTTACATAAGGGGAAACTGAGGCACAGAGGGGCAAAGTGACTTGCACAAGGACATCCAGCAGCCCACTGGCAGAGCTAGGAGTAGAACAGTCTCTTGAATCCCAGACAAGTACTCTAACCATGAGGCCACACTGACCTCCTGGATGTTCCATATATTATTTTAACCTTTAAGAACACTGAGAACAGGGCTATTTATACTGAGGTAGGTTAAAGAGGAAGAACAGGTACAGCTGTATCTCAACTCTCCTGGCATTTCTGAGCTTGAAAAATCCCTCTGAGCTTGAGAAATGACACTTTATAAAGGGTCTCACGTTTATTTAAAATAAAACATATACCAGGCATGGTTCTCTGATTTAGCTTTAGTTGCTTTGTTCCATTTTAATATCAGTATTTCTTATTTTGGCGAGCAATGTTCCTTAAAAAGAGAACTTTTCACATCTTACTAATTACATAATACAGTTAATGAAAAACAGGCAACATTAGATATCCATTCAACAAACCTCAAGTGCTACATGAAGTGGTGTTGATCTCTTTGAAGATGTCACTGTTCCCTTTGAATGAGTAATGAACCAATACTCTAGTATGGCTCTAGGGTGTGCTGTGCTGTGCTTCTGGAGGTGCAGTCTCACCATAGGTGTAAGACTGAAATCCTGACAGCCCGTGGTTGCTGAAAATACCATAACACTTGTTGCAGATTAACAAGAGTTAACCCCAATGCCCTGTGCTAAATTCCAATTAGTTTTTGTAGCATTCCTAACATAGGACAGAAATAACAGCATCTATCCCATATATGACGGTGCATCTCTATTTGACCATCCAACTACATACTGCATGAAAAAGCACATAGTAATCCTTCTCAATGGGAGGAGATATGCAAATACCAGGGATTACTACAAATCAGCTTCAAAACACACAATTAAATATAATTTGTGATCAACAGAAGGAAGACAGGTTCTTCCCTTAGTTGAGCAATAGTTGGATTAAGATGGTACCAGCCCTAAAGACATCACATTTCTAAGATTAACAACATGTGAGAAAGAAAGAAAGAAAAACTGTCAACCTCCCTGCTAGAAGTTTTAAAATTGTGGTCTACAGACCACAGGTGGTTTGAAGAGAGCTGGCTGATCACATACTGCTTCCTCATTTGCCGCTGCTAAATTGAATTAAAAGACCGCTCAAATATATTAAATGCTTTCCTAATATTACTTTTCCATGCAGGCAATTGCTGTATATGCCACAGGGATGTTATGCAACTGTGAATGGTAGTAAAGGTACTCCATAAGATTGTGAAAGGAAAAGCGTGTGGTTCACATTATGTGTGTTCTTAATATGAAAAAATCTGAAAACCTCTGATCTATGGAAACAGTTAATCTCAGCTCTGCAAGGCTGGCACAAATAACCACATTCAAAAGTAAAAGTAAAACAAACTTTATAAGCCACCAGGAAGTCTTTGACATATGCACCGAGGCTAGTACATTGTCCATCCTAGCTGAAGTCAGGGTCACTTGTGTAATAAAACCCTTCTCTTCAGTCCCAATTGCATTCCACAGAGAAGTAATGAGGAGGTTACTTACCTGTAATTGGAGGTTCTTCAAATGTGTGATCCCTATCTGTATTCCACTGTGTCCGAAGTTGGAGAATTTGTGAGCCAGGTGCATGCATGGACCAACAGACATTACTTTCAAATTCTCCGACTCCGGATGCATAGTGTGCAGGCGTAGCCCTCTCAGTGGACTACAATAGGGACCATCACTTGAAGCAGCAGCATTTTTCCTGCAAGATTTCACTTTGTGAGAAGCCTTCTTTGTATTAATTATTATTATTATTATTATTAATCTCAATAAAAAAATGTCAGATTGTGCTTTGGTGCTCCATCTACTCAGATTCTAAGTCAGAAATGCAAATAGTCTGAGGGGACATTATGGCTCACCCAAAGTGGTTTGAGAAATTCTTTGGCTACTTCAGCGTTTATTCAACAGTTAGCCTTTTGCTAGAGCATGGAAGATACCCCAGTTGGTATCCATGACAGATAGGGTTGCAACAACCTACAGGCTAGGCATTGTGTTGGTGCTCTGTGATATCAAAAAAGGATAATCGGAAAATGTCATGAAGGTGGCTGGCTTCAGATGGAATAGGACAATTAAGGTGCATTCATGTGTGCAACAGTGAAACATCAAAACTGAACACAGCCCTGGTCTGAAGGCACAACACAGTAGGTGTGACACTTCTAGATTTTAATGGAAACAATATTCACATGAACTACAGAAGAGCAGCTTTGTTAGTGTAAGGAGCTATTCAAAGTCTCACATTTTTATTTCACTTTTTTAATGCTACATCTGCTTCTTGGAGGCTGCTTATTAAATCTGCACAAAATATCTCTAAAAGTCCAAGGACCCCCCATCACAAGTCTTTGTTTGTCCAGTGCAGAACTTCACACATTCTCAGTCACCAGCCTTCCGGTTCATTGTTTATGAAACACCCAGACTTAATCATTCTTAGATTCTCCATACACATCAAGGAGGGGCCCTACAGTATAGATGTAAATAGTGGGTATGAATGAGGAAATTTCTGTTAACATGCAAGTCTGGATCACTGCAAGAACAGGTTGAAGGTCCAGAAAATGATAAAGTCAATGATTCACGGAGACATTCTTTTAACAAGGTTTTCCACACAATGCAAAGGAACATACACAATCATATCTTAAGGCAAACTGCTGACAGATGTACGGTGAAACAGGAGTTCCTAAAGGCTGAGTCTTCAGCACCCCACACATTCTTTACAGCTCCACGCTAGAACATATTCCATTCCACTTATACAGAGGAGCCTTCGGTAAGTCAGCATCTAAGAATTGTTTTGAGCAACTCCCATTATGATCTTTACATTCAAATTCTCAATATATTCAGATCTAGAAGACAGAGCTTGCTAAATCAGACATGTGAACAGAAGCATAGACATGAGAGCCTTGCTAGTATTTTTAATACTCAGGCTAGTCAGTCAGGTCTAATTGGCATTAACAGGACCTCCCATAAGCAGTAGCATTCTTTGCCTGCAGCCAACTGTCCCTCACGGAGGTATGAAGTTCTTTCCTATCTTAGAAAAAGAAAAATCAGAAAAATTGCTTCCAATTTGATTCTTTTGCTTGCCCCAGCTACATAGTATGCGGGACCAACAACTTAGCACCAAGAGGAAATGGCTTTGTAATTTATTCATAGAAACTAAATGACCACTAAAGCAGTTCTATTGTATATGGTGCTTTACATCTTCAAAACACTATATAGATATTAATCACGCCTCAGTATCTCTGCCTGGTAAACATTTATCACCACCAATTTACAGAAGGGGGAATGACAGAAGGTACGTAACTAACCAGGGGCATAAGGACTACTTGCCCATCTACATTATAGGCAAAAATTTTAATAGCACTTAAATGAACTATGAGATGTAGGCTCCTAAGTGTCTAAATCACTTTGAAAATAGGACTTAGGCAACCTACAGTTTTAACTGTTGCGGGAGCCAGTTACAATATAGCTGTCCTGACCCAGTCAATAACTGGTTCTATTTTGTAATGTAGACGTGCCCTAACTTGCTGGTTTAAGTGACAGAGTAACCAGCTTTATTTTCCATAGATTTGCAATGTACGAGAGTTCCAGAAAGGGACCAATATTTGAGCATTAGTAAGTGAAATGAAAGAAAAAAAATGTTTAATGTTGCTACTGCCATGACGTTACCTGTCTGATCAGAAAGAATTACCTGTGGTGTCAATTACCACACAACCAACACATTTCAAATTTCTGCAGCTTTACTTAGTGCACTAACACACAAACACACCCCACAAACCAACCAGCACACCCCACAGTAAACCTGGTTATTTCCTGGCTTGTTGAGGTCTACAAATCTGGTACCCCTTGGAAGATTCTATATTTTTCTCACTTCCCACTTGGCTGAAGCCCTGTATCTTGGTCACCATTCTTCTGGTCTAAGACTGGAATGGACTCTTTTAAGAATCAGTCACTACTAGTTGCTAAAAGGGAACAGTTGAGTGACAAGAAACACCTTCTCCCTGAGGAATATATATGGTTCAACCAATGCCCAAGAAGCAGAAGCAGGTGGGGTGTGTGGAAAGGGATGAGACAAAGGTGGATATTTATTATGTAGGTGCTATATAGACATAGGATGAGACATGGTCCCCACTCTAAGGAGAGAGGAAAGGGCACAACATACAAGTGTTCAACAGGTGATTATTCACACACTTTACATTTTTAAAAATGATTAAAACTACCTCCAAATACCCCGCCATTGAGGCATGATCAGACAGTTTGACTTCTTGTAGGTGTCACAGTAGAAGTGGGTCTTCAGGAAGGTCTTGAATGCACAGAGTAATGATTTGGTGGATCAATTCAGAAATGACTTCCCATATGTAAAGAGGAGTGTGGAAGAAAATCACTGGTGATAGGCGGACAAGTGGGACATTAAGACTGGCATCATAGGCAACAGATTACAAGAATCTAGAGGTAGATAAATGAGGATAGAATTATGTGCAGGGCCTTGAAGGAGCTTAATCTTTGAGAGGAAAGAGGAAGAGATCGTAATAGACACTGCCAGAGCAATGGACAAGGAAGATTATCTTAGCAGCTGCTTTTTTTTTTTTTTTTAAATCAACCGAAGGGAAACCATGTGGATGTCAGGAAGTCCAGGGAGCAGGCGGTTACACTAATAAAAACAGGAGAGGAGGTGGATGAATTTTAATTATAGGGATGGTTATCTTGAAAACAAGTCTATTTATTTGAAATACAGGGTATAATCATAGGAATGACTACATAAAATGGCATTCTTTTCACTCATTTCCGTTTCCCCTGTGTATCTGAGACGTATTTGCTTAATTTACTGACAAAACAAAGCTTACTGCTGCTAGCTTTGCAGAGCCAGTACAGTCTATTTTGTCTCACACATCAACCTGCTATCTAATAAACTAATGCAGAATATTAGTGGTGAATGTATAAGGCATAGTAAAGAACAGAGCTTGGTTTTCAGATTGCAGGCTGCAAGTTAAATTTGACTTGTAAAATGAGTGAGCAAATTCGATATGGAATTGAATAAATATCCAACTTCACAAGGTCATTTTTACAGGATCATTTTACACAGTACAACCACACTTAAAACAAGGGTTTGTCCCCCTTTAAAGAGGAGTCTTTGTTGAAATCTAATTTGTCTTGTTATGTAACCATTTAATAGATCTTTTCTATTGCAATTCATCTCTGACAAAGTAGTCATTTTGAAGGGTTCAACTATATTTCCATACTTTTTTTTGTTTGATACATGGAGAACTTAATTTTAGAAATTGTTTCTTTCTTTTGCAGATATAACTGTCATTTAACGGAGCTCCACAGTAACCAAAAGCCATTCCCTAACCTTATTTCTGGGTTAATGTAATCAACAACTTGTACTAAAAGATAAATATGTCTTGAAACTGCAACAAGATTCATGTGTCCTGTCACGGCATTATTTGGAAGTTGTATCTATAGTTTCTCAATACATTAACCCTTCCTTTAAGCCTTTATAATACACACAGAGTACACATCAACAAAATTTCTTTTTTTGCCAGGAAGCTAGGCAATAGTTTGGATACTGCAGAGGTTCCTTTACTACCAAAATCTGCAGTGTTGTTCAAGCTCTAAATGCTGTATGGGAGCCACACTAACATCATGCTAGTGTCATGAGATAAGGAAGTGGCAAAGAGAAGACTAGCTCAGCTAGTCAAAGACAATGGAGAGCTAATATATGCCACTACAGCACAAAGAAAAAGCCTGCCTGTCAACAGCTCCTCCTGCTGGGCTGCCACACACTTAGGCCTGGTCCACACTAACCCCCCACTTCGAACTAAGGTACGCAAATTCAGCTACGTTAATAACGTAGCTGAATTCGAAGTACCTTTGTTCGAACTTACCGCGGGTCCAGACGCGGCAGGCAGGCTCCCCCGTCGATGCCGCGTACTCCTCTCGCCGAGCTGGAGTACACGGCAAGCACTTCCGGGATCGATTTATCGCGTCTTGTCTAGACGCGATAAATCGATCCCAGAAGATAGATTGCTTACTGCCGGACCCGGAGGTAAGTGTAGACCTACCCATACATATGCCTTTGGAGACCTGAAAGGGACAAGCTATATTTAATGAGGAAGTTTCATTCAAGAGACAGGAGTCTCCAGCAGAGAAAGGCAGTGGAGAAACTTGTTTAAAAGTCTACAGTAAATACTATATTAACTGAAAGCTGAAATCAATATATTTACTGCAAACTATCTGCAACAAACAAAGGCAGATTTGGAACTCCATCTCAGGAGGCCCTGCTAAGAACAAGTACTGTTGCTAATATTAGAAGAGGATCTATGAACAAGCAGGAACTGTGCAACAGAAGCAGTAATGGGAACAGATTCTAAAACTGTATTTAAGGCAATATGGTGTGAATCTTCAGTCTTATATAAGATCCAGGTGTTGCATTCACTAAGAACAGACACTGATGTATCCAACTGTAGTCCAGCAGGTATTTCCCCTGAAACTCCCCCAGAACCCTGAAAGCTGAATACAAATAAAATGCTAGTGTCAATGGTAAACACAAAACCCTTCCCTGCCCCCAATCCACCCTCCCATAGCTGCTTCCTGGCACAATTTCAGCTCTCAATTTTTGTTTTAACAGGTACTAGCAGTAGCCACCTCTACATGACTTTTATTAAAGAGACTGACAAATACAGTAAGAGAAAGAAAATGTGCTTCTCATGAGAACTGGTTGCTCTTAAAGAAAATGATGGGTATAGGCAGTAAGTGCGATTAGATATATATGCCTCAAACACAACACTAGCCACTGCTTAAATATGTGCATCATGTATTTAGGGACTGTCAATAAATCCAAGGAAAATATCCCCTCCTCCCCCGCATGGTAAAACCAAAATGTCAGGCTCCTGTGTTTCTCCTCCCTCCTTCTGTACACTGGAGTCACAGCAGATCAGAGAACCACTGGCAAGAACTTATATACAATTTTCATAAACGATCAGACTCCCAACCCCCGCTACAGGTTTCTCATACAGTAAATGTAAGTGGGGAATAGGTCTTGCGGTAACACACTTTTGTGGAGGGGGCAATTCCTGACTACACTGCTTATAAAGGCCAAAGAATTACACATTTATTTGTGAAGGTCACCAGGCACTCTGAGAACCCAGATGCCAATTTGTTTGCCTAGTGTCAGATATGATTCTGCAATATGTTTATGTCCTCCTGGAAATGCCTTTTACACAGCTGAAAAAGCAAAGCATGCATTCATATTTAAAGATACGCCTGATCAAAATACCCCGTGATACTGGGCTGCTTTTACTAGCCCTAGGTTTCATCCTTCATTGTACTATGCAAGCACATATTTGATCTTGATTATAAATTGAAACACTCACTCAGACAGAGGCCTTTTCCATACTTTCCAGCTTCCAAGACGAATAAAACAAGATATATAAAAATAAAACCACAGAAATATAACAGTCAAGCCTGGAGGAAAACACGGTTTCCAAGAATAATGCTATAAATGAGGTCATGTGCTACTGTACTGGAGATTTAAAGAAAACAGCCAAATAGGATGCACTGATGTTCCATGATCTTCTCACCTTCACCGGCTCGCAGAAGTGCTTGTCGCAGCACATACAGGTACAGCAGCACCACATAAACATCACCGCATGGCCAATCTGCAAAGTCCTCCTCAGTGCTAGGTACTGCTTGGACAGTCTCCCACACTGACTACACTGCTCCCTACATCTGAGAGACAGAGGGCTCTGGACACTTGCTTTATAAACAGAAAGCCTTTGCCAAAACAAGCATCACTGTGTGCAGACCTCCAGTGCTGCTGATGCAAATGGTTACACTCAGCACTCACGCACAGTATATGCCTCTCTCCTCCAGCCCCACTGGGAGCATTTTGTTTACATACAAAAGCATCAGGATTGTTAGATTTAAAGCTACAGGGCGTTCAATTCTATATTAATTACACTACACTATATTTACACTATATTTTATTTCTGCAGCACTCTCAAAAACACTGAGAAAGATAAACGGACAAAGTAAAAACATCAACTGACAAGATAACTGGCGTCCCCGAGGGAGTGCAAAATATTGCGTTTACAAGAAAATTCTGAGATAGGCTTAAAAATACCCCCAAATATCCACCCACACAGCAGGGTATAAGTTACACACCCCATTAAATCTCAATTGAAACAATTTTCAGCAGATTAGTTTGACAGCACACCAGAAAGAAACTCTGGTATGAAGGTAACATGGTCTGGTGCAGGGGTTCTCAAACTTCATTGCACTGCGACCCCTTTCTAACAAAAATTACTACACAACCCCAGGAGTGGGGGGAAATGAAGCCTGAGCCTGCCCAAGCCCCGCCACTCTGGGCGGGTGGGGGCCAAAGCCGAAGCCCAAGGACTTCATCCCCATGTGGGGGGCCTGTAAACTGAGCCCCGCCACCCAGGGCTGAAGCCCTCAGGCTCTGGCTTTGACCCCGGGCGGTGGGGCTCGGGCTTTGACAAGTCTAATGCCAGCCCGGGCGACCCCACTTTGGGGTCCTGACCCACAGTTTGAGAACCGCCGGTCTAGTGGGCCAAGCACAGACCAGGAGGAAAGAACTGAGTTCTAATCCTGGCCCTGTCATTGATGCAGAGCAAACTTTGTCAAGTCACTTAATCACTGTACACCTCAGTTTCTCCGTCTGCTAAAGGGGATGCTTCAACACCATTGCTTGTTACAGTATCTCCCCACCCCAGCCATTTTCTTCCTCCAGACCTCACACCAACTTCATCTTTATTAAATGAGTGGGAGGCTCATATTAGTGGCTCTATGAGGTTCAGACACATGCTGTTGATCCTGAGCCGTATAGACTAACCTAGCGTGGGCAGTGAACTGCTGAAGAGCCCACGGTCCAGAATGTGCTAACGGCTCCTGACTCCAGCTGTATTAGGGACCAGCAGGAAGGGAAAGTGGGTTACAAGAGATTGCCTCTGCTTTAGCCACAGCAGCATATTTGCATCAAAGTGGATTCGAGGACATACAGCTTTTCCCAACTCTTTTGCTTCTCTTTTCTGCTCCTTATCCTCTGGACTACTCTGCTGAGCCGCAGATACCCTCATGCGTTATACAAGCGTGGAGTATATTAGCCAAGCTAAAACACAACTTCGAGCTTTTCCCCTTACGCTGTTTTGTAAAATCCATGTAATTCTTTGTGCCGTGAAGAAAATCTACAATTAGTTTATAAAAAGGAGACTCAACTCCCCAGCTAAGGGGCAAATTCTAGAATAGCCCAGCATATGAGCAACGAGAAGGAAAACATTACATGGGGAAAAATTCACTTTCAGCTTTCAACTGCGGGAAAGAGGAATTAAAAAAGAGAGGTTTGGATGTGTTCTCTTAATGCACGTTTATTTGATTTGAGATGGTACTACTAGATCAGCACTCCGGGGAAGGAGCACCAAGTGCCTGAAGGGGGACAGAGACCAAAAGAGTGGTTGGGGTGGCAGCAGCAGGAAGTTTGTTGAGATTCAGAGAAAAAAAACCCAGACAGTATTGTTATAAAGAAGTTAAAAGGTACTTCAGCTTCACGGAAGCTGCTGTAAAATTAGTTCTCAGGTTGAAAGCTTATCTAGCATGTATTCTTCATTTATAGTCAGAAAAAATGGGGACACTGAGCAAAATAAATTAGTAGGCACCCAAAGCAATAGTATGTTATGGGCCACCTATTTCAAGCCCAGACTCAGAATGGGTGGTTCAACACAGAGTAGTTGAGCACCAAACCTCTGTGTGTGTAAAGGTAGACATGCAAGACTGGAGACCTGGTGGACACCTGGTTCTTGCAAACTCCTGGATGCAAAGCCTCCTCATTATTACATTTCTGTTTGGTGAAAGTTCAAACCTTTAATTGGGATTGTCACAAGAAGATGACCTCAAAGAATTCCTATCAAGCTTTCAAACAATGGTGTCTGTGTCTAAGTCCTGCTGTGCTACTGTATATTGAACTTAATGCAAGAATTTCCTTATATAGAATGATATACACGATAGCAGGTACTTGGACAACAGGTGAGTTCTGTTGCTCAAACACTTTTTCAGAAAGTTTAGATGTAAAACTTCAAATTTCTACTTCTGCCTTGCCACCAAGTCACCTTAAATGTGGCTAAAAAAACATTATCTCCAGTGAGAATAAATATGATTAGTAGAGAAAGGCGACTTAGGCCTTGTCTACCTGTAGTGTTTACTCTAGATTAACTATTTCAGTTGGGGGAGGGTTATTTTTCTATTGAAATAGTTAGTTAAACTGATATAATGCCCAATTGTGGATGCATTCATATCAGTATAAAGTTGCCTTATACTGGTATCGCTATTATTCCCCCTTTCTACAGGAATAGCTACCCCTTTGTACACAATGCCATTGACTCCTAGAAGTTGTTTATACCATGCAAAAACCCACTAGTTGGAACACTGAGCGTATTACACTTGTACAGCATTGTGTGTCTACATACAGCTGCCGTCTTGCGTGTTTTACAAGTGCTGATTGCAACACTAGGAAGCAGATCTTTACCATAGATTAGTTGCCAATTTTGGTTGGATGTATTCCTGGAGATTTCATCATGACATAACCTTTAATTAAAGATTAATCTTAAATTCTTGGAGACTCCAGGCCAATTCTTGGCAACCCTACTGTAGGTCTGGCTATGCAGCACAGTCTACAATGGTTTCGTCTAGTCTGAACAGGTAGAAACAATTACTGCAGCTGCACTACTTCAGTTGGTCTCTCTCACCTCATTCTACACTGCATTGCCACAACGCCCCTCCTTCCAACAACAGTGCAGGGGAGCTTCAGTAGTCAAACAATGGAAAGGAGTGGCATTCACTCTACATTTATACAGCACCTAGCAGAATAAGGAACCAATCTTGTTGGGTCTCGGCACGACCATGATAAAATGTTAAATAGTAATAAGAAAGGTTGCCATCAAAATGGTTTCAAGAATAGAAGATGCAAGAATAATTTCATGGAATTGATGTTATTACTGTTTCCTTGCTTAGTTTGGAAAAGCTCCGATATCTTTAGTCAGGTTGTTCAAAATACTGTAAATGATAAAAGATCATCAGGGATATGAGACGTTGAGACACACTGATCACTAGAAAGCACCGCTCTAAGAAGTGAAGTACAGCATTTAATCTAGGGCTTTCCTATATGGTGCCAGCAAACGTGCTCGAAGGTGCGATTCGTAAAGCACACTGACATGCTGTCCTCTAATTACCTTCTGTAGACCCTGCTGGCACAGGTTTCAAACAGGACTACGTTAATGCAAACAAGGTACCTTTAGTGAGTGCCAGCAGGGTCCACATGGCATCAGCAGAGAAATTTAAGAATCAAACCCTCTGCACCATGTAAACAAGGCCCTAGAGAAAGGATCCTAGGAAAGCTGTAGGTAAAAGCTGCTAGTATTCTAGCCAACACAAAAATCTACTCACTAGCTCTTTACCAGATTATGATATTTTTCTCATCTGCAAAAAAAGCTCATCTGAGACATGTGTGAGAAGAATTTTACAAAGCTGCAATCCACAGTATTCTCCCAGTAGTTTGACTAAGTTTAGGATTCCTCCCCTCTTCAGCTGTGTTACAGGACAACTGAAAATATGAATCCCGGGCCACCCAGAGGAATCAGGGGGCCTGGGGCAAAGCAATTTCGGGGGTCCCTTCCATAAAAAAAGTTGCAATACTATAGAATACTATATTCTCGTGGGGGTCTGAGGCAAATTGCCCCACTAGCCCCCCCCTTGGGCGGCCCTGTATGAATCAATTCAAAGACATCTAGTCTCAGTTTTAAAGCTGGTACAAGGGCAGATGCTATCACCACTGTTGTGTACTTAGTATCACACACAAACAACAAGTTCAGTGAAAATTACATATTGTTTTCATTTCAAAAGTTAAGCTATGCCTGGGTTAGAAAAAGTTATAAAATTCTTTCAGCAGACATTTCTTAAACGGAACTTCATTAGTAAAACAGATTTCATTAACACACACACACAGGGGGGACAACAAGAAAAAGATCAATCTTTCTGGGTAAAATCCTAGTTCAGATAGCAGTGGAATCCCTATGGAGTAGACTCACCATAATGAAGCAACAAAAAGTGCAAACAACCCCCAAACCCTCTCTTCAATTGTCCCTATCATCATAGTATCTGAGAGTCTTCCTAAACCTTACAGAACAACAAGGTTATTGAAAAATTAATCAACCTACCAGGCTCAGTATCACCTCCATTAAGAAAAATCAGTCACATTCCCCATTCAAGATGAGGGCATGTTTCTTCTTTAAGTTTTGTTAGTTATGCTTCCGAATCTCAGCCACACCGCATTGAGGTTCAATGGCATTAAGAATGGATTTCTACCTTCACAAATGTACTGAAACATCATCTTTATAAGAATGCCAAGAAACAAGTCTTCGTTATAAACAAAATTGAAAAGGTTCTTTCCACTCACTAACAAGCTGTAACCTGGCAGTCCGAATGTAAAGCCTCACATCTGCAATGAATTCTCTAGTGTTTCACTGCCGATTGTCATGTTTCCCCCTCACCTCTTCTCTCTTGCCTTTGTTCTCAATATGAAGCCATGTACAGTGGCAGACACTGCTTGCAGCAGTTTAACTACTTCAGCAGAAGCCAGATGACTTGATCAAGTCTTTAACTAATGTCAGGGACATTAATGTTTCATGGATCCTAGCCAAAAACAGAAAAAGCCTAATCAATACACAGCCTCTGCAATGCTATGGAGGAGATCATTCAGAAGGTCTTATGTGACGAAAACACTTGGGTTAAAAAGCCCCAGCTTGAGAGTAGTTCTTGTATACTCCAAAAGGCCTCTTCTTTCCCCTCCCACTCAGAGTCCTGTTCCGGCTATTGAGTCCCTAATTGAATTAGGGACTCAGGAGGCCCAAAGAAGAGTTGCTGTCTTTGTCTGCCTGCAGCATTTCCTCTGAGCTGAAGTCACTTAGTGGAACTGAAAGCGGAGGGAGGAGGGCTGAGAAAACAAAGCACATGCATTTTGATGCGGCTTAAAAACTTTTGAGATTAGATGCTCATATGACTACAGTAACAAGAGGAGGCCTCTTTCCAGGGCTGCTTGAACCCAATTAGTTTAGAAAAGGGGGATAGAGGCTAGAGTACTGCATGTGCTTTGGAAGCTGGCTGTTGCCAAAAATTAAATAATGTAAAAATCAAGTAGCAGCAAGAGGCGGAGGGAACACTTCAGAGCGGAGTTAAACTCGTAAGCTTTATTGTGCATTTCCCCAAAGTGATGCTTAACATGTGAAATAAGACCTATTTAGAGAGCAATTTTTCAAGAATCCAGAGCGTTTTGCACATTAAAAGTATTTGTATATAGCACCACAGGTGATGCTCTGATACTTTTAGGCCATGTCTACACTATTGACCTTACAGCGACAGCTGTACCGATGCAGCTGTGCTGCTGTAAGATTGCTCGTGTAGCTGCTCTATGCTGACAGGAGAGAGCTCTCTCGTTGACATACTAAAACCACCTCCACAAGTGGTGGTAGCTACATTGGCCGTAAAAGGTCTCCTGTTGACATACTTGCATTTCTGTTGATGTAACTTAACTCACTCAGGGGTGTGTTTTTTCACACCCGGAGTGACAGCAGTTGTACTGACAAAAGTGGTAGTGTAGACATGACCTTAGTGACATAAAAACTAGAAACAGGATCACCAGCCATCAAAGTGCAGCAACAGTTTAACAGCACACAATGCATAAATAAAATTGGAATAGTAACAAAGTTAGGACAACCATTAAGGGAAAACACACTGAAGCAGCACAGGAATTTAGGGAGGGAGAATAATTACCAGTGATGGAACCTAGCCAGCATTGACAGAACATCCCTAATTCTTGCTACAAGTGCCACTAAGTCTTCAGTAAACAAGTGGTGAGGAGCTCAGGTTTACATCTCATTTGAAAACCAGCACCTCCAGCCAGTGGCATCGTACCAGCTAAAACCACCCAGAGGCACTGATTGAGGAGTAAGGGAAGTCCAACTTTTAGGGTATGCCTACACTTCAAATTATGGTGTAACTGTAGCATGGGTAGACATATGGATACTAGCTTTAATCTAGCGAGTGCACATAATAAGAACAGTGAAGACGTGATGGCATGGACTCCAGCACAGGCCAGCAACCTGAATATGTACCCAGAATCTCCGGCGGGCTTGTATTGGGGGCAACTAGCCCACACTGAAGCCTGTGTTGCTTTGTCTTCACTACTATTGTTACTCATGCTACAATTAAGTGAATCTACTGCGAATTATACTCACCACCACCAACTTCTGTACTTAAGCAAATGCTAGAGTTCTCTCATTCAAGTACTGAACTGACCCTGTTTGGCCTGTGGGGTCTTATGGGATTATAACAGAGACGGTGTGGCTGCAATCATATGACAAATTATTCAGAGTGAAGAATTAATTGGTTCATTGCTGAACACAAATGCAACCTCTGTATAGATGTAGCATGTGACTTGTCAGTATTGCAGGTGCATTTTCCTCCTCATGTACCTGGTCTGCTAGACAGCACTCCAGAAGTTAAATCCTGAAATAGTTAAGGCAAATTTCTGTAGAGAAAGTTTTATTCTGAATTTACTAATTTATTAGACAGTCTTTGTCCTAGTTAAATTTCAAATCACACTGCTGTTTCTAATGTTTGTTTGATCAAGATTCCCTAATTAGGCCTTTCACTACTTGAATTTGAAACAACTGCATGTAAAGACATAGGGACTCTAGGTACAATCTATAGGCAGCAGGAGACAAATGGAAAAAAGAATGAAATGAAAAAAGAAAAGACAAATGGAAAAAAAACCTAACTCATGGCCCAATGCCAAGGCAGCATTCTTTTTAGAAACCACCACAGCTCCTCCAGCATGTGCAAGAGAAATTGGTTTGCTCCACTTAGTTCAAAGCTATATAGTGGTACAAGAGAAAGGGAATCTGGTTAAGGGAGCACTTACAGGCTAGGTGAATTCCAACTGCAAATTACTGATCTATGTCATAATAAATACACAGTTCCTCTTCTCCAATATTGAAAGTTAGTCACCAGTTGGTTAAGCTAGTTATTTTACTAGCTACTTACACTAAAGTTTTATATACAGACTCTTTCCATTACTCAATAATTCAGGATGGACTACTAGAAGGCTGACCTAGTGTTTGTGCCAAGCTACTCTGTGAATGAACCTGCGTTGTGGTACCAGTCCCATTCTGCCATTGCCTGGGGCCAGAAGAGCTGCAATCCCTGAGGAATCAAGACACTTGCATCCAATTATCTTGTGGAAGGAGGATAGACTGGTAAAGCCAAGAGGGTGGTATGGACTAAGCCATAGATGGGGAAAAAAGTGTACACATTTGGGTGAATCAAATTATGAATATTAGAATTTACTTTGATATACATCACCAGGGCTGCCCAGAGGATTCAGGGGGCCTGGGGCAAAGCAATTTTGGGGGCCCCTTCTATAAAAAAAAGTTGCACTACTATAGAATACTATATTCTCGTGGGGGCCCCTGTGGGGCCCGGAGCAAATTGCCCCACTTGCCCCCCGCTCTGGGCGGCCCTGTACATCATACAGTCCTAACACATTAAGGAACTGATATTCAGCATAGACCTCTCTCACACCTGCAATTTTGTTTGTGCTTCTGTGCACTAAGGATTTCATGCTCAGGCATCAGAATATGCCTGGATTAAATCATATCAAAATCAATTTTTTGTTAAACACATAAGTGTATAAAAGACTTATAGGAAAATTTAGGAAATTTTTACTGTATATGAGATGCCAGTGAAGAGAAAGATGCCAATGCAGAGAAACACATGCAAAACTGTATGTGCACAAGTGGAGGCTGAGGTGCCACAGAAGACCAAGATGTAAGCGCTACTATAAACCAGTGTTTCCCAAACAGTGGGTCAATGGTTCTAGATGGGTGGCCATATCCTGGCCAGATTAACCCATCCCTGGGCCCGGGCTGGGGAGGGTGAGGGGGAAGAGAGAGCACAAGCGTGTGTGTCTGTTTTGAAGAGTGAGGCTGTCCCACGCTCATCCTGCAGTGGCAGCTCCAGTCCTGCGAAGTTGGGCCTGGCTCTCTGATCCTGGCATCGTGACCTGGTACAGAGTTGCAGCACCATGCAGGTTTAGTCCAGCTGCCTCTACACTGGGTCAGGATTAGGACTGTAGTACTGTAGTAGAGGTGTACATATGTAATGGTGGATCGCAAAAAAATGGAGAAAATGCAATTGGTAAAAAGTTTGGGAACCACTGCTGTAAGCCATAAGACGCAGCCAAAATTTTTCAAGTGTAGAAGAGGAGGATTCCTGTATTATAGTTTGTGTCTATCATATCAAAATACATTTGCATAAGAACCTCTAATTAAAAAAAAAAAGAAAAAAAAAAGAAAAGAGGTAGCTCGGAATCAAGTTAAGTGTACCAAGGAAAAGTCTCCAGCTGTGATTGTTCTGAAAAGCGGCTGTGTAACATGAACACACCTTGCAGATTCAGATGTCTAACTATGGGATCAAACTGTCCTTATGCAGCTGTTTCCTAAAGTCTCAAACAGTATTACTTCAAAATAGAGGTACTTACTCCACACATTAGTATTTACGTCCTAAGATTTTTGTACATACACACAAAAGATGGATGCTACAGCTTTCAGAACATGCAACCCCTCAAAAAACGTTATGTAACTGCACAAGATGAAAGAACAGATACAGATGGATGGAGCAAAGTCGCTCTCCAAAGGAAGCATGGTCTTTAAGGAAACATGCACGACTGCCTATTATGCACAGAAAGTTCCAGGAAATGAACAATATTCAGCAGCTGCGGAAGGCTGAAGGGACACCAGTGAGTTAAGATTGAGACAGAGAGAATGTGTGTGAGTCATGGATCCACAAGATCTGTACTATGCCCCTTGGAGGAACTCCTATGTGACAGACCCCCAAGGGGTCCCAATCTTCCTTAAGGGTAGGCCCCACGGCCTTAATGCCTCCGAGACAGACTCTAGGCTCCAGCACTCTGGTTTCATGCAGGGAGCTTTGGCCAATGAGATAGACTCCTCGTCAGGCTTTTATGCCCTTCAGGGACCAATGCCCCATAGCAAGTATTTGCAGTGATGCCAGCAGCCTTTTCAAAACAGTAGGATTCATTAGCCAACTGTAAGGACAGCCTTGCAAAGTCCTTAGTTTAGAATAACCTTTAGAGCTAGTCCATTCCCGCCCCATAAGCCAGCCAAGCTGATACACACTCTACTTCTAGGCCCTCTCCTTCCAACTCCTTGTCAGTTCAAGGTGATGGTCCTATGTCTCTTCAAAGGGCTGCCCTTATGTCAGCCATCTGACACCTTTCCCCTTTGTTGATTGTTCGGTCCTTGGGCTTTTCATTGTCCCTCTGGAGCCCCGTTGATATTTGTCAGTTTTGACCAGTTCTTTAAATGACCCATTCATTCCACTCCAGGTGGTTGGATGAGAGAGACCTCCTGTCTCCTGCTCTGCTCCGAGAGCAGGTTTAACCCTTTTGCACCACTGAGCAGCAATGCAAAGTACAGAGGGAAACTGAGGCACGCACGATTCATAAAAATATTACAGAAAATTCCCACTTCGTCATAGCGTACGTTAATGAATATTTTAATGCACAGAGGTTTGGGGTCCAAAAATATCCTCTCTTCATGCTGCAGGAGTCTCTTTCATTATTTGTTTAAAATAAATGGTCACTGTCTAGAAAAGGATTGGGGGAAGGCGGGGGCCGGGGGGAGAAAGAGGGAAGGATACGCATTCCAGAGCTTTATTCTTTGGAACTTATTCATTGGACCAATAAAAGGGATAACTGTAGTAAAAATGATGCAACTTTTTTTTTTTTAAAGGGACACGCTGCTATTATTTCTCGCTGAAGTAGATTATGTAATATGATCCTTGTAACATGATGTCTAATGCACTTGGAAATACTTCTATATGTGCATGTAAAATGTATAGGAATTACTAAAGCCCCTAAGAATGAACTGAAAAGCCAGGAAGAGGACAGGCTAGGAAGTAAGGGGTTCTGTGTCCCCTACCTCAACTGACAACTTTGCTAGCACTTTAAGCAGTCAGTGAGCTTTATTTCTGATCTCCCTCAGTGATATCTTACATTGTCTCAGGGCAGACAAAGAACCATGAGATCAGGTCTAGGCAGGTAAATGAAGGAGAAAATGGAGTTTGGTTTTAAAACGTACAGTATTTGCAATATGTAAATCGGTTTCTGCAATATTGGATATTAAATATTGGTTTGAAAACAGATTTAGCTAAACTTCTACAAACCATGTATGGACACACTTACAGCAGTTTAGATTGCATGTGTTAGTTTACCGACGCAAGCTAAACCTATATAAGGAGCATCCACATAGCATTTTACATTGGTTTATATAAAACAATCAAAATGATATGGGCTTGGCTTTCCAAAACTGGGGTTATTCACAGGAAATCATACAAACAGGACAATTGCTTGCCTTTCTTTTCTAAGAGGCAGAAGGGGCCTGTTTGCTACAGGGAGCTGAAAGTAAGCAAGCAGCAGCAACAATCAACTCTATATACATTATAATTGCTTGTATTACAATAATTAAAGGCCTTAATCAGGACTGAGGCCCCACTGTGCTATGTACAAACATAACCATTCTGAAGACCTTACACTGTAAAATTAACCAAAAAGGCACCTAATGGTTGCTGTGCCTATTGAAACCAATCACAGATTAGTCACTCGCCATCTGACATCTAACTTTGCAGGGAACAGATAAGAACAAGCAAAGCTTTCCTCTCAAAAGGTCCTTTGATTTAAACTTCAACAAGCCATGATGTAGCTGCCAGATTGTACATGACACTGTGAATGGCAAAGGAGTTGCACAGGAATAAACGGGTTTGTCCCCTTTCTATTTCTATATGACATATAAAGAAGGCATAAAAGGTTTTTTCACCTGCTCAGTTTTAACATTAGAAGTATCAAGAATATCATTTCTGATCTCCTGTGGTTTTGCTGGAGGATTCAAAGGCTGCGAATGTGCCCACAACTAATGAAAAGATGGAGATGCTGAATCTTTTCTCCGACATGGCACTTGAGCTAAATAGAGGCTAATTGAAAAAGTTTTAAACCAGGGGTCGGCAACCTACGGCACGTGTGCCAAACACGGCACACGAGCCAATTCTGAGTAGCACGCAGCTCCCTGCCGCGGTCCCAGCCCCACTCAGACCCCCCGCCCAGCGCTCCCCCCTGCGGGGGCAGGAGACAGAAGCTTGGTTCTGTGGCATCCAAGCTTCCCCTCTCCCCAGCTTCTTTCCCCAGCGTGGTGCTTTCTGGCCCCGCCTCCTCTCCGTCCCTGGCCAATCAGCTGATGGCCCTAGCAAGGGGGAGGGGGAAGAGTGGCAGCATGCACACAACTCTGTAGAGGACGCAGAGAGAGGTAGGGACGGAGCCTGGGGGAAGGGGGTGGAACAGGGCATATCCCTTCCAGCCCCCTGCCATGAGCCGCTCAGGGCAGGGAGCACCCCTACGAGCCGAGCACCTCAGCCTTCTGCCCTGCACCCCCCAACCCTCTGCCCTGAACCCCCCCACCCCAACACACCCAGCCTTCTGCCCTGCACCCCCCAGCCCTCTGCCCTGAACCCCCCAGCCCAACACACACCCAGCCTTCTGCCCTGCACCCCCACAGCCCCATCCCTCTGCCCTGAACCCCCCCCACACACTCAGCCTTCTGCCCTGCACCCCCCAGCCCTGATCTCTGAACCCCCGCCTTCTGCCCTGAACCCCCTCCCCCAGCCCTCTGCCCTGACCCCTGAAACACCCCCCCCCCCAAGGTCTGGGGTCCCGGCTGCAGGCCCTGATCAGCCCTCTGCCGGCCTAGGTGAACAGAACCCCAGGCTGGCAGCGAGCTGAGCAGGCTGGCGGCGTAAGATCAGCATTTTAATTTAATTTTAAATGACGCTTCTTAAACATTTTGAAAACCTTGTTTACTTTACATACAATAGTTTAGTTATATAATACAGACTTATAGAAAGAGACCTTCTAAAAACGTTAAAAATGTATTACCGGCACGCAAAACCTTAAATTAGAGTGAATAAATGAAGACTCAGCACACCACTTCTGAAAGGTTGCCGACCCCTGTTTTAAACTATCTGAATAAAAATTACTAACTTTTATTTGCATAATATCTCTGATGTCATAGCCCTACTGGTTCTTTAGTTAGTCACAGAATCCAAGAAAAAACAAGAGATATTTCTAGTTTAAAAAGTAAACTTTTTCTGGAGAAAACCCTCCAGGGCTTTTTATTTATTTATTTAAAGTATCTTGCACATTTTAAAAAACTCACAAACCACGTGATCTTTAAAGGGATTCTATCAAGACTGGAAAGACCAGGATCTGATCATCTTGGCTTCTCAGACATATTTGCAAAGTCAATTTGTTTGTTTGTCTTCAAAAATAAATATTTAAAAGCCACTGCAACTCCACATCAAACCCATGTATAAGATGAGAAACACAATTTTGCTAAAAAACATTTTAGGTTCAAGCTTCTAAGATGTTATTTACAAACAGCTGAAGGGGAAAGTATATTAAAGTTATTTAAAATGCCACAATTGGGTTCTTTGAAATGAATGCTTTTTAAATACAGAGGACACAAGCTGAACCATAGTACTGCACTAGTGCTAGGGACAGGACATCTGATGGACAGTTACTATCATACTTTACAATGAACACAGATTACTGAGAGTTCAACAGCCACAAGAATGCCTGCAGTAACTACAGCTCTGATAGCCCACAAAGAGTTAACAATCATAAACCTAATTACTCACAGCATCTATAATCTCAGTGATACCAGACATCTTGTAAAATGCTTTGTTTAATCATGTGGTAATTAGCAAGTTTTTACACTGTCGCAAGAGGAACTAATCATCAAGATCTGGTCTTGACCCACATAACCCCCAAACACAAAGATGACAGTCTGTTTCCGTGCTTATTGTAATCCAGAAAGGCTGCAGAGGCTTAAAAACAAGCCCCCTTAACTTCCCACTGGCATATATGCAAGTTAGGAAACAGCATGCAAGAAATAATCAAGTTATTATGTAGACTTTCAAATGGTGGAGTTTTGTCTGGAGAACTTTAAATTAAACATGCATGTTATTTAATATTTACCTTCTAATCTAAGCTCAGGCATCTAGGGTTCTCACTATATCAGAGTTTCTCCTTGAACTTTATCTAGATGGACATTCATAGTCAACTCCATCTGTCTTTTAAGGATTTCAGGGGCTTGCTTCTCCTAGTCATCTGTCCCAGTCTCTTCACCCCATTATTAACCCCCATATGAAACCCTTTCTTCACTAATCAATGTTTTTTTAAAATATAATTATGATTATTCTCATATATGGAACTTGTCCCTTCTTCCTGTACAGACTCCCATAAACAGTTTTCTTATCTGGTCTGTGTGATCTTAGCAAGGTGTTCCTATTGCATTTTAAAGTGTTTTTAATAATTAGTTTAGCTTCAGTCACTGTGCAGCATCCTGAATATCAAGGGAGTGCGGGAGGGTACTTTATTAACAAATTCCAATCCCAGATGTCTAAATAATAAGGTACACACCCAACTTCCCACTTTCAAGCTACAAAATGTAGTTATGGTTATAATTAGCCAGTAGAGGGCTCCCTGTACTAAGTTAAGAGAATAAAGTGTGTGTAAAGAGGCAGATCATTTTAGGCCCTGTCTATAAATATTCCTGATCATTGCTAACAGTTCAACTTTACCAGTGTTCGCAAAATTGGGAGTACCACCATAGCTAGCTGCTGATTATGTTTTAGACATATTCTGATTAGGGTTTATGACAGGGGTGAGCAAACTTTTTGGCCTGAGGGCCACATCTGGGGTATGGAAGTTATATGGCGGGCCATGAATGCTCACAAAATGGGGGTTGGGGTGTGGCAGGGGGTGAGGGCTCCAGCTGGAGATGCGGGCACTGCGGTTGGGGCCAGAAATGAGTTCAGGATGTGGGAGGAGACTATGGGCATGGCAGGGGGTTGGGGTGTGTGTGTGGGGGGAGGGAGGGCTCCGGCTGGGGTTGTGGACTCCGGGGTGCAGGAGCGGGATCAGAGTTGAGGCATGGGAGGTGGTCAGGGATGCAGGCTCCGCGCAGTGCTTACCTCAAGAAGCTCCCAGAAGCAACAGCATGTCCCCCCTCAGGCTCCTACGCGGAGGTGCAGCACTGGACAGGTGCACCGCCCCTGCAGCTCCCATTGGCCGCGGATCCCGGGCAAGGGAAGCTGCAGGGGCAGCGCTTGGGGTGGGGCAGTGTGTGGATTGCAGAGCCTCCTGGCTGCCCCTACATGTAGGGACATGCCGCTGCTTCCGGGAGCTGCGCGGAGCAGGGCAAGCCCCCGACCCGCTCCCCGACAGGAGTGCTGGAGCTGGGCAAGCCCCAGACCCCTCTCCCTAGTGGGAGCTCGATTAAAACGTCTGATGGGTCAGACGTGGCCCATAGTTTGCCCACCCCTGGTTTATGCCATGGTGCTGCAAAATGCTGGCAGCCAGTTTAATTAAGGGATGTCCGATGTTGCAAACAGCCAGTGGAGCTGAACCAGTATAAACAAATGCAAGACATTTTTGAAAAACTCTAGTATAGACAGGGCCGGGGTTGTGAAGGTACTGATTACTACACAGTACAGTATGTGGAAGATACATCACTAGTGCTGCTGAAGTTCTGTTTCAGATGCACAATTACAGTATTTTCATACAAATAACGTATATAGGCATAATGCAGAATGGCATTTGGCTATAGTACAAAGGAGTCTTTCACTGTGACCTTTCAGTTCTCGTTTCAGGGTTCAATACCAATACAAAAGGCAACGGAGGTTTGGGAACTTGCTCTATTTGGGGCTGGAAATGGGCCTGTTTGTTCAATAGCTTCTCTGCTCAGAACATTCCCAACAAGCCTAAATACCCTGATCTTTTGTTGTCTGAGTGGTAGAGGGAGGAGGATTCAGTGACCTGCAATCCCTACTACCGCCAGTGTTTTTAGGGGTGGTCCCATTCTCATCATTCTCTTCCTGGAGAGGCTTGGCAAGGTAAACCCATTCTCCTTCACTATAACCAAATCCCCATTCAGCAGTAATGGGATCCAAACTTGTTTCAGAGGCTGTACTGAACTTGCTACCTCCACAGCAATGAAAAAGTCAAAAGAGAACATGAATAGAGCTAAAATCATACCTTCCTCAGAAAGAGATTTGCAACTTCAGCAAGAGACTGCAAAATGACCACTTTAGAGCTGCTGCTGGTTGTCTCCCAAGCCTGCTATTAAAAGGTAAATACAAACTGCAGAGTTCAGCAATAGCCAGGTGGAGAGAAGGTAGCGCTTCAAGAAAGGGGCTGAATTCCCAGCTACCTGAAGGGGTACGACGGAAAAGCATTCTGAGATTTCCTAAGAGAGACAGCCTAGTGCTATATGCCTTCAAGCCACATAGCTGTCCTTTATTTTACTATGATCTTAATGTTGATACTAAGCAGACAGTGGTTCTCTCTTCAGACAGGTTTGTCTGTTACTGCTGGAACCTACAATACACCCACTTTCTATAATTTTATGGGCTAAATTCCATTAGCTGGAACGAGGCATCTCAAAATTACCTTATATTTCTCCAGACTTGAGGCCTCATACCCACTGTCAGTACTCAGGGTTTGTCTTGGGCTGTGCATTGCTGGTCACTGAGTCCACCCTCACCACAATCAACTTTTCAACTGCCATGGAACCTTCTGGGTTCTTTCCCTTTCCTTCTAGCTAAGCAGCTCCTGTGGAGTGAACTGGTATCTCCTAAGAAAGACTAATGACCCTTTATTGACCGGAGTGAAAAGTCAATGTTCAAATTTCTTCCCTTCCCATACCCAAACTGGTTTCTGCAGTTCATAATGGAATCACTATTTCTAGATCCCAGTTCAAGGTGAACAATTTTTATGTCACCTGTTACAACTGTCTGTTGGCAACATAAAAATCTCTATTCCTTTTGGATATTATTTGGATTTTATTCCCCACTCTGCAGTTAACTAGCTTTGTGAATTTGGGAAATCACTTCACCTCCCTCCTCCCTGTGTTTTACTTCACTCATCTGTAAAATTGAAATAATAAAAGCCTCTTTTGTAAAGTGCATGGAAATCTGTGGGTGTGACTGTGTATGATATATAACTGAATTTTATTGTTAATAAGGATTAACGGCCAATCACAGGTCACTTATCTAATTTTTGGGGCCTGATACCCTCCCCTCCTCCTGTACGCATTATACTACTTTCTTAATAGCTAATTAATCCCTCCAGTTCACAAAGACAAAGTGACCCATTAATCATTTCAGATTAGACACTGCATAGAAAAGATGAGATTTCACTCCAGGAATTTCTAATCAATGAACTGTAATCTCTATACTCACATAGGCTTCCTCCAATGTGTCTCTTCATACATTACGTAAGTGGGCTAATTGGCCAAGCGAATTGAGGCCCTACACTCAACTAGATGACATTTCTTTGTATGTAATATAATGTTTGAATGGTGCATCCAATCAACGCCACAATTTTAGGGACACGGTCTAGACAGCAGTGGGCAGAATCGTATTGATTTTGCTGAAAATAGGAAAACTAGAAGGGAGAGATATCCTGAGCGCCAGCAGCTTCAACCAGGTCTGTAACTGCATATAGATCAAAGACCCAGCTGATGAAACCATTAACACCTTCCATCAGAACATCCCCCAGCTCAGCTCAGCTCTGCCCATCATCCCAAGAGCCTTTAAAATGTTGACCCCCCTAAATAGCCTATCTTCGAGTCAGAAAAAAGAAATAAGGGGGTGTGGGGAGGTGGGGGTGGAAGAGATGAAGGGGAAATGGAGGAGAATGGGGGAAGGGAGGGAGACAGAAAACCCCTGGTGTGCACAATGAGAGCGGCCTGCAGAAGCAATGAAGTGTGTAACCTTCTAATTCCAGTATCAGGGGGTAGCCGTGTTAGTCTGTATCCACAAAAACAACAAGGAGTCCGGTGGCACCTTAAAGAGTAACAGATTTATTTGGATATAAGCTTTTGTGGGTAAAAAAACTTCACTTCAGCCCTGCACGTCCCAAATTCCCCCCACCCCCTCTTCTCAGCCCATTGCCCCCTCCCACCTACTCCCTATTCCCCCCAAGGCAACCAGCTCACCTTACATCTGCATCTTCTCCAGGGCCAGGCACCTAATTAGGGGAGCTATGCCTGCGCGGCTCCACTAATTAGGTGGGTGGCTCTTCATTCCCTTATGTGCGGCCAGTGAGGCACGCACTTGAGAGGGAACTATCCGCGGACCAACTGAATGGAGCTCGCGGACCACAATTTGAGAACCTCTGCTCTAAGACAAGGAAGCAAAAATCACCCTACAATCAATTAAAGCTCCTGGGCTGTGTGCAGTGTAGCTTACATTCATGAATATTACTCAGATTTGCTTAAAAGTAAGTAATAGAGTATTTTCTAATAAAGTAAAAATAAAAGATGCTCCCAGAAAGTCTTTCATGATTTCTAAAGGCGTTCCAAGTCCCTGCCAAAGATTATGGAGCCAGAATTCCCGTGCAAAGCATCAGTACAGGGTTTATTTTTTTCTGTTGCACTAGTTAATGTTCACATGCCTGCTGTTTTATCAGCAATGGACTGGGATAAAAACACCCTATAAGTGAAAATCTGAAGCAACTGATAATTTTGTTAGATATTCAGTACAACGTTGGTACCTGCAGAGCAAATCTCTGCAAAAATACTACTAACAGAAAGACTAATGAAACCTTTACGTCACTAAGTAATTTTCACATTAACCAAGTCCATTTGCCAGAGTTGCTCACTGTAATTAATTAAACAGTTGATTAAGACCATGCATTAGTTGCTAATAACTTCATGCCAGTCTAAAAATGATCTACTATCTGCTGTAAATTAGCCATGAATGAATCATCTAGAAAGACTCCATTACCTCAGATTACAAAAACCAAGCATGTGAACGTAAACTATGGACAAGGACACTGATTACACAGAGAATATCAGAAAATTTTGTTGCTGTTGCAAAACTTCAGAGATAGTGTTCAGTGCTAAGTACTGATCAGAATTTCTTTACGTGCCAGCGTTTGGATTATGGAATAGGCTGTCAAAGTCAGTGACTGGCACACAGCAATTTCTCTTTACATTTTTCTTTAAAAAAAAAAAAAAAAAGATTAAGAATAATTTGCAAGACATCATTGCTGAATTACTCCCCGATGTGGCATAATTGCTAAACTCAGGGCTGGTCTACACTGGGAATTTACATTGGCATAGATATGTCTCGCAGGCATGGAAAAAAATCAACCCCCCCCCCCCCAAGAGATGTAACTATGCCAACCTAACCTCTGGTGTAGATAGTGCTAGGCTGGTGGAAGAATTCTTCTGTAGACAAAGCTACCCTTTCCAGGAGATGGATTACCTATGCCGACAGGAGAACAGCTAGCTGTGCCACCGTAGCAGTTTAAGTGTAGACCTGGCACCCTTCATGAACTGAGGGTCTTATCCCAGAAGCGTATGAAGTTTCACCTGATGTTTCTTTTCTCTTTTTCTTTAACCCTTTCTGCCTCCACCAGTCTTCCCCTAAAATATGCACCCCCTTCATCTCACGTAACTGTTCGTCCACAGGGCAAAGTGTAGAGGAAGTTAAATGCAAGCCAGACACATTTGTGACAAATAAGATTGCTAAAATGATGTGGAATTAAAATGCTGATAAAGGAGGAGACATCAGCTTTTGCTTCTCTCTCCACGTCAGGACAGTTTTCAATACTATGGATTAGTGAACAAGAACTCATTGTCTCCAACTGGTTTGAATCCCACCTCTTCAAATGCTTCCCTCTCATTTCCGGGTTAGGCTTTAGGTCTTCCCCTCTCTTATGGAATTGCATGAAAGTTCTGTTCTTGGCTCTATACGCTTAACCATCTCCCATCTTCCTCTGGGATACCTCCAAACTAGTTTCAGCCTTGGTTACCTGTTCTATTCCCTCATCTGCTTGTGAGCTTTGGAGTGTACCATAACCACAACTTACTGCATGCTTCATGAGACAAAGCCTTCCTTTAGGTAAAAAATCCTGACTGTCATTCTCATCTCCACTCTCAAGGTCATAAATCTTTGGAGTCATCTTTGACCATGAAATGCCTTTTTCTCCTACAGCTTTCTTGCTGATATCTTACCTCTGGAAAATTGCCAGAACTACTTCTTACCCCCCACTTCTGAAATCTTTACCGTTCATTCATCACTTCCCCCTCAACTACTGCAGTTCTTCCATGATTTTCTAAGGATCTAATCATTGAACTTTTAAGCAGTGAAAGGATGTGTTGGGATGGCTGCAAACGTCGTTTAAACTGCCAACCATGTGGTGTGTCAGTCATCCTTAACGCTATAATGCTTCCAGTCAGGAGCACAGTTAGTACATAATGATATTCAAATGCCCCAAGGCAGAAAGAGGAAAAAGAAAACCCTCAGGAGCTGAGTATCGTAAAACAAAAGGCTGAGAAAGAAAAGGACCAAGCAAAACAGCAGGGATCCTTCTTGAAATATCTTCTCTTTAATCCAAATAAAGATGGGAGCAGTTCACAGCATACAGAAGAAGGAATTTTACTTGGAGAGGAGGTTAGCTCACATCTGCATGGAAGCAGTTTGGAACATCAAGATGAAGGTATATTACTTCGAGATGAGGGTAGCTCACATCCACAAAAAAGCAGTTTGGAAACTCAAGATGATGGAAACTTACTTCTAGATGAAGGCAGCTCACGGCATCAGACTGATATGGAAGTGGAGAAAATTTATTCACCTTCAGAGAGACATGCAGAAATTGAAGTAAATGAAGTAGAAGGAAGGAAGGATGAGGAAGTTACAAACAAATTACAGAATGGGGACCCAGCTTCATGGCCCAGATGTGATGACAGTGTGCAGCAAATTCTCGTGGAACATGGACCCGAACAAGTTCATGAATTTCCCTTTCCTAAGGATGGAAATAAAATTCTCTGCTCAGCATTACAAGAGGAAACTCATTAATGGGGAAGAAATTCATCGAAACTGGTTCCAAAATTCAGTGTCGAAGGACTGTTTTGCTTTTGATGCAAATTGTTTAGAAAATCAAGCAATTGGTACATCACACTTCCTGAAAATGGTTCAAAGGACTGGAAAAACAACTTCAATTCTCTCTTCACATGATAGTAGTACAGAACATTTGGAATGTTTTCAAAATTGGAAAGAACTTGAATTATGATTGAAAAAAGGAAAAACTATCTAAGAAAATGTGTGTGTGATCAAGGAAAAAGAAGAATATTGGCAACAAATATTAGAGCGTCTGATTGCTTTAGTGAGAGTTCTTGATGGGCAAAAGTTTGCATTCCACAGCAGAAATGAAAAATTATACACTCCAGGTAATGGAAACTTTAAAATTTGTTGAATACCTAGCTTTGTTTGATCCAGTCATTAAGGAGCATCTATGTAAAATAATTGATCATGAAACAGATTCATTGCTTAGGAAAAAAATATGCAGAATGAACTGATTCAAATCCTAGCAAATGCCATTAAAAAGAAAATTGTAGAAGCTACCCATTCTGCAAAATACTTTTCAATAATACTGGACTGTACACCAGATGTGAGTCATGTTGAACAAATGACTATGATCATTTGTTTTGTGGATATGGAAAAATCTGCAGATGAAGATAATGCTGAAGTGCTCATAAAGGAACATTTTTGTGTTTCGTACCACTGAAGGAGATGACTGGAGCATTTATGACAAATTATTCTACAAGGGCTTGTGTCATCATCTGTTGAAAACTCACTTGGCCAAGGCTATTATAATGGGAGTAATATGAAGAGTAAAGACAATGGTGTGCAAAGAATGATGGAAATCAATCCTAGGGCTTTTTTCGTTCCTTGCAGTGCGCATTCTCTGAATTTGGTTATCAATGATGCTGCTAGATGCTGTTTGGAGGCAAGCAGTTTCTTTGACCTTGTGCAACGTGTTTATCTCAGGCTCAACACGCCGTTGGGAGATTCTGACTCGCAATGTGAATTCTCTAACTGTGAAACCACTTAGTCAGACAAGATGGGAGAGTCATATTGATGCTTTGAAGCCTCTTCGCTATGAATTTGGAAACACTTATGATGCCCTCATTGAAATGTCTGATGACACTTCCTTTACTGGATCATCTGGTAATACGGCATGTTCAGATGCAGAAGCTCTTGCAAATGGCCTTTCCAAGTTCAAATTTGTGACTTCACTCATTTTAAGGTATAATATGCTTTTTGAGATTAACCTCACTAGTAAGCAGCTTCAGGAAAAGAACTTGAACATACATTCTGCTATTCAAAAACTGCAGTAAACTAAAAATATTCTGGAGTGATGAAGGGTTCAAAAGAACACTGGTAGATTCTTTCGAGCTTGCTGAAGAAATAGACTTTCCAACAGAATTTGAACCAGAGCAAGTTTGCATTCGGCAAAAGAAACAGCAGTTTTCATATGAAGGATGAGACACACCGATTCAGAACCCAAAACAAAGGTTAAGTGAATTTCTACTTGTTTCTGCTATTTACTCGGATGATGAACGATTTCAACAGATGCAGCAGCTACAGTCAGTATTTGGTTTTCTATACGATATCCACAGCAAAACTGATAAGAGAATTTTGTATAAAACTGGAGTCTGCATTGACTCAGGAAAATTCAAGACATTGATGCTACAGATTTGTGTAGTGAGCTTCAGGCTTTCAAGATGACTTAAGAAACATTCCACTCCTGAAGAAGTTCTGAAGTTTGTTTGTGAAAATAAACTCAAGTTTTCCAAACATTTGTATAGCTCTACGCATTCTTTTAACTTTGCCAGTTTCCGTAGCTAGTGGGGAACGTAGCTTCTCAAAGTTAAAATTGATAAAAAGAACTAGTGACTGAATTTTCAAAACTTAAAGCAAGAAAAGTCATGTTTTTAGAGCACAGATTGTTTTTTATTCAGAGTGTTTTGTAAATACAGGTTAAAGTTCATTGAAGAGTTCTCTTATTTCTTTCTATATTGGATGTGGTGGTAATGGCAGTTAAAGCAGAATAGCGTAATGGATGATTTCGGATTTGTAATAAAAATTGTAATTAACATTTTTAATGCATTTTTATTTGAAATTGGACTGAAATAATATCTAGCTGTCATGTACAAATCTATTCTGAAAATTTCGTCTCTATTTTATCTGATCTCAGAAACATTGGTTGGACAGACTGACGGACAAACTTGAATAATTAAGCCTCTGTTTAAAAAAAAACAACTTAAAAAACATTAAAGGAAAAAAGGGGCAAAATGTTTCCCAGTTTACCAAAAATCTCAGCCTAGATCTGCCCTTGGAGTTTGGGGGTGTGCCGATTGCATGGTTTGCTTAGGGTGCCAGCTGCTGGGAGCTAGTCTAGGGCCGCCCCTGGTGCTCAGACTTTAGTGACCTAATATAAAAATCTCAGAACTGCAACACCAAAGATAAACATTTTCTTAATGCACAGATCCCAATTCTGCAATTTTTTTTTTTTGAGATATCCTATCTTCTAGAACTGGAAGGGACCTTGAAAAGTCATCGAGTCCAGCCCCCTGCCTTCACTAGCAGGACCAAGTACTAATTTGCCCCAGATCCCTAAGTGGCCCCCTCAAGGATTGAACTCACAACCCTGGGTTTAGCAGGCCAATGCTCAAACCACGGAGCTATCCCTCCCCCCATTTTCAGCAATAAAACGATTTTCCTTCCTTTAAAGTTGACCTGCAAAGTGCTTCCCTGTCCCCTTTTCTTATACACTTTAGAAATAGGAGGACTGCAAAGGATGCTCTGTTTTGGGCCGTGGCTACAATCGAAACTCCAAAGCGAGTGTGGAGAGAGCTCTTCCAGTGCTGCAGGTACTCCATCTCCATGGGGGGATTAGTTTACAGCGCTGGGAGCCATGCTGGGGCACTGTTTACACTGGCGCTTCACAGCACTTGCGCTCAGGGGGTTGTTTTTTCACACCCAAGCGAGAAAGTTGCAGCGCTGTAAAGCGCCAGTGATGTTGGGAGAACTATTAGTAGGCCTGCAGGCTGTTTACTGAGAGATCTCAGTTGAACGGCATAAAGGTGCTAAATCTTTAACAAAAACTTCCTTAGTCAAAGTATGACTTACTAAATTACAGAGGTATCACCAAAACATTTTTTAGCAGATGGACTAAAAGGTCCTTCCCCTCTAAACAACTCAGCTTTCATTAGTCTCTCACACTAGTTCTCCAGTCAGAGCCTGCCAGCCTAGACATCATCTGAATTCCTAATTCAAAAAACCAAAACAATTGTTTTTTAAATTTTCAGGCCTTCTTGATAAATCATAAAAACCAACATGTGCACAAGCCCAATTTCTTTCCTTGCAAGTCACCTTTGGAGTTGTAATGGCTCAACATTCTAGTCTGGTGATTTATCAGAGCAGTATAAAAGAAAGCATATTCAAGTAAAAGCAAATAGTTTAAATGCTTTGACTATTTTCATGTTCTGTCCCAACAAAGCAGCTCTGTGCTCTGCGAGCAAGAGCACAGAGGCCAATACAGTATGTCATTTTCATTCCTATGGATCTCCATTTATTTGCAGCCACTGCTCCACCCCTCCCTCTCGGATATTTCCTGATACAAATTGTAGTTGGATGTTAAGCTAGATGCAGCCACAGCAGGCTGACCTTTTATAACCTCTGAACAAATGGAGATGTGTCAGTATTGCTGACTCAAAAGAGGGAGCATTAAAAAACCCAACAGTTTCAAACAAAGCCTACATTGAAAACATTAACCGTTAAGACAGAAAATAAATTAAGTTTAAACTTGCTGTGTGGAAAAATCTTTATTTGGATCCCACAAACTAGTAAACATTGTGTATTTTCACTCCTAGTAGCATTAACAGACCATTTTAGTTACTGCAAAAATAACAATCTTCACCTAGTTTTAAGAAGACAGTTTTACTTGCCGGGAGTTGGAGAAGCATCACTGTTCTATTGTTCAAGCACCTGGTTTCAAAGCCATCCATAAAGACTGCTTGTAAAACCAGGAGAGAGAGTTGGATGGACGCCAGAAGAGGTAGATTCTTGGCTTGAAGAGCAAGGAGTTATGTGAATAAACTGCCTACATACTAGGATCAGAATAAATTTTATGCTATTTAAAAAAAAACCAATTCTAATATTAATGCAAGTATATTTGCTTCCTCTGGACCTACTGACAGGCAAATCTGTGCTTTGCATTTTTTGTCAAATTCTGAACATTCTATGCTGCTTGAGACGCAAGTTCAGCATCTCTGTTGCGTACTGCTGCAGGAAAGTCTGACCTCAGCTATCAAGGGGAAAAAAAAGTCACTTACCATAGCTGGAACAACCCTAACAAGGAGACAAAAGACAAGGACCTTTTGAATTAAAAATGATTTCTAATAAGTCATCGAACCAAAACAGCTTCATTTTGCACACGAGCCATCTCTCATCACGAGAGCCACCCACACAGTAAAACTGAACAAACCTTTTAAAAACAAGTAGTTCATCAGTAGCACAATTGGTTTTCTAGTTTTTAATACTCATAGTTGGGGCAACAACAGATAAGGCAATATACAAGTCCCAAGTCTCTCTCCTCACAAATCCAAAGAGATGAAGAAATGTGGTTTAGTTACACAAGAGAAAGTACATGATATATATTTAATTTTGTTTCTTTCGTAGTAGTAAATAGCAGCCATTATACAGAATTTTAGAGTGCAAATACCAAAGTTGTAAGCTGTGCCTGACGGAAATGCTGCGCCTAGATATTCATTGCCTATTCACATGTCTATCTCGCAAATTAGACATATTTACAACTCAATATCACCACATTTGAGGGGAAAAGAAAAAACATACGGTTTCAGAAGAAGTCAATGAGGTTTCCATACTGGTTCTGAAGTAAGTGAAGGAATTTGTAGTCTACGCAAATGCCTCTCCTTAGCTTGAGCATGCTGTACTACGGAATGAGGTTAGCAGAGACAGGCTCCAGCCATGCTGGGCTGAATTCTACCCTGACAAAGCAGTGTCACTGTAATATGAAACAGGAGTACCCTGTGTATGTTGGCAAAAGCCCTGAATGGATATTCTAGAAATCAACAGCAACTCCAAACAAGTGAACTGCCCTTGTCACATGAACACATCACAAACATTTCGGAGCCCACTAAAAATACTTCCAGTCACTGACACAGACAGGAGGAGATTTGAAGTTAGGCTTTTGGTCTCTGAAAATTAATAAAGCAAGAGGGAAGGTGCTTCTTGTTAACCTGAAAGTGATCAGGGCAGCTATAAAAAAAAAAAAAAGTGTTTTTATAAAGGGGGAAGAAATAATGTTTTGTTGAAACCTAGGTAGTGTCAAATGATCAGAGCACAGGACTGAAAGCCAGAACTCCTAAATCCTCACCCCACATTTTACATCAATTTCGTCTGGGAAATGTGGGCAAACTGTATCCTCTGCCTTAGTTTCTCCATCTATGGGGGGAGGGGAGGAAGGGGGTGATTCTTTATTTCCCGGGCCCTTTAACAACAGATGCAGAAATGAGTAATCAAGTAGATTTAAGCTCCTACAAGGTGAAGGACAGTGTGGAAAGTTGTGAATTACGTGGACAAGTGTGGCAAACAAAGCCACCGTTGCACCTTCTGCCAGAACTGAAAATATTTCGCTATTTTTAATCAGAGCATTTATGGAAAGCTTTCAATGGTTGAAAATGGGGTCACTGAGTGTGGTAAAACCAGCTACAATCTCAGTCTTATTCACTACCCAAGTGGACAGAGGCTGCAAGTCTGCATGACCTCTTCTGGGCAATCTAGAAACTACACTAACAAGCTCTTGGAACCGGCTTCCAGTCTTAATTCTGAGGAAGACAGAACAGAATAGATTCTGAGGGCTCTAACATGGATACAGACCTCTTCCAAGAGGCAAAGGATTTAGACAAGAGCTGCATCCTCTTAACTAGGAGACTAATGGGTGCCTTATGTGTTTTAGGGGATCATTAGTTGAAAGTGAGGCAGTGACTTATAATCATTTTGGGGGGCTCGTGATCAGCTGCTCAATGATAAATGACCTTCAAATAACCCCTCCGAAGGGCAGACCCACCCCAAAGGAGGAAGTTATTTTAAGACATGTTAATTTATTGTCCAGACAGTACCAGAACACAGCACCTGTGTTCAGTTAATTGCTAATCAGCTTGGCTGTCAGTAATGTATGCACTCAAAGGATGGAGGTGGGGGGGATCAGTGCCAAGAGAACATAGTGCATTATACACTTCTTTCATTCAGGAGCATGTCACTAGCTCTGTAGATAGGTCATATACTGTTCATCTTGGGGCTTGTAACCATTATCTACTTCGCAGTGGTTCCAACAAACTACTGAAATGCACAGATTCAGTTCCTGGTTTGGAGAGCTCCATGCCACGGTACACTCTGATGCCAAGCTAATTATTCCCACCAATCAAATTTCCACATTTGGTAAGCATCTCTGCCAAATAGTAACATGAGCAATTGCCCTAATTTAGAGAAAAAATATTGGAAGACAGGTAATATCTTCACAGAACAGTTAGATTGAGCTATAACTTGAATAAAGAAGAATAGGAGTACTTGTGGCACCTTAGAGACTAACAAATTTATTAGAGCATAAGCTTTCGTGGACTACAGCCCACTTCTTCGGATGCATATAGAATGGAACATATATTGAGGAGATATATATACACACATACAGAGAGCATAAACAGGTGGGAGTTGTCAAACATTGAATCTATCTCCCCTTGTAAGTATGCTCACACTTCTTATCAAACTGTCTGTACTGGGCTATCTTGATTATCACTTCAAAAGTTTTTTTTCCTCTTAATTAATTGGCCTCTCAGAGTTGGTAAGACAACTCCCACCTGTTTATGCTCTCTGTATGTGTGTATATATATCTCCTCAATATATGTTCCATTCTATATGCATCCGAAGAAGTGGGCTGTAGTCCACGAAAGCTTATGCTCTAATAAATTTGTTAGTCTCTAAGGTGCCACAAGTACTCCTGTTCTTTTTGCGGATACAGACTAACACGGCTGCTACTCTGAAACCTATAACTTGAGTGTTAACCCTGACTTGACTCTGTCCACACACAATCTATAGCTCAAGTTAAGTGGAGCTTTTTAAGCTTGAGCTAACTGGCCGGGGTAAGGGTGGTGGGGCTGGGTTTTGAAGCTCGAGTGATGCTGATGCTCGAGTTAGTAATGAAGTTGTAATGCAACAGCTCAAGTTACAAACTCGTCAGCAGCTAATACAATCATTCAGGGTAGACTCAGGGCTAATCTACACTGGCAACACTAAATCACTGCCGCGGCAGCGCTTTAACATGCCTTGTGTGGTTGTGGCGCAGCGCTGGGAAAGAGCTCTCCCAGCGCTCTTAAAAAAACCCACCTCAACGAGGGGCGTAACTCCCAGCACTGGGCACCGTTTACACTGGTGCTTTACACTGCTGAAACTTGCTGCACTCAGGGCTGTGGTTTTTCATACCCCTGAGCGAGAAAGTTGCAGCGCTGTAAAATGCCAGTGTAGACAAGCCCTCGGATACCTGCAGCTGGCCCATACCAGCTGACTTGGGCTTGCAGGGCTCAGGCTAAGGGGCTGTTTCATTGTGGTGTAGATGTTTGGGCTTGGGGACCCTCCCACCTTGCAGGGTCTTAGAGTCCAGGCTCCAGCCTGAGCCTGGAAGTCTACACCACAATGAAACAGCCCCTTAGCCTGAGCCAGCTGGCAGGTGCCAGCCACAGTTGTCTAACTGCAGTGTAGACATACTCTCATTGTAACTCCAGTGTTGTTTTGAAGTGTGGCCTCTCTCACTGAAGCTAGGCTAGCTTGAGTGCAGTAACAGATGTGTACTAACTTGTGCTAACATTGCAGTGAAGACAAGCCCAGGAACACCATCAGAAAATCTTCAGACATAACTGATGAAACATGGGCGTGGAATATCAAGCACATGGGTTTTCCCCATGTCAAAACACAAGCCTGATATTTTGCCTCAGCTTCTACCTTTTCTGGGTTTTACAGGTCTTAGGTGTCATTTCTCACTTCTTCTCTGTCGGAGTGGTAACCACCTTCCACTATTCCATAGCAATCTCTGCAGGATGATCAAGGATGAAGTTGCTGAACTTTGAAGGGAACCTCATCCTGTCTCACTGCCCAGATGCTGTGTGGCCAATCCTTCAGGGCAGGCTCTTCATTTTACAATGTGCTGAAATGCCTTTCACCTTTCTGTCCCCAGTTGGCTATGTTTTAATATTTCTACTCATTTAGAAACGTAAACATTGATGGTTTTATATCAGGAAGCTCTAAATATTGCTGTATGAATAAAGGGTATTTAAAACATGTTATAAACAGCAATTACAGCAAATTAAAAATGCTGTTGGTAGAGCTTACACGGGTATACGTCCATGGTCTAACAAAATTAATTATCCACCCCAATAACTATTCCTCTCATCCCACGTTGCCTATCACGAGGAGCAGTTCAGTTTTAATGACTGTGTTGGTAAGGTGGTGACTTTCCCAAGATGCAGCTGTTCTCAGAAGTTAGTGCTGTACATTGTAGAAGATTAGAGTCTGAGCAGGTGGCTACAGAAGCTTTTGGGACAGTGAACAACTAGAGGGCAAGTGAATATCCCTTAAACTCAACATTCCTATGTTCTGTTGGTATAAATATCCACCCATTGTAACCATCCCTCAATTCCATTCTCTACAAACCACGCCCCCCATACATGATTTGATCTGATTGTTGGATCTAGTAGCCTGGAGTATTTCTGTATATGACAATATTTAGTCTTCTTTGCTGACAGATCTATAGTCCTCTTGTATCTTCAAGAAAACAAACTGACCTGAAGCCTTATGTTCTTTGATAGAAATATATAATCTGCAAGTTTTTGACTCCTGGATCAGTAGATGGGTTGAAGTCTGCTGCTGTGCATATTTTAAAGATCCTTATTTGCAACCGGAAGAGGCCTTAGGTGATGAAGCTGGGCTGCAAGGGCATAGAGATTATCAGGATCCCTCAGCCAACACAGCCTCCTGAATAAGGAATGCCCAAGTCTTCAGCTCTTCTTCTTGGCTCACCGTAACAGCAAACCATGCGAGACTTTGTACTGCAGCACTTGACTTGTTTGGCGCAAAGAAAGGGAGAGAAACAGTGGGGCAGAGACAAGGATTAGTTCAAATACTGTGTCTCTGCTCACATACAGAGAGCAGGACAGGGCAACTCAGAAAGGCCCAGACACATGCAGAGCTAGATCTGAAGAAGAGCTCCATGTAGCTCAAAAGCTTGTCTCTTTCACCATCAGAAGTTGGTCCAATAAAAGATATTGCCTCACCCACCTTGTTTCTCTAATATCCTGGGGACCAACCTGGTTATACCACCACAGCAAATTAGTGTTTGGCAGTTACTAGCCATGCTGCTCAGTAGCTGTTTCTGAAGCTGTACAGGAAGTTTTCAAAGTGAGTAAGCCACCAGACAGGTCACACACCTACTTACTCTCTCAGAGCATCTTGAGGGATGGCTGTCAGATTCTAAATATAGACGTTAAAGACAGCCCTATGGACTCAGAGGCTGACTGATGTGAAACCAAGAGATATGTCTGAAATGAGGGCTGGATGGGTCATTACTTTGGTGGTGAAACAAATCGGCAGCCTGTATCCAATGTAGGACCAGTCAACTATTAACTCAAGGGCTGGAATGATGCAAGCTGTGGAGATCCCGACTGTTTATTTACCAACAGGGTTTTGAAGAGTTTGAAAGGATTGTGATGCTGCCATTCTTCTCAAGCTGTTAAGAGTTGAGGTGACACAGTATGTATGAACACTCTATAAAGACTGAAATAACTACGGTCAGAGGGGAATGTGTATGCATGTGCACATGCATGCTAAAAGTGGGGAAATCTATACACGGAACACTAGTAGACTTACTGCCTAGCAGTTTTTGTTTAAAAGTTAGCTGTAGTATTCCAAATACTATTTACAATGCTTTATACTACTTATGATAATTTCTGTGTGTATTTAAAGTTTATTTATTAAGAAACTATATGGCAGTCCCTTTGAAGTCTACTGAGAATTAACAACACTTGCTTATCATGGCTTTACATACAACAGCCCTGAAGTTTAACTTTGTGTAATGGTTTCAGGAAAGTCCTAAAAAAAAAAAAAAAAAAAAAAAAAAAGGGGACACAATCTTTGTCTGGTATCAGGAGGTAGCCGTGTTAGTCAGTATCTACAAAAACAACAAGGAGTCTGGTGGCACCTTAAAGACTAACAGATTTTTTTACCCACGAAAGCTTATGCCCAAATAAATCTGTTAGTCTTTAAGGTGCCACCAGACTCCTTGTTGTTTTTGTAATCTTTGTCTGTGCTTCAGCAAAGAATTAAGCTGAGGTGCAGGAAGACAGGGAGGGTAATAAAGTTATACATAATATTGCCTCAACATTCCCCTAACCCTGTTACAAAACCTTTGAAAGAAAGTCCTTTGCAAAGGTGCTGCAAAGTTATATGCCTGTAGTGACTCATTTATTTACACTTTTGGAAAATAGAATATTAGGCTTGAGGGATATGCACAAAACCTCACGGGATGCACTACTCAGGAAGGCTCCATGACTGCATGACCAGCCTCACAAGTATGGGTCTGAGAAGGCAATCTCATAATGGAGAAAATACCTAGCTCTAGAGCTAAAGTGAATCTGCTGGCTATGGAGATTAGCTCTGAACAACTAATTTATCTATCAGTGTTTGCCATGAAGGTAATAGCCATCTTCAGTAGCATAGTCTAGACAGTGGATGACAAAGACGCCAAATCTTCTTAGGGTATGTCTACACAGCAGCTGGGAATTCCCAGCACACACAGACATACGTGCACTAGTTCTGCTTGAGTTAGTGCCTAAATATAGCAGTGCAGTTGCAGTGGCACAGGTGGCAGCTCAGTCTAGCTGCTCAAGTATGTACCCAGGTGGTCAGACAGGATTGTACTTGGATGGCCAGCCTAAGCCACCACAGCCTGCCACACTACTATTTTTAGGCATTTGCTCAAGTAGAGGAATTCCTGTGCTCGGAATTACATCTCCCAGCTGCTGTGTAGACATGGTGATTTCTATCCAAAGTATTCTATTTTCCAGAGGGATACATTCAGTTTGTGTCTTGCACAAGGTCACAGTGCTAGTCAGTGGCATATTAAAGGATGGCATCCAGGAGTCCTGACTTCCAGTCCTTGTTCTGACTCTTTAACAACTCTCCCGGGCTCAAAATCTGATTTTTCAAAGCATAGAATATATTATGTCTAAAATATGTACTTGCTCCTTAACTTGAGAGTTTTCATCATAGCTATTAATGGGAATGGCTCCTTTGATTAGTTGAAAAGCTTAATCATAAACTTTAACAACTAAGAGTGCACAAGAAAAATTACACACTTAAGCCTTACCCAGGAGAGTCAAAAGTGGTGCATGAAAATGCACTCTCAAAAGTTAGTCTGGTGCCTAATTCCACAGGGGTTTTCTTATGCTGTCAAAAATAGAACTAATTTCTACATTGACAGATAGAGTTTCAATCAAAATATCCACTGATCCCACTTACATAATTGAAAGCTACTTTTCTCTGGCATAATGCATAAAATCTAGCATAATTTACTTGTCTTTTTATAAACGTAATATAAATATTGGTTGATAATTATTCAGTAATGACATTAATGAGAAGAAAAGGTTTATACCACTTAAAAGTACTGCATAAGAAGCCTCTGCTGAAATATCATCAAGGCTGCCAAGACATCAACACCATTCTTTACAAACAGGCTATTTAATCCTTCAATTAATTAGCCCTTGGAACAGAGCTGTGGTTTAATCTAGAAATCAGGTTTGCTCAGAAAGGAAGAAGAAGAAATTCTTGACTGTTAATCCTCAGTAACTTGAAATATGTGGCTAGAAAGCATGACAAGGTAATACTTGACACAATGTGAGATTTCCCCACCCCCATTATGATAAACAGGGGGAAAATTAAATACATAATTAAATTAAAATATTAAATACATAAAATAGAATGCTTTTATGACAACTCAGACTGCTGGAATTTTTGAGAACTGTGTGAAGTTTTCCTTTTCAGTCTCTCGGCTATTCATCTCTTTGGGCAAGCTTCAAAAGGCTAGTATGTAAACGGAGGCTATCTCCATGAGGAAAATTATAGCAACGACCACCTTACTTTTTTTATTTCAGCATCTAGGATAATCAGCTATGTACTATTATATGCAGTTCCATTTGACCTATATCCAAGAACAATGTATTTTTCTTGGCTCCCATTCCCCTCCCTTCCAGTGTTCATAACTTCACTTTTTCAGTCCATTTGTGAAGGGTAGAGAGGATGAGGAATTAAAAAAAACAACCAACAGGGTTTGCACCCAACCCCGTCCTTCACTATAGGGGGCCTCCCTGTAACCTCCTGTGTTACTATAACAAATTACCTAAAATAATCAAAAAAATTCATGGAGGTATAATGACCTCAATAGTACTGTGAGAAAGATACACACAGCTTAGTTAAAGGTCACCAGCTCATTTGAAAACAACAAGGAGTCTGGTGGCACCTTAAAGACTAACAGATTTATTTGGGCATAAGCTTTCGTGAGTTAAAACCTCACTTCTTCGGATGCATCCGAAGAAGTGAGGTTTTAACTCACGAAAGCTTATGCCCAAATAAATCTGTTAGTCTTTAAGGTGCCACCAGACTCCTTGTTGTTTTTGTAGATACAGACTAACACGGCTACCCCCTGATACTTGACAGCTCATTTGAGTTCCACTCATTAGCTTATGCCGCTAATCAGAATGTGGGAATTACTAAACATCTTTAAGCTTCACCTGTATTGAAACTGTTGAGTGTGAAGTCATGGAAGATGTATGGAAGGAATTAATATTTAAAGTGCCAGTATGATCAGCAAAGTACTCATGTAGTAAAGATCAATAGATCTGCTCCCTGTGGGTATTTTGAGGCATAGCTTTATGACTCAGACAGGTTTTCACTCCTGATAGCACTGCAAAGCCAGTACAGCTATGGGGGAGCTGGATGCTATTCTAATTCGCATATAATCATTAAAGTTCCAACTTCAGAATTACTGGTAATCAATGTTCCCTCTAATTTTTTACATCCATGTGCGGAATGAATTTTATCATGTGCACCAATATGGAGATGATGTGTGGCAGGGCTGGGGCTGAGGAGTTCTGCATGTGGGAGGGGGCTCAGGGCTGGGGCAGAGGCTCTTGGTGGGGGTATGGGCACTGGGGTTGGGCCAGGGATGAAGGTGGGGTGCAGGAGGGGCAGGGGCTGGCATGCAGGGGGTGAGGGCTCCGTCTGGGGGTGTGGGCTCTGGGATGGAGCCGGGGATGAGGGGTTTGGGGTGCAGGCCTACCTGGGGGCTGCAGCAGGGAGAGAGGACTCCCCCCAGCTCTCTCTTGCCACAGCAGCCAGGGCCGAGAGGTGCCTCTCCCCGGTTTTCAGCAGCTCCAGGGCCGGGGAAGAGGTGCCCCGCTTGTGCGGCCCTTGATAGCCTGCTGCATTGCAGCACAGCTTAGAGGGAATTTAGCTGGCAATGTGTGCGCCATCAAAAATCCAGCTTGATTTTCAGATCCCAGGGGGAGCTTTCAGGCCAATGGTTAGAAAAACATTTTCACTTATAAACTGACAAATTTGATCCTGGGAAGTCACTAAGGGGAAAAAATGGAACTCCATGATATCATTTTAAGAAACATTTCCAAAAGTATAACCACACTTAAAAAAATTATCGACCCACATTTCCAAAGCATACAATACCCTAAGTTCAGGGCCTAAAGGCAATTACATGCATGGCAATTTGGACCAGTAGATTTTCTGTGAACTCTCCCCACCAGTGGGATAGTGGAATTATACTTCCCTTCTCATTCATATTAGAGGCAGGATGACAAAAACTCTTCCAGAGAGGATGCCTCTTGCTACTACTTCAGTCTGTAAAGTACATTCATAGAAATCTCTGCTCTAGAGAAATCTAGATCTCATGTATCTACTTTTTCAGTTTGGTGGGGACACATTTTGAAACACATTTTTCCTGATTTTGAATACTTGCAGCTATGCCAGACTCATTGTATTCTGAGGTGGCTCCTTTAAAAGCCAGCGTAGAATTGTTGCCAAACCAAAATTAAGAGCCCCTTTGACTTCAGTTATTAGTTTTTCCACTTTCACAAAATTGCCTTAATCCCCTCTCATTTCGGTTACTGATTACTTTTATTTTATTAAAGGTATGTTTAAATAACTGAAAAACTATCATAGAACAAAGACTAGGAAGAGCTGCAGCGAAAGTAGAGGCTGAAGCACAAGATGTAGCAGGCAGTACTCAGCAACCACTAAAAGTCTGACTTTTTATTTCTTCGGCTACATTGCTATTGAACAAGAACAAACTTTGCTTTTATCTGGATAATCAACCTAACAATTCAGAACAGGACTCTGAGGGACAAGTTGAGGGGCTTATATGATTAGCAAACTTTACCCATATGCCAAAGTGAAGTCACAATGACTTAAAGGGGACTGAAAGATGTTTAACTTGCCAAAAACTGAATTCAAGGTTCTGTGTTTATCATCTTGTAATAAACATCTGACATCACTGACACCTAAAATAGAGGCACTCCCTGCTCTGCTTTAGGAGTTACTGATGTTATCACTGGAGAAACAGAATCCTGACTTGGCAGGTAAATGAGAGAAAATAATTGGAGTGGAAATTCAACTTTTTCTTGCTGTAAGGAATATTTTTCAAACCCAGGCCCTAAACCTGGCAAAAGTTATACTCATAGAATGATCACATACTGACCAAAAATTATTTGAGGCCTCACACAAACTAGCTCCTACAAGATCAGATCTCCCATACAAGGCATTTTTCCACCACTAGGCATAGATAGGACTTTCATCTGTAAATTGTGCAATGAATTAACAGTATGAGTTTGCAGTCCTGATTAAAGAACCTGTTTGGCATTGAAGTTCAGATAACCTAAGATGTTTATTCCCCTATGTACCACAGTACCTGCTGCAAAGAGCCTGTACAGCCACTCAGTGTAGGAGCCGGGGAGGCAGGAGGGAGGGAGAGAAGCCGGACTAGAGATATAACTGATCTCTTGCTGATTACCAAAAGGCCAGTCTGACATCAGGACCCTCAAACACTCTTATTCTATGATAGCGGTATGGAGGGGTGAATCCTAAAATAAAAGTGGAACCATTTTATTTTCTTAAAAGATAACTATTTGATATCAGTATCAGATTCTTCCTCTATTGGGGTACTACATCCTGCCTTTAAAGGGGAATGACTTGCTCTAAGTTTTTTTTCCCAGTTCTCAAGTACTATGTTAAAAAATATATCATTTTGATTAGGGTTAGTGTTTCAAACCACACTGACAAGAGAGAGCTAACCTATTCTAGCAGCAGAGGAATGAAGCACAACCTAGCAATGGTAAGATGTCAAACCCACTTTAGACGTAAGGTAGTGTTGGAAATCCAGTCCAAAAGCACCACTGCAGAACAGGAAATACAAGCTGGTCTGAGGAAATTGGAGACCAATCAATGATAAATACAATGAGACAAGTCAGCATTATTTCAATGCAATATTTCAAGCGTTCGGGGAGCCGGCTCCAACTTACCATCTCTCTCTCTTGGCAGTTTTGGATTGCATAGCATTTCATTGCAGCTTCCCTCAATTTTCTCCCTCTAGCTTCCTTTGGTCCTGAACTTCTCCTCCTTACCTCTGTGCGAACAGCTTTATGGGGGGGGTCATGCTGTGGTGCTAATGCAGGGGACTTCATAGTGAAGACCAGCCTATACCAATAAAGATTTGGTGCACATCGCAGCTCAGCTTTTCAGTGGAATCCTTCTCAGCAGTACAAATTGCTCTGAAAAGAAACCTACAGCTACAGTGATCAGCCTCTAGGTGCAGGGTTGCCAGACATCCTGGTTCCCAGGGGAAGGGGGGGGGAGAGGGGGAAAGAGGAGGAGGGAGGTTGCTGTCTTTCTGATCTCTCACAGTTTTACTTTCCTGCTGCAGTATGTTGATGCAGTTGTATGAAAGAAAATCATAGGATTTTAGAATTCAACAGGCCTTTTCTTCCTTGATTAGTATTCAAAATACATTGGTGGGGAAAAATATCCTGGTGCTTATTTTTATTTTTTAAAATAGTGCTCACGAATGCTAAGCTAACTGAACCTCAGATCATGCTAAATTCTCAGCATAGCTACATCCAAATTCTGGGCTGAGTAAGGTCACCAGAACTATCTGTAAAGGATTTTCTATTTCACCAACAATAAAAACCATAGGGGATGCACCATCTGTTTACTGCAACTACTTTATTCAAGTAGCATTACCGAGGAATTTAAGGGAGTTAGGTGTCCAACTCCCATTGAAACTTCATCACTTTCAGTAACTACATTTCACTCTTGCACAAAAATCTTCAGAAAGTAAAGATGGGATAGCCTGAGCAGATGCGGCCTTTATGAGTTACCATAATAACAAATATTAGATAATGTTTTTACAAATATTACACAGAGCTTCACTGAACAAAGACAGATGACTTGAATGGCGATGAGGTGACTAAGCACAAAGTATTTTACGAACTCAAGGCAACAGACTAATGTGAGTATGTATTCCAGGGAGGTTTTAGCAGCAAAGGGCTGCCTTTCCCAGAGGTAACTCCAGCACAATGAAGAAAGACAACACTGAAAATGTACACGCTGTTTCACAGGTCTGCAAAAGAAAAACAGCAGAGGAATGGTATACTCAGAACAGTTTGTATGAAGATGCCAAATACATGGACGTGAAGGAGGAGAAGGAAATAAATTGCTCAGTAGGACACTGGTGGAGTTCTGTTGACCAATTAATCAGGAGGATTTAATAAGGAGCCAACAAAGGACATATACACAGCCCAACTTTGGGAAAGGCATGCAGAAACAACTGTTCCGGGGTGTTCTTAGAGGCCCACTGTTGAAAGCAATTGTGTTACTTTTGAAAACACCCAAGAGCTAGTTTACAGCATAAAGTTTGATTAGAAATATCACAGAAAGCTCCCAGGTTTGTGGCTGGCTGAAGAAAAAGAATGCACATTAAAAATTGTGTTATACTACCCAATCCTAAATTTTCATTTTACAACAATGTAGTAGTGTGCCCTAACCCAGAACACAGCATTTTCAACACGTACAGAACAAAGCACCACCTACTGAATCAAAAGGAGACTATTTCTTGAAGGTCTCTTATCGAAGTACTGACCCTGACCCATCCTGCCCATCAGATCACAACACAACTACTGAGCTGGAGAAGGAAAAAAGCAGGAAAAAAAAGATTGAATAATAGAAACTGAGAATCCATTATAATCCAGCAAAAAATCAGAGAAGTTAATGGGACTGCTTCAAAATTACTGGCTTTGGGGATGAATTTTAATTACTCTACTATATGTAATGTAGGCTCTAATGCCAAGCTCACTCAAGCAGTAGATGGGCATTTATCAATAATTATATTGATTTAACTGAATTAAAGGCTACATAGCATCATTAATTGTGAAGAAACTGATTTTATGGAATTGAAAATTTCATACCACCCAACATCAAATTAGAAAAGACAGCAGCAATGAGAGATTTCGAATGCCACACAGTGCCCCTTAAGTTATTTGATAATATAGAATAACTTTAGTGACACAGACTACCAAGCACATACTGGAAAATAAAGATTTGTTTAAGCGGTGCACGTAACTTGAACGTGCTGAAGAGCAAAACTAACTAGTTACAACAATTTCTCTTTAACAAAATGTAAATTAAATTACAAAATGTAAAAAAGGAGCAAAGGTCACATTTTAGGTTGGCTAGTACCATTATCCTGACAAACGCAACTGATACAATCAGATACTGAAGAATTTAGGCATAAGTGAGGTAATAACAGGGGTGGATCCTGAGAAATAGTACAACAGAATGAAAAAATACCCACAGGGTGAAATGTGACAAGACACAGAAAATTCAAAGACTGTATCTAGAAATTGCACAATAGCTTGGAACAAGCAGTTTAAGGCACCATACTCCGCAAAAGGACAGCGCACCAAAAATACCAGTAGTATAAGCTGCCTGACTGCAAGAAGTGATTATACATTTAACTTACTAAATGCTTGTTTCATACTTGATAGTTCAAAGGGCTTTGCAACGTGAGTTCGCTTTTATAACATGATATGACACAGAAGTCAGTAGATAATCAGCTGTACTTTGTATTCATGGCTACGTCATCTTTAGGAAAGCTTAAGGCTCAAGGTCTCCCCTTGATTTCTACACCAAGGTATTATCTGTGTGTGGCAGATTTTCTTTATATACTTTTCAACCTGGGATTCTCCAGTTTCCCCAACAAAAAAACCAACCAACCAAACAAACAAAAAAATCAAAATTTTTCCAAGTTGTGCCAATAGGGGGAACTTGGCTTCCTTTATTCTGAAACCAAACAGCCTGTGTGAGAGTGTTACCACATCAGGCCATTTAGAATATCTGCATACTACTCCAGTACTGGTAAGGAAAGACAACTCTCCCACCCCCACAGGGGTGTATCATATCTTGGGTAATCCAGCACTATACATCTGTCAGCAAGAAACTGATCCAAGCTCCATAAGGATGGAGACAGCTTTTTGAACTAGAGATAATTCAGCACACAGTATCAAACAATTCATCTTGCCGGGGGGGTGGAGGGGAAGGTTTACAAACCTAGTCTGTCCACCATAAGCTTTTCCTTCACTTAAACTGTGAAATAATGTTGAACTTTATCCCCTCCATCTCCATAACTGTACTTTCACCAATACATCAAACTGCAGTTCTGCAATATGAGGAGGCATATAATGTATATGGACTTCAACACGCTGTTCGTACAAAGAAACTAAAGTACATCAAACTATCAACTAAAATAGCATTCTTCTTCCAAGAGATAAATTTATTTAAAAATAAGATATCTTGATTAAAAGTGCGTTAAAACTCTAAAGAACCCATCTGGAAACATCAGTGCAAGCTTTGTTTCAGTCCATTTTATAAAAATCCAAGCTCTAATCTACTTAAAACATCAGAATGCAAATGTCTTAATGAAAAAGATCAATTAAAGCCAAAATATTATTGTAAGCAAGTAAGTAAATAAAGGTAACTTTCAGAAGAATAGCCAGTCACATTTTCCTGGGAGATGAGGATAGAGGACTAAGGACAAGTCTACACTTAAAATGCTGCATCAGCACAGCTGCACCAATAAACTTGTGCTGCTGTAGCACTTTAATGAAGATGCTCTAAGCCGATGGGAAAGAGCGTAGTTAATCCACCTGTCCAAGAGCCAGTAGCTATATCAGCAGGAGAAGCTCTCCAACCAACTTAGTGCTATCTACACAGGGGACTCGGCTGGTAAAACTATATTGCTATGGGGTGTGGATTTTTCACACCCAAGCCATGGCCGGATTTAGAGGCAGGTGACCAACTGCGGTGCTGGGCTTGGCGGGGTGTTGGGATCGGTGTGCTGATTTTGTTGTTAGCGACAAAAGGGAAAACTGAATGTTTGAAGTAACATATTTCAGGTATTCTCTATGTGGATTCATTTCTCACTAACCTCTTCCAGAATGTTCTGGACCTTTGTAGAATGTTGTGGAACCTTCCAGACTTTGAGAACTACATTTTCCTTGAACCTCTTAGAACGTTGTCAGCCATGCCCTTGTGGATATACAAGGGGCAGGGTGTCACCAGTCAGTCACTGAGATATAAGAATGAAGTGAAGTGAGAGCCCAGCTGCGATATCATGAACCTTGTTTAATTGTGTAATTGTGAAAGTGTACTTGTGTTTTAAGACTAGAAGAGTGTAAGCAGTGACTAATAAAACTGCCAGCTTTCTACTGACAAAACCGAACACCATTTCCCCACCCACTCCAACCCCCCCTCCCTCTGTCATTCACTTTTCCCCACCCTCACTTACTCGCTCATTTTCACCAGGCTGGCTCAAGCAGTTGGGGTACAGGAGGGGATGAGGGCTCCTGCTGGGGGGTGTGGGCTCTGGGGTCAGGCCAGGGTTGAGGGGTTTGGAGTGCAGGAGGAGACTCCGGGCTGGGGCAGGGGGTTGAGGTGTGGGAGGGAGTTTGGGTGAGGGGGGGGCCTCAGGGCTGGGGCAAGGGGGTGAGGTGTGGGAGGGAGTTTCGGTGCAGGGGGGGCTCAGGGCTGGGGGAAGGGGGTGGGATGCAGGCTGTGGGCAGTGCTTACCTCAAGCAGCGTCTCAGAAGCAGCGGCATGTTCCCCCTCCAACTCCTATGCGCACGGCCCTGTCTGCAGGTGCCGCTCCCATTGGCTGCGGTTCTGCCAATGAGAGCTGTGGAGCCAGTACTTGGGGTGGGGGCAGTGCGTGGAGCCCCTTGGTTGACCCTATGCCTAGGAGCCCGAGGGGAGACTTGCCACTGCTTCTGGGAGCCACAGGGAGCCTGTCTTAGCCCCACTGCACTGTCGACAGGTTGAAAACCGGACACCTGGCAACCCTAAATAAAGGACACATATCTCTAGCATCTCATTAAATATCAAACCCCATCTACACAATATAAAAGAAATACCATTACTTTTCCCATGCTGAACATGCAACATTTGATGACTTTCTATGACTGAGGAATAGACTTTTTGCTCACCCTAATACTGTCTGAGATAGTTTGGTTATGAGGGCGGAGATGAGGTGATCAGAAGCGTGGAAAAAAATGTAAGGGGGTCTTTTGTTTCTTTTAAACTTGTTCATTGACACTGCTCGAGTGTCCATCGAAGAAAGGTTTGGACAAATGAAGCACCACGAAAGACACCTGTTTTTTTTGTAGGACCTTAGTAAGCTGCCGGCAGACAGGAAAACACTCTTGAACAATTGTACAGACCTTTACTGGACGCTAACACATGGGGTAGTCGGACTTCAACGATAAAGACCTCTATGTCGAATTGGACAACATCAGTCACACTTTGCAACATGGAAAGCACTCTCGGTTCCAAGTTCTCCAATTCATTCATGATGCAGAGCTGAAGGACACTTTCATATTGTTACAGGCATAATGGTACTGCCCAACTTGTTAAAGCTAAATGTGAGACAATGACCCAACAAGTGGAACAAATCTTAGAAGGAGAAGAGTAGACTGTAAAACAATTTAGGCCCAAAATACACAATTACAAAACCTAGTATTAAGATTAATGTATTTATCCTCAACACCCTTAGGAGGAAAAATACAAACATTTAAGATTATGAAATGCTTTGAGATCTACTGAAGAAAAGCACTATACAAGAACAGGGGATTATTATTGTGTGAAATTCTTTGTTTTATTTTGATGAAAACACTTTCTGGTCTAGATTTCATCATCCTTTGCAACGTTTTCAATGCAAACACTACATCACTATACTAATCTAGGAGTTCTAGAACGTGAAACTAACTTGAAACAAAACTAAAAACTTGATATCTATTTTCAGTGTCCAAAGAGCATGAAATGGAGAAGTAAACAGTGAATAGTAAATTCTTTTTAAAAACGTTCATCTTTAATGATATACGGTGAGGTAAAAACAGGTATGGAAATTTACTTACTAATAGGTGTTCCTTAAAGCTGATGTGTATAAGCTGAGTTTCAAATTCAAACCCTCAGATAATGATGCATGTCAGGTCTCTGTGAAATATGGTAAATCAGTGTTCAAATGAGGGACAGAAGAGTTCTGTCTACTTTAGTGTTTTGTACTGCAACTAATCACCATAATATCTGAGTGCCTACATGTAAAACTGATAGCAGTAGTGAAATCCTTAGTTGACTTCATGCAGTTTCTGCCACCTCCATCTTTTTGGGGGTAAAAACTCTGCTTGTGATAGGGTTTCTGTTTTTGATGGCGGGAAACGCTCTCAGACTTTGCATTGTTAAAATGCACTGGTATTGCTTTTTGTACATATACTTGTTATAAGAAAACCAAGCTTTTAAAATTAAAACTTGTAGGACAATTAAAAAAAAATTAAGACTTCAAATTATCAGCTAGTAATCTTTTGGAAAAGCAAGTTTTTAATTTTCACATGATATCAACAGAAATGAAGCAGCATCTCCCTTTACAAGTTCTCATCCTAAAGGAAAATACATTGGAGGCCAGTTTGAAAATTTTTTCACATAAGTGAAAACAGTTTTATTAACTCAAAGCAAGAGTAATTTCTACACTGAAATTTTATTGAACAAAACAAGCCCAGTATTCAAGGCAGAATTTTTCCTTCCTTCAAAGTTTGAACAGAGTGATGCAACCTTCCCGTTCTAAGATTATCTAGGATAAAGTTCACTGTAAACACAGATGTCAACAAAAGTAATAACACTACAGCTATTATCTCTCATTCTCTTCATGTGTAAAGGGATAAAATACAGCTATTTGGAATGCTTTGTGTTCAAAGCATCTAGTGCTTCAAAATATGGACTTTTAATTTACCAAACACAAAAGCAGGGTGTGTAAGGGAAACTGGGACTAAACTAGATGGGCACTAGATAGTTTAGGACACCACCCAGCCTAGCATTTAATTTAAGAGTTTTACAAATTAGTTTCCTGGTTAGTGAACCATTCCACACTGTCCACCCTCTCAAAAATATTATAATCCCTCCTTCAATTACTCCTTTACCTGTCATTACTATAAACACTGCTGGATTTCAATCCACCATGTACAGACCAATTAGAAACATCTGGTCTCTTTACTAATCTAAATGCTCCACAGTTGGGAAACAAATATAATTTTAAGCCAAGCAACCAACATAACAAAAAAGCAGTATGAAGATTTACTGGCTAAAGCATATAATCTACTCTCTCGCTTTTTACTTGATAATTGATACAGGGTTTTTATTTTTGGTACGGGCAAATAAAACGTGTGCAAAGCTCTGTTAAACCATCTTTAGAGTGGATTAAAAAAAATCACCATCTTGAAGTCCAATAGCCATTCTGAAAAGGGTTCCTCTGCTTAGAAACTTATTTGTTTCTCTTTTGGGTGGGAGAGGTGCATATGAGGAAGAATACGAAAAGTATCTATAAAACAGTATAGTGCACTCCAAATAAAAATAAATATTAAGACACTATTTAACTATTCATCAACACAATGGCAGAGCTCAAGAACTAAGCAGAAGAGTGTAGGTAAGATCAATCTAAATTTCTGAAGGTATGCTTCAATATAAAGTGACAAAATATAAGGAAACCTTTGTACAATGCGTGGAGAAAATATGCTCCGGTGTGCTGGGGAGTTAGACAATTTTAAGTGTCCCTTCTATTTTGTCTGCCTCCCCTTCAATATTTATTCAAGGATCAGAACATGGAGGAAGGCTGTTTCCAGTGCTGGTGACAAGAAAATTGTATTATAGAAGCTCTCACCATTTAATCTAGGATCTAAAGTGACGAATTATTGCTGCAACAGTGGTAATAGGTAAGGCTACGTTTTAGTCACGGGTATTTTTAGTAAAAGTCACGGACAGGTCACAGGCAGTAAACAAAAATTCATGGCCCGTGACCTGTCCATGACTTTTACTATATACCCCTGACTAAAACTTGTGTGCGCGTGTGGTGGTGGGGGGAAACGTGCAGCTCGGGAGGGTGGCCCTGGGGGTGCTGCGGGGCGTGGCCAAGGAGGCGTTGTGGGTGCCACGGGTGTTGGTGGGGCTTGGGCAGGCTCCCTACCCAGATCCTGGGAAGCGGCAACCCCAGCTCCTAGCTCCACATGCTGCCTCCGCTCCGCCCCAAGCCCTGGTTCTGCAGCTCCCATTGGGTGGGAACCGCGGTCAATGGGAGCTGTGGCGGAGGTGCCTGCGGGCGGCGGTAGCATGTGGAGCTAGGAGCTGAGGGAGGGGAGTTGCTGTCACCCTTCCAGGGAGCTCCCCCAGGTAAGCACCCCCCCCACCCAAACTCCTGCTGCTAGAGGTGTGGGGGGCCCTGAGACTGCCCCAGCAGTGGCCGGTGTGCCTGGCCCAGGGGCTGCCTGAGTTGCTCAGGTGGCCCCCGGCCAGGCACACCAACTGCTGCAGAAGTCATGGAAGTCATGGCCTCCATAACAAACACGGAGCCTTAGTAATTGAAGCATCTTCTTGGAATAGGTCCTAACAGCTAATTTAAGGAGTTAAAAAGTCTATTTTACAGGTACAAATTCATGCAGGCTGAAGGAATCTTGAAACAGGCACAAAGGACTGAACACCACAAGGAAAACTATTTGTAAAAACAATGAACTTATAATAGCAGGATCATCACAGAAGTGCAATGCCAAACGAGGTCCTGACACTAGCTGCTCTCTAGTTTTCTCACAGAAACCATAGCTCTGCTTTTAAGGCAGTAGCTCCAACCCTTCATCTGGAAATCTGTTCCATTCTGCGAGGCCACAAAGGATTAAACAGACATTTAAACTGAATAAACATCAAGTGTTCGCCTCCTGTAGACCTAAAATACACCACTGGTGTGATCCACTGTAGCAATTCCTAAGTTTAGGACCTAAACTATTTAAGGCACTTTTATTTAGAAAGTACTGGGGCAAAAATATTCTTGCAAAAATTTAAGAAATGAGTAAATGCTCTGAGAGCCTATAGTTGACCAATTTCTAGAAAAAGCCCCATTTTCCTATTCTGAGCCTTCTCTATCCAGTACCACTCTGGCACTACGAAGTACTCTTTCAGGTACATAAGCAGATCGCCTTTAATCTTAGTAACAAGGTATCAGATGTAAAGAAATGAAAGGAAACATCCTGTATACCATCTGCTGTATTCTTTTCTCATCAGTTACTGTTGTCTCCCCTCCCTACTTCAGTCACCAATTGTGTTAATGGATTTGTCTAATATTTTAAGATCTTCAGGGACCTTGTCTTCCTGTACACCTGTAAAATATCATGCCCATCAATGGCCCTGTAAATAAGATACAAGAAATGTGATATAATCTAGAATTTTAATTAGCTTGCAAAATGCTTAAGTCTAGGCCTATTTAGAAAGGCACTTTGTGGGATCTCCACAACTGTCCTGGGTCCCAATTTTTCTCTTTTTCTATTGACTTTCAATTAATGGTGATGTAAAATTTGAAAAGCCTAACTATCTCCTAAACACCACAGAAATTTCTCTTACCATCCTCCTGCAACAAGTTGAATGAAGAACTTTACATGATATCGTACATACCACTACAATACTTGAGATTGTACATCAGACATAGCTATTTACTGAAGATAGAGCAACAAAACTCAAGAACTTATACAGGCGGAAATCAGGATCTCCCCAAGAAACCTCAAGACATATTCATCAACACTATTCTTGGACTAGGAAGCTGATTAGAATACATTCAGTGGAAGAATGTATTCTAAACTCGCTTAAAGGAAAGCATAATCAAAAAGCAATTTAAATGACAAACGTTCTGAAAAACGATACCCCTTCTATTTTAGCCTATTAAGCCATAGTCAGACACTTTATTGCAAACTACAGATTTTTGTTTATATGTTGCTTATTTGATTTTTCTAAAGTCAAAAGGTCCAGTTACGTTTAACTTCTTCCCTAATCAGAAAAACCACACCTGTGTTACTGTTTATATAGCGAAAGAGAAAGACCATGTTTACAGTGACCCCTTATCTACTTATGAATAAACTGCAGATAAAATTACATTATGTGAACTGTGTTTGAACTCCAACTGTCAATCTAAGTCCCTTACCTTCTCTTTAGCCCAAACTGCAAGTTAATTTTCAGTCTCAAATGACACAAAGATATTAAATAGAAGGCAATCTCATGATAACTAAACACTAGATCCATGGCTTCTGTGCTCGGGCATGAAAAAGGATTTAAAGGTAAATACATCTTGGTTTGGAGGGTTCTAACACAACAAAATTCTGTGGTGGAAAAACTGATTAACATCTCCTCTACCTGCTAACAGCTTCTTCAGCCGTGTGTAAGATTTGGGTCACAGTGTGTGCCTGATTACAAACTAGAGCTATTAAAAACAACATGCAATTGCTTTTGCACTTCTACATTATTTTGCACCATCTTTAGAAAACACTAATTAGGTCAGGCACTCTTAATACTGGCTCCAATTTCTACCAGTGTGAGAGGTTAAGCTCTCACTCTTCATTTCAACTCTCTCAGGTTATTCAACGGACAACATTTTTAAATCAAACACAAATAAGCTTCATTTTGGAAGAAAAGTTATTCACTAATGCCCGCAAGCAAATTATGACTGATTCTATGCAAACTAAGGACTTTATGCAGGGTGCTGAGTAGCCCAACTCTCAGTAGATAGCCGTTGTAAGGTGGTAAGATGTTAAACATTTATTGTATTTGTAACAGTGACAGCCATTTCTTCAAACTTAACCAACTGTACAGTAGTTTCGCACATTCCCTGCATGTAATCTTCTCCATGGTTTGAGCCAACAACATGCATTTTAGTATCCCAGAACACAGAACAAACGGGGTAATATTCACAAAGCCACATTATTTTCAATTGTGACCACTGCATTAGAGTGTGATGAAGGTATTTTTAAAGGATTTGAATTGGTATTGATGATTCCTATCACCTAAGCGTACATGGTGCCCCACAACACATGAAAAGACCCTCCCTCCAAAGGATTTGCCATCTCAATACACACAAAATGGAGTGCGGCCATTAGAACTTGAATTCTTCAGAGAATATTTGTAGGTGGGTTTTTAGGAAATTCTGAAGTGAGGAGATGGAAGGAAGCTTGGTTTGTGTTGGGTTGAATGCTGTTCCAAGCACGTGGGATAGTATGGAATAAGATCCTGAGTTGACAGACGAGAGTGGTAAGGAAGGTTGGATGAAATATGAAAGCAGGGGCGTGGGCAAAAACAGAGACAGAGATTTTTGAGGGGAAGGAGAGGCGGCATAACATACATTCACTAATATTTTATCAATAGTTTACCTACATAAAGTAAAAGGCGTGGGCGTCATATTGAAGAACCAGGAGACTGAGGTATAGAAAAGATCAGAAATTCAAATTCTTCCTGGAAAAGATCTGTTACCTATGCCCCTGAAGTAATAAACAAGAAGGACAAAAAAAAATTATGCACTTGGTTTGATTAAAGAGCTATTTGATTTTGACCCCATTATTCCTCTCAAGCCCCCACCCCAATGGTTTTTATGGGATATTTCAGGTCAGATCACAGTGAGCCTTCAGGTTAAGCAAGACTTATACACAGAGCAGAGGAAAAAGAAAAACCACTCCAGCTGGTTATAAAAGGAGGCATACTAATGTTACCAGACCTTTCCTTGAAGCACTAATACTGGGTGTAGCAGTCATTGTTGGGTACACTGGCCTCATCTGTTATTGTGTAAAGTCATCCTTTATGTTTCCTTCGGGGTGGGGAGGGAGAAATCAGAGAAAGAAAAAAGTTCTACACAGGAACTTTACTGAACTCCCTCTGGGCACTGAAAGGGCATCTCTGAGCAACCTCTTTTCCATGAGAGCAGTGTGTTGCTTAAATTGACTGCATTTATGCAAGAAGCAATTCTAAAGTGGATTTGCCTGTTTATCTGTGGATTATAGGAGATATTTATTCAAGAGAGACCTTTAACAAATACTCCCTTCAAGAGGGCTGAGCTGCTTTAGAAGTTACACTGCAAAGGCTGGAGTAAAGGAACAGACAAAAAAAAACACACCGGACAATTTAACAGCCAATGTGTACCTGGACAAATAATTTGACAAAATCCTTGAATTATTTTTTTTCTTCCTTGGAAATACCAGTTATCTGAAATGCCGTGAATACAGAGCCTTTGCTAAGACTCTTATTTGTAGAGGGGAAAAATGAAGCACAAGGTCACACAGAAATACGACAGAGCTGAGAATGCAACCCAAGTCTCTGAACTCAGTCCTATACTTTAACCATTAAACCAGGCTTCCTCTGAGATATTTCAGACACATCTGTGGCTAGTACAGTTTCCTTGACCAGTGCTGGCAGCTTTTTAAACAGATACCACCATGCTTCAAGTTCTATCTACAATGAAAAAAAAAAAAACATTTATACTAGGGAAATCTGCTAGAACATAGTAGCCCTGGACATGGCTAAAAGAATACAAATCCTGCAGCATGGGACAGAATGAATCATGTTTTTATGGGTTCCTGACTTGTGCTATAGTTGTGGACATTTAGAGGGCTAAAGGATGGTTGGAGACCAAAGTTAATGCATGGTTTGATCCAACTTATGCTGCCAGAGTTTGAACCATTCCCAAGACTAGTATTGTAGCAGTGTTCCCCAAAATGATGTTTTCTTTTTTAGTGCATGTCACTGAGCAAGATTTTCTAAATGTGGAAGCCATGATTTAGACTCTGTTCATTTCCAGGCAGGGCTTGTCTCCCCTTGGCTTGGAAAGCTCTTAGTATGTTTTGGGCAATACATAAATCAAAACAAATAGTAGTAGTAAATACTGCCTCCAGCAAGAAAACCCTGTCAATGTTGGTCAGCTAATAAACCGTGTTGTTGTTTGCTTAGTGCAGTGGTCCCCCAACTTTTTCCATCTTGTACCTCCTTATGGAATTGAACCTGTCCTTGTCGCCCCAGGGAACTGCAGCGGGGGCTGTGAGCGAGGCTGTGGCCAGGGCCCGAGCTGGTCTGGGGCTGGGCCAGAGCAGAACTGGAGGTAGAATGGGACTGGGTGTTGCTCCCTCCCTGACCCCCCCACCCCCCGTGGGGACTGGCCTGGGCCCCTCTGTGTCCCCCCAACAGACATTCCTCCACACACCCCTAGCGGGGTGCATCCCACAGTTTGGGGACCACTGGCTTAGTGTATGGTTTCAGCAGCAACATGCACAATGCCTACAAGGATTTGTTATAGCCAACCCTCGCTCGTACCTTAATATAGAACTTCTTTACAACTCTCAAAACGCTCTGCTCCCAAGCATAGTCTGAGAATGAAGTGAAGTTAGTATTTGATTTTGAGAAAATCAGATTTACAGTCCTTAAGTCTCTTGGCCTCCATTTACAAATAAGAGATTATGCATAATCGTGTGTGGAATGTTTTATTTTTAAAAGCGTATTCAGTTACACAGAAGTCAGCCTCATCACCTCAGCAGTTTGGCAGCAACTCTACTTAAAATCACAACTGTAAGCAGAATCTTCCCTTAACCACACAGTTCACACAGCAGTGACGTGAGAGAAGAGACCAAGAGGAGCATTTACGTTTTCCTGAGCTCTAAAATGAGTGCTTTGTAACTGTAGCCGACTTCAATGTTGGATGCAACATATAATATCAGACGCCCTGGCCTCATTAGCGGTGGTTTCTTCACCTGTGTACTAAAGTGCTTCTGATTATTAAGAATATCCAGCAGAGGTCCTTAATGAAATTAAGATTTCTGAAAGTAAGATTAATGAAAAAAGAGTCTGCTTTCAAATGTCACATCAAAATTAAAAATATACCCTTACAAAAATACCATATGTACAGAACGTTAAGCATGTCACACTTAAACACACTATTTTCTACTTCTCTGTAAACATAGTTCTGTTTAATGTGCTAGGCAGATATGTTGCTCTGTAGACACTTTCCCACATTCCTTTCACTTAAGCCACTAAGCAACTATCAGATAGTAATGGTCTTTCAGTCACTACTGACCTGGGCAGGATTTGAACGAATGACCTGAAAGAGGTAAAAGATATTATCCTATTAATAATGTATTGAGCCATACAGTCTCTCTTTTCCTTTAGATGTATATTCCTATGAAGAACAGAGGCGGTAGATGCTAGTCATGTTGCTTAATGCATCAGCACAGTTTAAGAATCTGAATACAGTTAGAACAGTGAACATGCATGGAATATTTTCTTTAGCTTTTAAAGAAAAAAAAAAAAATTTATAAAAGAGTTGCCCACCCCCCTTAAAAAAATCCAAATAGATCTGAACAGGACTAAAATATCAGCCTAGTCTGAACTAGTTTCATAAAGGAAGAAAAGATAAAATTGGTATCTCAACAATAAAAAAAACTAGGTTAAAAATTCTGACACCAAAGAAAGCAGCATTCCATTTTCCTCCTGTCTGATCAAATCATAGTTTTTAATAATTCATAGCCTGCTCTAGTCAAGTTCCAAGAGAGGTGTTGGTGCTGCACACAGTCAAACCTCAGTTAAGTTACCTGTGATGTGCCCAGTGTGAATAAAAACTGTGCAACTCCAGTTTTTATATGCATTATTGATGATTACACTAGATTCCAGAAGGACACACCCCTTTGAAAAGCCCCTTGCATAGAGTACACATATGATTATTTAAGGGGGATGGGGAGGAGAGAGACTTAATTAAAACTAGGGCTGTTGATTAATTGCAGTTAACTCACGAGATTAACTCAAAAAAATTAATGTCGATTAATTGCAGTTTTAATCGCACTTAATCGACATTAATTTTTTTCTACATTTTCAAATACACCTCTACCCCGATATAACGCGACCCGATACAACATGAATTCAGATTGAATGCGGTAAAGCAGCGCCCGGGGGGGGGGGGGGGGGGAGAGAGGGAGGGCTGCGCACTCCGGTGGATCAAAGCAATTTCGATATAATGCGGTAAGATTTTTTGGCTCCCGAGGACAGCGTTATATCCGGGTAGAGGTGTATACTGATTTAAATTACAACACAGAATACAAAGTGTACAGTACTCACTTTATATTTTTATTACAAATATTTGCACTGTAAAAATGATAAAGAAATAGTATTTTTCAATTCACCTCATACAAGTACTGTAGTGCAATCTCTTTATCGTGAAAGCACAACTTATAAATGTAAATTTTTTGTTACATAACTGCACTCAAAAACAAAACAATGTAAAACTTTAGAGCTTCAAATCCACTCAGTCCTACTTCTTGTTCAGCCAATCGCTAAGAGAAACAAGTTCGTTTACATTTACGGGACATAATACTGCCCTCTTCTTATTTACAATGTCACCTGAAAGTGAGAACAGACATTCGCATGGCACTTTTGTAGCCGGCAAAGTATTTACGTGGCAGATATACGAAACATTCATATGCTCCTTCATGCTTTGGCCACTATTCCAGCGGACATGCTTCCATGCTGATGACGCTCATTAAAAAAAATAGTGCATTAATTAAATTTGTGACTGACCCCCTTTAGGGGAGAATTGTGCGTCTCCTGCTTTTATCCGCATTCTGCCACATTTTTCATGTTATAGCAGTCTCGGATGATGACCCAGCATATTGTTTGTTTTAAGAACACTTTCACTGCAGATTTGACAAAAGGCAAAGAAGATACCAATGTGAGATTTCTAGAGATAGCTACAGCACTCGACTCAAGACTTAAGAATCTGAAGTGCCTTCCAAAATCTGATCGGGATGGAGTGTGGAGCATGCTTTCAGAAGTCTTAAAAGAGCAACACGCTGATGCGGAAACTACGGACCCCAAACCGCCAAAAAAGAAAATCAACCTTCTGCTGGTGGCATCTGACTCAGATACTGAAAATGGACATGCGTTGGTCTGCACTGCTTTGGATTGTTATCAAGCAGAACCCACCATCAGCATGGAAGCTGTCCTCTAAAATGGTGGTTGAAGCATGAAGGGACATATGAATCTTTAGCGCATCTGGCACGTAAATATCTTGCAACACTGGCTACAACAGTGCCATGCGAAAGCCTGTTCTCACTTTCAGGTGACATTGTAAACAAGAAGTGGGCAGCATTATCTCCTGCAAATGTAAACAAACTTGTTTGTTTGAGCGATTGGTTGAACAAGAAGTAGGACTGAGTGGACTTGTAGTCTCTAAAGTTTTACATTGTTTTATTTTTGAATGTAGTTATTTTTTGTACATAATTCTACATTTGTAAGTTCTGATTTCATGTTAAAGAGATTGCACTACACTATTTGTATTAAGTGAACTGAAAAATACTATTTCTTTTATTTTTACAGTGCAAATATTTATAATAAAATATAAATATAAAGTGAGCACTGTACACTTTATATTCTGTGTTGTAATTGAAATCAATATATTTGAAAATGTGGAAAACATCCAAAAATATTTATATAAATAGTATTCTATTGTTTAATCGCACTATTAATCGTGATTAATTTTTTAATTGCTTGACAGGCCTAATTAATTGCACAATTGTGCAATACGCATAAGTTGCCTCTAAGACAAGCTTGTTAATAGGAGTCCCTAAAAATGTTCAGTTACTTGTTCCTTAAGTCAGTGAATAGCACTCACTTTTGGAAATGGAGCCCTTTATTCCTCCACATTTTAGCTCATTTGTTTCAATGGGAGAGAAAGGGGGCGCTTTGAGGAGATTCCTACCCGTGAAGAAAACCTGGGAGAAGTGTCTTACATTCTCTCTCAACGGACATGATATTGTTGAAAGAATACTGGAATGAAAATCTGTTGCCATGGATGTCACACAAACTTCAGATTTAAATAAATACATCACCAAACCATACAGTAACCTACATTCCCAAGGATTCCAAAGGGCTTCACAAATGAATACCTGCATAGAATGAACTCTAAATTTAACAGAGCAAGAGACCTCTGTTTCCCCATCACCTCCTAAACAGAGAAGCTAATCCATTTTGCAATCAAATGAGGGGGTGCTAATCCAGTGAGAAACCAGGACTAAAAAATTTTCAAGAATTGGGTTCCAAACAAAGATTCTAGTACGTAGAGGATCACACTGAAGTAAATTCTTCAGCATTGGGCTCAAGTTATAAAAGGTTTCCTGGAATAGAGTTGAAATTTAAGTCATAAAACCACACAACTTCCAAAAACATTACAGTTCTCAGATTTTCAGATGCAAGGGCTGTATATGTCTATAAATCTTGTCAAGATGTAAACTGAGCACTAAAGAAGTGATCTAATCAACATTTAGTGTTTTTAAAATAGTCTTGAATGATTAGATCTTAACTTTCCTTCCCTTCTATTGTTTGAGTCTAGAATAGGGGTGGGCAAACTTTTTGGCCCAAAGGCCACATCTGGGTGGGGAAATTGCATGCAGGGCCATGAATGTAGGGCCGGGGCAGGGGTGTGGGAGGGAGTGCGAGGTGTGGGAGGGGATGCAGTGTGCAGAAAGGGGCTCAATGCAAGGGGTTGGGACAGAGGAGGGGTGCAGGGTGTACGAGGGGGCTCAGTGCAGGGAGTTGGGCTGCAGGAGGGGTGTGGGTTCCGGGGGGGGGGGGGGGGGAGCAGAGAGCTCCGTGTGCGCTGCCCTCGCCTGTGAGTACTTCCCCCGAAGCTCTCATTGGCTGTGGTTCCCTCTTTCCGGCCAATGGGAGCTGCAGGGGAGGTATCCGCAGGTGAGGGCAGCACACGGAGCCCTCTGCCCCCCACCTCACCTCCAGGGGCCGCAGGGAGGTGGTGCCGTCCGCTTCCGGGAGTGGTGCGGGCCCCACGTCGCCATGGGGGTGGCAATCCCGCAGGCCAGATCCAAAGCCCTGATGGGCCAGATCCTGCCCGCGGGCCGTAGTTTGCCCACCCCAGTCTAGAAACTGAAACTAGCGGTTCTTAGTTTCACTCAAAGAACAAGGCTCTAGAAGCAAGTCTTAAAAAAAAAAAAAAAAGGCAAAAAAAAAACCCTGACTTTTTCATTCATGATGGAAATAGAACTGCATAATGCGCTATATATAATCTCCCTTTTTTGTAACCTTTTTATAGACTATAGAAGATGCCAAATGGCACAGTATGGCCACATCTTACTCCCTCTTATGGAAAGGAGGGATTACTGAAATTTGTTATACAGTTTAAGTCTGTCTTCTATTATGGGTTGAAAATCCTTTGACTGTGATTCTTAGAGAAACAAACATGAGACACTCAATTTCATTTCCTACTGTCAAACTAGACAATAGAGAGATTCTTCTCTTAAATTGTGTACCGAACATAGCCTTCTCGCTAACCCTCTAAGACTACAACATAATCTCAAGATTTACACAGCAGTTCAGTTGTTAACAGACTACAGAATGCCACCTTTAATAGAATAGCTGGGGTTGTCCTCTCAGTGCACATTCTACGTTCACCGAAAATAGATGCAAGGACAGGGCCCCCAAGTTTACATATTCTGCTTGAATCTAGTTCACAAAGCCAAAGAAATGAGGAATGGGCCTGTCTGCTGAAGCATGAACCTTCAGTTAATTATCAACTTACTACATCATCAGAATGTGCTAATGGAAAAACTCAATGAAAGCAACTTGGCTTGTTGGGGTGTAAGGAGGGGGAAGCAAAGGGGGCCCCACACAATAACATGCATTAATGTGCAATAGCCCAAATTGGAAACAGTATTTAATTAACCAGCACTAATCTCAAGGGCCAAGATATGAAACATACAGAACACTCAATCCAAAGTACCCACGTACTTGTGCAAGGGTCCCCAAGAGGTTGTTTTCAACAGCCAAGAATTGCTAGTGACCACTCCATAGATGGAAAATTTGACCTCGAGTTGCTGCCATTCATTATTTGATCTTTATGTTCTGCAAACAAAGTACTTCTGTATTTTTGGTTTATTATTCACCTTATAAACAAGCACTTAAAATAATCAATGTAACTGATTTTTTTTTTAAATACTCATCCAAATGGACAGTTTTATGCTCCTGATCTCTCTGAAGGTTGCTACTATAGCCATGAAATCCAGCTGGTTCAACTAAAAATGGATGTTGATGCTATGTGGAAATTTTAAGCTATGTACTCATTTCCCCTCCCTCAAAGTCTGAACATAGTATGCTGCAGCTCACAGGACCGCTTGGATAATTGAGCAACAACCAGACACACGCCAGAACTAAGGCCCCAGAGAGCACTGAAGCGCCATTGCCAGTGCCAATTCTTCTATGCTACCACCCCCTCATTTTAGCATAACTTATTCTTAACTCTGTGGACACCTGAACTTTTGTTTTTTCTTTTAAAAAGACACACAGAAGCAGTGACACTATAATGATGTCTTTGGTTGTTTCATAGAAGTTTTCCAGGAAGGCGATATGAATGTGATTATTTTGTTAACTAAAGCAACACTAGTGTTAATTCTAGTAAAAATAATAGTCAAAAGGAAATCTAAAAGACATACTCAGTGATTTTACAACTCTGGCAATGGGTATTACAATGTTTTTAACAATCATTTTGTATTTACACAGAATCTTACATCCCCCCAAAAATCCCAAAGCATTTGACAGGTTTCAGAGTAGCAGCCGTGTTAGTCTGTATCCGCAAAAAGAAGAACAGGAGTACTTGCGGCACCTTAGAGACTAACAAATTTATTAGAGCATAAGCTTTCGTGGACTACAGCCCACTTCTTTGGATGCATATAGAATGGAACATATATTGAGGAGATATATATACACACATACAGAGAGCATAAACAGGTGGGAGTTGTCTTACCAACTCTGAGAGGCCAATTAATTAAGAGAAAAAAACTTTTGAAGTGATAATCAAGCTAGCCCAGTACAGACAGTTTGATAAGAAGTGTGAGAATACTTATGCTCTAATAAATTTGTTAGTCTCTAAGGTGCCACAAGTACTCCTGTTCTTTTTGCAAAGCATTTGAGGAACTATATACAAACAAGCACCACCACGTCATTGAAATGTGAACACTCCTGGGATCGTGGGAAGCAGCCAGTGCAACACCACTCCACAGTACACTGCACAAGTGTGACGGCAGAAGAAGTAGGAATGTCATGCGATCCCTAGTGTCCATCCATAGCAGATAGGACCTGTGTTTATGAAGTCCTTCAGTAGTCTTACCTGAAATTCAGTTTATTTACCTTGGAAGACTGAAGGGCTGAATCAAACCTGTTCCAGGGTTTCAGAGTAGCAGCCGTGTTAGTCTGTATCCGCAAAAAGAAGAACAGGAGGACTTGTGGCACCTTAGAGACTAACAAATTTATTAGAGCATAAGCTTTCGTGGACTACAGCCCACTGTTCCAGGGTGTTCAGGTGTTTCAAATCTGATGTTCAGATAACAAACCCAGTCAGTTGGGTGAACTGAAAGTGATCTTTGTGGCCCTCATGCATCATTGTAAATCCTATATTTCCACTTTCCATGCAAGGGATGGCTTTTTCCCCTCTATGTTCCACTTCCCAACAGTGCTGTTTGTTTGCACTGCCACCTGTTGCTGATTTTGAGGAAAACAATCACTTGCAACTTTGCCCCACAACCAATGTTCATGATTCACTTTCCACACCAAAGCTGGAATGTAAGTGATAAATTGTGCAATGATTCTATTCTCTGATCTTGAAGTTTTATTTGCATAAAAAATGTTCTCTCTCCAGATAGTCTTCAAGCTGTCAAATTAAGCTTTGTAGGTTCTCTATCTCAGATTGCGATGTGACAAACCACTTGCACATACCTCTCTGCCAGAAAATGGTATTTAAGAAAAGTTGCCCTCTGTTACTGATGCAAAATTAGCGCAGCGTCTCCCTCCTCCATTCTGCATAACTACTATATCTAGATTTAGAAGAAAAATGCATGGCATTATTGTATCTGTCTATTACACACAATATATTGCATGTCACTGCACAGTTTTTCAAATCCTGTACTAATCTTAAAATTTTACTAAGGAATGCCTTGGATTTCTATGCTAATGAATGCTAGAGCTTTAAGAACTCTTAACAAGACAGCCCGGAGGCTGCATCGTGGTTGCAAAATTTTGTGATGGTTTTATTTTTCCTCTGACAGGGGGAGGGGAAATCAACCTCCTCTCAAACTTGCAAGACACTATAAAGGCAAAAAATTGGGAGACTTCGGGCCCCTTTCTCCAGAGGATTTGTATTGCATCTTAGCCAAAGGTTCCCACATATAAAAAATAAAGCAAATGTCTGGGCACCAGGTTAACTAGCATAATTTTATGGCAATTATCTTCTCTTTTACATGCCCACCCACTTCATTAACACACCTTGCCACTTTCCACAAATATTGTGCCTCTCCCTTCCCAGTAGTAATATCAGTAACATGCACAGAAAGGAATATTCCACAAGTGATGTCTATGGCCAGTCATTTGTTTTTGTTTCCCCACCACCCCACCTCATTGAATCTTAGTACTCATGAAAAGCACTGGATTTACCGTCCTGGAAACTGAAGCGTCTATTTACAGCCCTGACTGTCATAGAACACGATTCCCATATTCACTGTTGAAAACCTTTAAGGCAGAGTTAAAGTTGATGACAAACTTTGTACTTTTCCAGAATGTCAAGTATACCTATACTTAACTCTCTATTTCCTGATTTTGAGATGTTTGAGCCCCACCCTACAACCTTAATTCTGACCTCTTTGTCCAACCTTCCTCTGGATTGATTAATAGGTAAGTCTAAATTCTACCCATGCAATTGCTATGAAGTCAATGGGAATGTGACTGAAGGCAAAAGTTGGCCATGATCAGCAGATGATTCAACGGTCCTTCAGCAACGCTATACCTACTGTTCAAATCCTGAAAATAGTAAATGTTTAAATGCATTAAAAAGCTAGGATGATTTTTTGAACTATTTAAAAAAAAGAGTTCTTAAATTATGCAGCACTGCAAGAGATTCATTTGTCATCTGTAACCTGGTATCAGTTCTGGTCATTCAGGTCTGTATGGTAAGATAAAAGCTATCTGAAAAAGGCTGAAATGGTGTTCAGTTGAGCAATGCAGCAGTTGCTCAAACCTGTGACATACATTTTTGTTGGCTACAGATAGTATCTGAGGTACATACAATTAGAGGGAGACATGACAGTACGAAATTGAAGGATATTTGGAACACAGTCTCTTCTCTTTCAGAATTAGCAACTTGTTTAACTAGGGCTGCTGTCACTTAGCAAAGGAGAGTCAGAGTGGTTTAGATTTTCTCTAGAATGGCACTGACAATATGAGCTGAGGAATTCTCATGTCTAAAAATAACAGTATATGAAAAGAATGGGCTTTTAAGACAGTCCTTTGTTCAGTGGATGAGCCTCCTTCACCTTCTCAAAACAGAGGTGCCCAATTATCTACATAGCTTGGATGAACTTCTCCACCTGCTACTTTGAGGAGATTACCCAGCTTTTACTATACTATCTAGTCATGCCTCTCTGCTCAATTGTATTATATTGCTATGGAAGGATCATTTTTACACACTGTATGACAGAATGAAGGCATACAGGAGGCTACAGCACAATCTGAATTGCTGTAGATAACAAGCAACAAACAAACAACAAACACCACCACCACCACACCAACAACAACTGAGTTGCCACTTCTAGGTTAGTGATACCAAACATGACTCGCATTTTTAAACCAGCAGGGAGAGTACAGACAAAATTATCAGTGAAGTATTTTTAAAAGATGTGCTAGCAATACATTGTTTTTCTGTTCAGACTCTTTACACTCCGAGGTCTGAACCTGAACCTGTGTAGAAGAGCTGTTAATTTCACAAATACTTCAACTTACAATAGCTTCTCCTTCCTGGAAGAGTTCAGCTTTCTATAACTGTATATTACGACTCCGAGTATGTACTTTCTACAGTAGGAAGTACTTCTCCAGGGCCCAGGACACCTCACCCTCATTATATACTAGGTATTGTTTCTTATATTAATGGGCCTGATCCTGAGAGATGCCAAGCTCCCACAACTCCGACTACGGTTAATGCTGTACCTGCTATCCAAAACAGGAGAAGAACGTGTCTTGATTTTATCTTAACATAAAAAAATAATAGACAATCTAAATCCTGTTGGAACAAGTGCATTCCTATTAAAAGCTCATTTTAAAGCAAGAGAAATGCTTGCAAGTTTCAGACCCATTCCAGAACACTGAGACCAAACACTGAAGACCAATGGGCAACAGTTCTGGACTAATATTTCATGTTTTGCAATCCAACCTCAAATGAACTACCTCCTCCTTACCAACTTGAAGCTTTTCATTTCCTCTGCTTCTAGTGTTCCACAGCCCATGTGATCAGGCTAAAACAATTTATTCCTGCTGAAAGAAGGTTTTCTTCCCCGTGACTCCTTTGTTCTCCACCAATAGGGCCCTGCTTCTTTTGCATTGGTGACGTAGGCAGTAGGCTTCAGTGCCCTTCACAGGCATGCACACTTAAGCAAGCAAAAAAATTTAACACCATTTTCCCACCTGAAGTTTTGCAAAAACCAAAAGAGACCAGGCTTCTGAGCACAGCGTCTTTGCAACTAGAAAGAAACATTTGTTTTTTAGCCTTTGAGAAGCATGGATAATTTGAGGAGACATTTTAGTGTTTTGCGTGTGCTTGGGGGAAAATTTTCATTAAAAACAGTAACAGCTACAAATTGCAACATATTATCTATAGGATCTTTCCCCTCTCCCCCCTCCCCCCAATGGTTGTTTCCATATCAGCAGTATCTAAACAATGGTACAATAAACCACTTCAGCCATCAAGCTGCTTTGAAGTTCCCTTCTATAACTATTGTACACCGATCTCCAACTTCACGAATATCCACTACAAATCATCTTTTTTCTCCTCTTTCAAAAATAATTTTTTAGCTGTAGTCATTAGCCATCCATACAGTCAACATGCTTAAGTGGGTGAAACCATGTGCTGACAATGGACACTTAAGGCAGATGACAAGTTCACAATGGACTCTTTCAAAATCAGGATTAATCTTCCACTTTTACTTCCCCACACCATATGTACAGTTCATGTTACAGTGATTTTTTTAGCTGGCAAAATAACAAGTCAATACATTAAATAATGTTCATCTTTCATTCTTGAAGGATTCCAAAGTGCTTTACAGGTTGTGTGTAAGGAGATCGTGTCGCCCAGGATTAAGCAGCAGTTACCCAATGGTGATGGAAATACGGAATGTGGCTTTCCAGCGTGCCTTATCACTTCTGCTGGACTGGTCAAAGCACAGATATACTGTAGAGAACCATCCCACACTCGCAGTGAGAGAGACTGGGTGGCCCAGTAGATTTTCATCACTATAGTGATGCGGGCAGAAGTTACTCAAGTACAGAAAGCGCATATGGCCCAATCCTTCCATAGCAAGTACCAGAGGTATCATAGGAGGGTAATGATGTAATATTGAGCTTCAAACGAGAGAGCTGACATCACTTAAGTGCTTTTGGACCCAAACATAACCAGTAGATAATCTTTAGGAACATGCCAGCAACGTGTAGTGAAATAGCATTTTTCAAGTTATAATCACGTAAAAAGAAGTAGGTTCCAGCACATCTGTATACTGCCCATATTCACACACAGGCATTCTGTAGTTTTGTTGTTTTGTAGAAGGCATTGAACCTGGGCTCAAAAATATTTCAGCCCCTTCTTTAGGAACCCATTTAGGGCCTCACTCGTCTATCAGTATTCAAGTCTTTCAATGCACGAGAATCAATATTGACTGTAGAACTGGTTTGCCATGTTCAACCTTCAAACAGGTTAGTTCTTCAAATTTTGTTTTCAACAATAGTTTTTACCCCTCAGAGATGTTAAAAGTTGTGAATTTTCCACGCCTACAACCCCGGTTGCCTTTTGTGATTTAAATAATGCATATGCAGATGATATGGAAGAAGCATACTTTCTTCTATTACTGAATGCTTTTACATTAAGGGAAGTTTTAGACCTTGAGCCTTATAACTTCTCACTTCTGTATTCTTATGATCTTGGCCTTAACTTGTCAAGGGCATTACTCTTTGAATGACCCTTACTATGAATCTCAAATGTTAGCAGTTACCTTGTGCTGCTATAATAGGTTACTTAAAATTGCAGACTGAATTTAGATAATTATTTTTCCCTCTTTTAAAAACTTGCTACTGTTTGTAGCAATACCTCAAGTGATTAAAATCTTGTTCCACTTCTTTATCAAATTTCTCCATTAACTTTCTAGATCCCCAGAGCCTCACAATTCAAATCAATAGCAAAAACACCCAAAATGTTTGTAATCTGAATTCCTGATCCAACGGTCATTGAAATTATCAGAAAGCCTCCCACTGATTTCAATGGGCTCTCGATTAGGCCTTAAATGACTGTATGGAACTTTTACTATAATTTTCACATTAGCACAACAAATGGTTTAGCTTCTTGGTTTGTGCCTGGAAGTAAAATGAATGTCTAAGTTTAGAGAACAAGTAAGTTCCCAAATGATTGAAATGTCTGCCTCAAACTGTGCATGCAAGTTTATTTACCTCAGAGTAACAAGAGCTCCCATTGTTTTAATTATCTTGGTAACAAAATTATTCTGAAATGATTACTTTCAAATCTGTATCCTATCATGAACTTTATTTACAGGAACTTTAATTTGGAGCCTAGAAATTCTGACTGCTTCCCCCTCTTAAAATTGGTAGGAGGGGAAGATTTGTAGTAATTAAGTATCAGTGGTGTCTGAACATTTTACTTATTGTAAAACTAAACCAGCTGTTCAGATGAAACCATTTTTATAACCACAAAAGAAAAGCTATGGAACTACAGAAAAGATGAAAACTAGAATAAAGTAATGTATTTCAGGTAACTTAACCAACAGACCTCCACCAAATTCACGTCTTTGTCATGGGACACATTTGTATGCTCCCTCCCACCACAACCTCCCCCTTCCCCCACTGCTGTATAGTTTTAAACTTAAATAGCAGGTCACCAACAATTACAGCACATGGAAAAGATGTTCTATGTTCTATAAATGTCAAAGAGTTGATGGGACAAGTGACAGCTACTCTGCTTTGGTGGTCAGGAAAATAGCTGCTATTTCATCTGTTAATATTCCAACAAATCAAATTAAAAAATTATATATGAATCAGAAGAGTGCAAACACTTGCCAAGAAACATTCTGGCCGAGCAAGGACCCAGGAAGAACGTGTGCCATTGCACACAGCTGTCTTACTCAGATTAGGTTTTCAGTTCAGCTCCTAGTGCACAGTCTGTCCATTGTCGGATTTATTTCCTTTTCCCACATATGTTTTATTTAGGGAGGGGACAGAGAAGAGATTGCTGTGGATAAGAATTTCACTTTAGCCAAACACTAATCTAAAGAAAGATTCTATGATGCAGATTTGTGGAGAGCTCTCTAATTCAGGGGCTATACTACTGTCTTCTCAGACAGTTGCATACCTTGCAATCTACAGTCCAGTAGTTACTTGCAGCAGCAGAACACCTCCTTCCCCAGTGTAGATGGTATCTTCAAGTCATCTGGCAGAAAGACTTGCAGAAGATCTTCTAACATTTTAAAGATTCCCTTTGGTTTGTCAACATGCATGGCAGTTTTATGTGCTGCCTTATTACTTATTCTATGTTTGGTTATGCAAGGGAAACTTTAATTCATTATTTTCCCAGAAGCAGTTATTGGACGCTAACCTACTTATGTTTGTTCATATCAGTGAATTTGCTTACTGAAAACAAACGGGAGATTTCCTTTGGGTGTCTAAGAACAGAAGTATGTATGAAGAGGATGAAAGAGAAGGTCACAGACTGCATTTTTCCTAGGACCCCAAAGGCATTAAGAGACCTGAGGCCAAGACATAGAAGTATTTCCACAGTAAAAGTGCCTATACTGGATATTTCTTGGTCTTAAAATAAATAAGTGAGTTTAGTGCTGATGAAGTGTTCTCCATCGACAACCCTGGAGACAAATCCTATTTAACAGACAGAAAAGGCACAGTCCAGGAGTGTCCCTAATGCCCTGCCAACATGACTTAAATATAACCTGCAGGAAGAAGCTATGGGGTGTGTGTGAAAGGATTACTTAAGGTTTTATGGTCAATTCAGATATTGACCACTCTGCTAGAGGGTTATCAATTATGGTAGGTTTTTTTTTTTTTTAAATAAAGATATGACCATTTATCTATGAGGAACGAGACAGACCATCAACGCATTTCAAGGACAAATACCAGTCTTCAGACGATAACTTTCAAAACAACTGGGCCATATTTGAACTGCTGATGTAGAGGGTCAGAGGTTCTGGATCCCATCACCATTTCCCTGAACCACACAGGGTCTTACAGCTGAAGCTTTGGAAAGTGCTTTGTCTGCTAACCAGCAAGCACCTTTTACAAAAGCACAAACACACCTGTTACCAGAATTATTTCGAAGATTCTCACAATTCTAATCATGCCCCCTATCCAAGCTATTGGTCAATGCAAACTAAAACTAGGTGTCAGTTAAGTGCTATAGACAAATTTTAATCAAGTCCTTTCTTCCTTGTACCCCATGAGTTGTTCCATAAAAAAAAAAAAGATCAAGAATTGGGCTTTGTTATCCTTTCCCTCAAAGATCTTTCCCATCCTTTCTGAAACAGGCCTGTGAGTGTGAGTGAGAGAGAGAGAATGTTATCCTGGACTGCCACACTGCAAAAAGAAAACGTAACAGCCAACTAAGATTAAAATCTTTCCCATCTGCAGAGTTTGGAAACAAGCTGGGGAAAAAGGCAAACCAGTTATATCGTAAGGTGCTAGATCTAGGGGTGCTGCTGCACCCAAATGGCTTGAAGTGGTTTCCATAATATACAGGGTTTACAGATTGGTTCAATGGCTCTCAGCACCCCCGCTATAAAAACCTGTTCCAGCACTCCTTTTTAATACTTCCTTTGATCACTGCTGGGAGGAAATTCCAATTGTTATTGCTATCCACCCCCACACAGGCATCTATTATAATGTATGATTATATTCTACAAAGTATACAACCATGAGCAGCAAAATATCACTATAAGAATGCATTATTTTAAGAGAGACTACAAGTGGAATGTGTTTATATCCATTAAGGTCATAAGTCTATTTGGCAATGAATCATCATATACAATTTACCAGACCCCCAGCTGGTATGTAAATGTGTAATAGGGGTTCTTTGGATTATCTAAAGTTTTTCTTAGAGACATGCAGAGACTGATATATTCCTGCCTCTAAACTCTCTTTAGATACAAACTTATTTTCGCCAGGTACAGCTAAATACCTGCATCATGGAGCAGGGGAGGCAGTGCTCCTCTGAGTTCATCAGGGCCTATTTCATTTCTGCACCCTCTTTTCATCCAAGACTTTGCCAACGGTGTTGGGAGTTCTGTCCCGTCTCAACGTTTCAAAACTTGTCAATCCTGCTCTTTTAATTGGATGGAGGGGTTACTACTTTCCTTTCAGGAGCTGAACATGCTACAAAGGGTACGTCTACACTTACCGGAGGGTCTGGCGGCAGGCAATCAATGTTCTGGGATCGATTTATCGCGTCTGGTTTAGACGCGATAAATCGATCCCGGAAGTGCTTGCCGTCGAAGCCGGTACTCCAGCTCGGCGAGAGGAGTACGCGGCATCGACGGGGGAGCCTCCCTGCCGCGTCTGGACCCGCGGTAAGTTCGGACTGAGGTACTTCAAATTCAGCTACGTTATTAACGTAGCTGAATTTGCGTACCTTAGTCCGAAGTGGGGGGTTAGTGGGGACCAGGCCTAACACTAGATATTCCTGGGAACAAGAGTATGCAATGGAAGTTATTCCCAGTCTCAAGAGCCACAACTACACTAGATTAGCTCCACCATTGCGAGCATTAGCGTTTGTATCCCATCACCTGCCAAAACTGTTTAGATCGGTGTTTTGTCCAGTCATCAACTGATGTCCACAATACAGTATTAGATAGTGTTAATGCAGTTAATAGCGTTATCTGACATGATACTGAAAAAGCTAGTAGCAGCTGATGGATTTGTCTCAACTAGGGCTTCCACCATTGTTAACGTGAGTGGACAAATGACGGGAAATTTTTTGCCATCCTTGCCCCTAGTGAAGATGGGGAAAGCATGGCAACGGGCTATCACTTAAGTAAGCTCCGGCTAGTTTGGATTGTCCAGTTTCTCCACACTCTGCAATATGTAGGATTGCAGTTACTTGCCACCGTTTAGACAAAGAATGGAGCAATGTTTGAAAAAACACATTACAACTATTTTCCTAATGACCTATTTAACATGATGTGGCCAGGATCAAGAAGAGTCAGAACAGGGATTAAACACAATACATTAACTCCTTGCTTAACGTTGTAGTTACGTTCCTGAAAAATGTGACTAAGCGAAACGATGTCAAGCAAATCCAATTTCCCCATAAGAATTAATGTAAAGGGGGGGGGGGGGGGGTTAGGTTCCAGGGAAATGTTTTTCACCAGACAAAAAACTATATATTATATAGATATACACACAGTATACGTTTAAAATAAACAATTTAATACTGTTCACAGCTATGATGATTATGAAGCTTGGTTGAGGTGGTGAAGTGAAAGGGTGGAAGAGGGAGGGATATTTCCCAGGGAATGCCTTGCTGCTAAATGATGAACTAGCACTCGACTGAGCCCTCAAGGGTTAACACATCATTGTTAATGTAGCCTCACACAAGGCAGCATGAACACGAGGGAGGGGAAACAGCATAGCAGAGACAGACACACACCTTGTGTGTGGGGGGGGGAGAGAGAGAGATGCACACTGCCCCTTTAAGTAAGCTGACCCACTCTTAAATGCATCGTCTTTTTAAGTGGATCAGGAAGTTGAGACAGCAGCTGCTGCCCCAAGCTCTCTGTCTCTCTCCGTCGGTATCCCCTCCCTGCTCTATATGGAGAAGGGATAAGCGGGGTGCAGGAGCAGGCAATTGATAGCCTGCTGGGTGACTGCAGCACAGGGAATTTAGGGGGAGCTGATAGGGGGCTGCCGGTCCACCCTGATTACAAGCCCCCACAAGCTAGCTGTAATGGGCTGCTCTTCCTGCAAGCAGTGGACAAAGCAGGCAGCTGCCAAACCACGTTAGCTGCCAAACGACGTTAGAAGGGGCATTGCACAACTTTAAACGAGCATGTTCCCTAATTGATCAGCAACATAACGAAACAACATTAACAGGGACGACTTCAAGTGAGGAGTTTCTGTATTTGGAAGCTTGAAAACATTTGCCCCCACCTCCCCATCAGCTAAATCACACTAGATATCAGCTCAGCAAGAGGTATATAAACCATGTTTTAAACAGTTTCCAAATACTGCTTAATTTGGAATATATATTCAAGTTTGATGCTATATAACAAAATCCAGCATGTCAAAATAAACAGTATTGCTCTTCCAGCCATTTGACACATGAAAACATGGATTGTGATCATACCTCACCCGAATGTAATTTATGGCTTGGGTATTAAATACTACCAGAGTTTCTGCCTTGCCAGACCAGATGGCACTGCCAGCTTTTTACAATGTGCTTCAGTGGGTGGAGGTGGAGGGGCTTGTTAATGAATCACACTGCTAGAAAAATGAGCCTCCTTCATCCAGGAACAGATTCATCTTAAAAGGCAAGCAGTACCAATTTTTTTTTTTAATGGATTCTGTATAAGTGCATGTCTTAAATCACAGAGATCACATTAAAGCTTGCTGTCATGATATAGCCCTGACAGATGGGAGACAGCCACATGAGCCCTGGCTCCTGAATCCTGGGGAATACAGCCACTCTACCATTAACTTACCGGGAGACTATTCCATTAATGAAAAATGAGTGAGTCTGATTTATTTTCTCACTACAAACTCTTCAAGTCACAGGCAGACACATATGTGAAGAGTTCAAGCCCTTGACTCTGGCAAATTGAAAAAGGACTGTGATTTCCCTTTTCCCCTAGGCAAAAGGATTCCTGGCTCTTTAAGAATCATGATTCATAGATTCTAGGACTGGAAGGGACCTCGAGAGGTCATCGATCTCCACCTTAGAACATATTTTGGTTAGGGATTCCAATTTCAGGCTTGTAGTTGTCAGAGTTTAAGACCAGAAGGGACCACTAGATCTAATCTAACCTCCTCTAGATCACACCACCCAGCACGACACACTAAACCCAACAACCGAAAATTTCATGTTCAACCGAAATTAGACCAAAGTATTACAGCCCACAGCAGACTAGACTATTATGTTCCACAAGCAGAGAATAGGAGGGAAGGTATACCAGTGTCCAAGGCCCCTGCAACGACAAGGAAGTGAGATATACCCAGATAATCCTGACAGGTGACCTGCACTCATATGCTACAGAGGAAGGGGAGAAAAAATCCTAAAGTCACCACCAATCTGACTGGGGGAAAATTCCTTCCCAGCAACACATGGGGTGATCGGTTAATCCCTGAGCATGCAAGCATCAGTCAGCCAAGCAATTGGGACAGAGAATGCTCAGTGTCACTCAAAGGCCTAGCCCTCCTCATCCAATGTCTTATCTCTAGCCATGGCCATCCCTGATGCGTCAGAGGAGATAAAACCCAGAGGAGATAAAAAACCCAGAATACAATGGTGGTGAGAGAGAATCCATTCCTGACCCCAGATGGCGTCCAGCTGAAACCTTGAAGCATGAGCTTTTAGGAACATAAAACGTAAGCCAAAAGTGAGCCCAGAACTGCTGAGCCCTGCCCCCTACCATTACAAGCAACCCCATTATACAATCACACTCAAATGTGTCCAGCTCTCTCTAAAAACTAATTCAGTTTTTTACCTCTACAACTCCTATTGGGAAGTTATTCCAGAACTTCATCCCTCTCATGGTTAGAAACCTTTTAATTTCCAGCCTGAATTTGTTCATGGCCAGTTTATATCCATTTGTTCTTGTGCCTACATTGTCCATTAGCTTAAGTAAGCTCTGATAATTAGCCCCTTAATATATTTATGGAGAACAATCACATCCCCACTCAGCCTTCTTTTTGCTAAACAAACCAAGCTCTTCCAGTCTTCTCTCATAAGGTAGACCCCCCGCCTTCCTCATCATCCTAGTAGCTCTTCTCTGCACCTGTTCCAGTTTGAATTAATCATTTTTGAGCATGAGTGACCAGAATTGTACACAGTGTTCCAAAGGAGGTCTTACAGTGCCTTGTACAATAGCATTAATGATTCTCTAACTCTATTGGAAATGTCTCGCCTGATACACCTTACAATTGCATCTGTGTGGCTCAGTCATCCTGTGATCGACCCACACACCCTCTCTCCTCCTCTGTCGCTTCCAACTGAGTAGACCCCAGCTTATAGCAGAAATTATTATTGGACCCTAAGTGCATGACCTTGCACTTCATACTACTGAATTTCATCCTAAAGCTGTCACATCAGTCTTCCAGGTCATCCAGATCTTCCTGTACAATATTCCATTCCTCCTCTGCATTGACGATGCCTCCCACCTTTATGGTGTAAAATCACTGGGTTTTCTTAAATAATCAATATCGTATGCTAGTATCTGCTTGTACAGAGGAAATTTAAATTACAGGAATCCCCAGGTTTAGATTACATTCCTCTGCACAATATTCCTGGTTTCTATTCCAGAAGGGCTGAGATGAGTGTACTGAAAGAGTCCCCTCAAGTGCTCTAGGTTAATAAAAACAGAGATCAGTAGCAACCAGAATGAAGGAAGTGATCAGTAGACAACTAGCATAAAACTGACCCTCAATGGACCTGGCTTTGAGTGTTATGCCTTACCTGTCCGGAGTCAAACTCAATGAGGTAGGAAGGAATAGAAGGTGGAGAAAGCAGTTCTGAGTAAGCATGGTAGGGGAAAAAAAACCTGCTTATGGAAATGGGAAAGTAGGAATGTAAAACTCCGCACTGGGAGCAACATAGCAAATTCATGCTCTTCAACACTACAGCTAGATTACTACTTCCTTCAGTGAATAACCTGACATCTTTCAGTTTTAATGTAGTATGATCCCAACCTCTTATTTTGCCATGATCAGTTTAAGTTCCAGTCCCCCAAGTAAAACTTGGTTCACATGAGCAAGAAGGAAAAAACTCAGATGTTGATAACCCACTCAGTGCTTCAGGGCAAAGTAGTAATAGGCCACTTTTTAAGAGGCCTGTTTGTCCATAAGAAGTGCCTCAAATGCAGGGCCATTCCAAGACTTTGCAACATTCTGGTTAAACTCACTCAATACCATTCCACTTCAAGGAAGGGTCTAGTCAGACAAAATTAGTAATGTCCTTCACTTAGTCAAAGTGCAGCTACATAGAAACACTGCATTTGGCATATCTAAGGGTTGGTCACGTTGACGTGACTATGTCAGTGTCTACACTACAGCCTTGCTCCTGCCGATATCCTCCACAGACATAACAACTTTACCTCCATACGAGGAATAGGGCTTATGTTGATGTAGTTAGGGCAATGCAGCGTCTGCGTAGATGCTGCCTTACTTACATCAGCTGACAAAAATTTTAGCTTGTCAATTTCACAGCTCCTGGAGCCCTGAAAGGACAAGAAAGTCTGGTAGGTTTCCTGGTAGAAACCCTGCACCAGGCTCACAGCTGGGGCTGTCACACCCCAAATTGGATGGGGGACTCCAGCTAGAAACCAGCTGCTCCCCTGGGCTCTTAGTAGGTTGCTGCCCGGGCTCCCCTCTCCACACTGGGAGCCCTGCTGCCCCAGGTGCTCCCAGCTATCCGGTCCCAGCTGGGCTGCTGCCTGGGCTCCCCACTCCAAGCCCAGCTGTCAGACCCTGACAGCCTGGGCTCCCAGCTCTCCAGAGAGCTCCTAGAGCTGTCAGAGTGTGTCTGCTTTGAGTGGAGACAATAGCAGTGGGAAATTGAGAAGAAAGTCAATTTCACTGCTGGTAGATTCTGTGCTGAGAAACTGAGCACCTCTGGGGCTCACAGCTGGGGTTGTCACCCCACACAGCTGTCAGTGCCGCACAATCCCATTTCAGTCAGTGCAAGCACTCCTGGTGAGGATACACTCCACCAGCAGAAGGGGGGTAGTGTGGACACCAACAGCTATTTGAATTACTGCAGTGGCTGTAGGTCAACCTTAGGCCCCGTCTACACTGGCAAGTTTGTACACAGTAAAGCAGCTTTGAGCACTGTAACTCCCGAGGTGTACACACTGGCAAGCCACTTAGTGCGCAGAAACTGCGCAGATGCAACGCTCTAAAAAATCCACCCCGATGAGAGGGGTAGAGTTTTCTGCGCTGGGGCTACAGCGCTGCGGTGCCAGTGTAGACGCTGTGGTGATTACCGTGCTGCGATTGGCCTCCGGGAGGTGTCCCACAATGCCTGTTCTCACCTCTCTGGCCATCGGTTTGAACTCGACTGCCTGCCCTCAGGTGACCAACCATCAGCCCCACCCCATACATTCCTTTGCAAATTTGAAAGTCCACTTCCTGTTTGCTCGGTGATACGTCCAGTGGTCTCAGCACATCTTTCCAGGTGGCCATGTCTGCTCCATGCCCCGCTTGGAGCATTGCCGAGCTGCTAGACCTCATCAGCATTTGGGGAGAGGAGGCAGTGCAGTCACAGCTGTGCTCCAGCCGTTGGAATTACGATAACTACGGACAGATTTCTAGATGCATGATAGAAAGGGGCCATGACCAGGACACATTGCAGTGCAGGGTAAAAGTGAAGGCGCTGCGGAACGCCTACCACAAGGCGCAGGAGGCAAACCGCTGCTCCGGTGCTGCACCCACGAGCTGCTGGTTCTACAAAGAACTGGACGCAATACTTGGTGGCGACCCCACCTCCACTGTGGAGGACCCTGTGGATACTTCATTAGCTTGCATGCCAGTCGAGAGTGGACCGAGCCAGGAGGAGGCAATCTTGGATGAAGAGGGGGAGGGGGACCCAGAGGCAGAAGATGACTCGGAGGCCAGAGATGCATGCAGTCAGGAGCTCTTTTCTACCCCGGAGGAGCCTAGCTAGTCACAGCAGTCGGAGCTTGGCGAAGCGTGAACAGGAGAGGAGGCCCCTGGTAAGTGGATCTGATTTTGGGAATTGCTGAAGCTAGTTGTTGGGATCAGGAAAGTTCCAGAAAGCAGGCTTGTCTCCCATCTCATGCCTAGCCTGAGCGGTGGAACAGGCTGTTGATACACTCCCTCACTTCACGGGAATCTCACTCAGAGATCTCCAGGAATCTATCGTGGAGATACTGGGCAATCCGCTCCCGCAGGTTCCTCAGCAGGACTGCTTTGTTTCTTGCCCCATTAACAGTAACTTTCCCACCCCACTGTGCTGTCACGGGGGAGAGGAAGGTGTCCATTGATGCACATAGGCTAGCCGCATAAGTGCCAGGGCGGAAGCCGCAGGTTTGGAGAAGACACTCCCTTGATTTCCTGCTCACCCTCAGCAGCAAAATATCTTCCATAATGATCACCTCCTGTGGAAAGTGTGGGGACAGGAATGATTATCAGGCCCACCCTACAGTGCTGGCTCTCCAAGAGCCACGTCCCCAGTGTACAGCAGGGTCCTGGAACAGTGATTTACCCTGACCCTGCAGCTACTCACCATTGTGGGGGTCTTGTGGCTCATGTGTGCTTGCCTGGTGTCAGCCAGTTAGTGACAGGTATGTGAATACTGGCTGTGTTTTAAAGCACTGAAACAGTGTTGTCTGTGTTGCAAACAATACTGCTTCTGTAAAATGTTGCATTTAAACTTCACAGAGATGACCTTGGGAGCACAGCCTCCCTCTTTGTTATCGGCGGCAGACCAGCTGCGCAGAATTAGAAAGCATCCAAGAAGAACTAAGGACGACTTCATGCGTGATGTTATGATGCACTCTGCCGCCAAGAAAAAAGAATTGAAGGAGTGGCGGGACAGCGAGAAGAGGGACCGAAAGGAGAACGTGACACACCAGAAAGAAGCCAAGGAGCGGCTCTTAACAGCGCCAACCGGACATGCTCCAGGCAATACTAGCTCTTCAAACAGAGCAGCTCCGCGCCCGCCCGCGCTCCCCTGCAGCCACCATCGCAAAACTCTTACCTATGCGCCCCCCAACACACTTAACCACCTGGCTCCACTCTCTACCCACAGCATTACAGTCCTCCCTCCTCACAGTCCAGCAGTGTGGACACCCACTACACTCAACACCCATCCCTCTTGAGTTTGGCCCTGCTGAAGTCCAGTACCCGCTGCATCATACTCCAAAGGAGGAGGTGTATGTCCCTGGACATACACAAATCTGTAGCCAACCCAGTATCCCATCTCCTCTTGATTCCTTCCCTTCCCCCATCACCCTTCCTGATGATTTTTTTGTTTGACTCTCCCCTCTGGTTGTTGTCTTTCAATAAAAGAATTGTGTTTGTTTGAAAGCAATCTTTATTCTATTAAGTGAAAGCAAAAAGAGCACTGCAAAGCAACATACAATTATGTGAAGGGCCCTTCTTGCATCATGTGCACCAATCACCTCCTAGCATTACAAGCACTGCAATCCCAAGCATAGCAACAAATATTAGTGGCTTTCAGGTTCAAATTGCTGCCTCAAAGCATCCCTGATCCTTATGGCCCCACGCTGTGCCCCTCTAATAGCCCTGGTCTCTGGCTGTTCAAACTCAGCCTCCAGGCGCTGAGCCTCTGCGGTCCAGCTCTGAGTGAAGCTTTCACCCTTCCCTTCACAAATATTATGGAGTGTACAGCATGCATCTATAAGCATAGGAATATTGTCATCGGCCATGTCCAGCTTCCCATACAGGCATCGCCAGCGGGCTTTTAAACGGCCAAATGCACACTCCACAGTCATTCTGCACTTGCTCAGCCTGTTGGTGAACCGCTCCTTGCTGCTGTCAAGTTGCCCCGTGTATGGCTTCATGAGCCATGGCATTAAGGGGTAGGCGGGGTCTCCCAGGATCACAATGGGCATTTAGACTTCCCCCACGGTGATCTTCTGGTCAGGGAAGAAAGTCCCTGCTTGCGGCTTCTTGAACAGGCCAGTGATCTGAAAGATGCATGCGTCATGCACCTTCCTGGACCAGCCTGCGTTAATGTCTGTGAAACACCCACGGTGATCCACATGCACCTGGAGAACCGTTGAGAAATATCCCTGGCGATTTATGTACTCTGTGGCTAGGTGATCTGGTGCCAAAATTGGAATGTGTGTGCCATCAATCGCCCCTCTGCAGTTAGGGAAGCCCATTTGGGCAAAGCCATCCACAATGTCACGCACATTGCCCAGAGTCATGGTCTTTTGGAGCAGGATGCGATTAATGGTCCTGCACACTTCCATCAACACGACTCCAACGGTTGACTTTCCCACTCCGAACTGGTTAGCGACTGTTCGGTAGCAGTCTGGAGCAGCCAGCTTCAGTGCAAACACCATGCAGTTCTCCAATAGCAGGGCAGCTCTCATTCTCGTGTCCTTGCACCGCAGGGCTGGGGTGAGCTCATCACACAGTCCCATGAATGTGGCTTTCCTCATGCGAAAGTTCTGCAGCCACTGCTTGTCATCGCAGACATGCGTTACGATGCGATCCCACCATTCAGTGCTTGTTTCCCGAGCCCAAAAGTAGCGTTCCACTGTGGTCAGCACCTCCGTGAATGCCACAAAAATCTCGTGTTGTAGCTACTATGCATGGCGAGATCAACACTGCACTCCTCTTGACTTTGTAGTTTAGGAATAACTCCACTGCCACTCATGACGTGTTGGTCAATGCAAGCAGCATACTGGTCAACAGCTCGGGATTCATTCCTGCAGCCCGAAAGAGGCAGGGCAGGGCATGCACAGTACACAAACCATTGAAAGATGGCGCCAAATGCAGACGGAAGCACAGGGATTGCTGGGATGCAAAGCAATGCATCAAGGGGCATTGGGACAGGACCCAGGATGCCCTGCGACCCCTTCCACCTTCCCACAAGTCTTAGCGACAAAAGAGAAAGAGGTGCTCTGTGGGATAGCTGTCCAGAGTGCACCGCTCTGATTAGCGCCGCAAGTGTGACCATGCTATTGTGCAGGCAGCTGTCAGTGTGAACACACAACAGTGGTTTTCCCTTGGCGCTCTGAGCAGCGCTGTAACTTTGCCAATGTAGATGTAAGTTAAGTCAAGTCAACCTAATTTTGTAGTGTAGACAAGCCCTCAATCTTCACAAGCAGACCTAAAACGTATACATAAAATGAAGTGGCATGTTTTTTATTTGGAAGATGCTTCCTTGAACATGGTTCCATTTATTTCCATTATTTTGCTTTTCACAACCTTGGGTTAAACATATGGAGAAAGTCAAGCCACATAAAGCTAGATACAGTTGTGCTCCTTCTTTCAAGAGTGAATCAGAATATCAGGGTTGGAAGGGACCTCAGGTGGTCATCTAGTCCAACCCCCTGCTCAAAGCAGGACCAATCCCCAGACAGATTTTTGCCCCAGATCCCTAAATGGCCCCCTCAAGGATTGAATTCACAACCCTGGCTTTAGCAGGCTAATGCTCAAACCACTGAGCTATCCCTCCTCCCCAAGTGAAGGAATTCCCACGCTACAAACAAGGCAGCAGGAGCACTTCTTGAGATTTTGCTATTGGGCTGACAGTACTTCTTAGCTGTTTAGGGGTTTTTAAAGAATTGGAGGGCGACGATGAAAATTAACACACTTGAAAAGGCCTAAAGAAATTTTTTTTTTTTTTTAGTATTCCACACTATAAGGCAAAAATTAAGATAAGGTTTATCCAAAACCAAATGCATAACTGGAATTTTGCATGTTCAGCTATTTATTGAAACAAATTCACATGCCACTAAATGTTTTTGCCTTTTTAAGATTTTAGAGTGAAAGATCAATATACTAAGGCCCCAGTTTCTACCACAGGAGACTTCCTAGGATGTCCAAAATTCCATATATGGACACTCAAATTGGCAGAAAGAGGCAAAGAACAGGCAGTTACACACAAGTGCACCTCTACCCCGCTATAACATGAATTCGGATATAACGCAGTAAAGCAGTGCTCCGGGGGGGGGGGGGGGGCGCTGCGCACTCTGGTGGATCAAAGGAAGTTCCACATAACGCGGTTTCACTATAACGCCGTAAGATTTTTTGGCTCCCGAGGACAGTGTTATATCGGGGTAGAGGTGTATCAATATGCACCTCCTAAAAAGACACCAATATTTAGTCCTTTTAAAGTGCATGACACAAATGCAACTCAAAGGAATCAGTAACAAAATTGATTTCTTCTGGTAAAAGCTTTTTCTTGTGGAGTGGACATTTCATAGCTCAATACAACATTATGTACTTCTACGGCTCTGATACGTATAGTATCCGAGCACCTCATAACCATTAGTTAATACTACTTCCCTTTCTCAATTAGGTTATCCCCATTTTACAGATGAGGAATGGAGGGCCAGAGAGATTAAGTGACTTGCCCAAGGATCATGCAGGACATGTGTGGTAAAGTTGGAAATTGAAGCTAGCTCTTTGACTCTCAGTCCTGTGCCAAAAGGCCACCTTTTCTCCCTTTCTGTGGCTCTAGATTCCCCTTGCTAGTTTTATATTCAGTGGTGACAATTTCTCAGCATTTGTAAATCATAATTCTGTGTCATTTCATTCTCCCAACTTAAATTCCTCTCCTTCAGATTCAGCTGGAGACTTTACTTCCTGACCTTAAGAGTTCATGACATTATAAACCCATTTAACATGTCACATTTAATCCAAGAGGTGACTGCCTGTCAATGATGGGTGAGCCAATACCTTATCACTTTGCCTACTTTACACACATTAAGGTTAAACTGCCATGTAAAGCTTTGAGATCTTAGTATGAAGGGATTGTAAAATTGTTTTATATGATCTTTGCATTCCAGCTTCAGTCATTCTGCTGCCAAGACTGCTCATAATAAATAACACCTACCTTTTATATAGCACTTAGCAGATCTCAAAGTGCATTAGAAAGGGTATCATCTTCCCCATCCTTGCAGATTGAGAAACTGAGGCACAGAAAAAGGATAAGTGACTTGCCCAAGGCCACCCAGCAGGCCATTGGCAGAACCAGGAACAGAACCCAGCTCTCCTGAGTTCCAGTCCACATGAGAGAGAGATCCATTTTGATTGTTCCTTTATGTAACTATGCTTTCAAACCAACCTAACAAGCTGATGGTGTGAGTAGGCAGGTCCTATTTGGGGCTAACGGAACACTGCATGAACCATTTTGTAAACTGGTGGGATATAATTCAGGTTAATTCAGTTTAAGACACTGTTAAGCCTGCTAGTGTGAAAAGGGCCAGATGTGTTTAAACCCCCTAGGAACAGTTTTCCTAGGCTAGAAGTTGAACTCTGTTTAAACAGAATGATCCCATTCACTCTGTTTGGCTCAGTTAGCCAGAATGGCTTTTAAAACAGAGTTCAAACTGATTCAAGTAATACTAGGGCAACTAAAATGCTAGGCTCATTATTAACCACACAGTCATTTTTTAGGGGGAAATTAAATTTGTGTATTTGGCTCCGAAGATTTGCTTTGTTTGAAGGCACAGTTTCTGGCACGAAACAACAATGTGAACAATTAAAGGGAAAAGATATAGGTTTTTCCTTTTCACGGCCACTTGGAATGCCCATGGTTCAGTATTTTACAGATGCTGATGAATTCCAAGGGACATAAAGAATAACAGTTTATTGCAACATCATAGCCTTTCCCAACATACTGTCTGCAGGGAACAAGTTTTGACCTATTTTAACTGCTGATCACAGTGGTTTTTTAAGTTAAAAACCCTTTAAACACACTTTAGAAAAGAGCTTCAAATGTCAAATATTTTTTTAAATACTAGGTTAACTATGATAATCTCTCTTTTCAGAGACAAGTCTGCATAATCTACATGATTAGAAAGAAAAGAATGGGGTTGCTATGTCTGGCTTGTAGCACCAGCATACTTACCTGAAGGGCACTGCATACCCTCATTTTATTTATGGGCTGATTTTCCTGAAGCAGACTTAAGTGTTTTTCAGATTAAACACATTGGATTTATTCTATGACAAATCTACAAAACATGGATTAAACACCTCCAGAATCTCTTCTTAAAACAAAGAGGCACACACATATAGTTATTAAGCAGCAAAATCTCTTAACTCCTCCTTTGTTCTTAATTAATATTATAGTCAGAAAGCCCTGCCTAATACTTCAACGTGAGGAGTACAAGCTTTCAGGTTGATGCCTGGGACACTTTGTGGTCTCTCCTACTGGCTACCCCTATTACTTAAACTGTAAGTTACATAGAGCATATGTCTAAGTGACCATGTTTTAATTTTGTGTATGTCCACATTCTGGCATAACTGTTAATTAGATTCCCTCTTTCCCATAGCCCCCTCTACCCCAAACACATCAGCAATTCAAGTTAAGAGAGGAAGCTGCAGCCTCCCACAAATCTGCAGCTCCAGTTCCAACCTAAAGGGAACAAAACCTGTGCCTACCAATGGACAGTCCGCCTTAAAAACCTTTGTCTGTCTAAGAGAAGAGAACAAAAGGCAGAGCTGCGTCTCCCACACGGACTCACCCACCTCTGTATAAGCAGAGATTTTACTGCTCTGTAATCAGAAAAGGAAGCTATAAGTGTCATGCATATCACAATTACAGATACAACCCACCTTTGATAGCTGCCTCCTGAGGCTAAAGCGCTGAACCATGGTCACCCTCTGTCTTCAGACAAAGCAGTCCACAAGAGGGGAAAGGGGGGGAAAAAAAAAAAGAGAGGGCAAGATTGACAGCTACCTATAATTGTCTGAAGAAACACATCCTCCAGGCTGTCAGAGGGACACGACTAAGTGAATTTCTTGGCAGTCCTAAAACTTAAAGCCACTTCATTGTTCTTCAAAGAGATCCTGGGAAACCTACAAGCAGGGAAAGAGGGAGGGGCAGAAGCCTGGAGCTGCTCACCCTGTGCCAAGCTTTTTTAGCACTTCCTGTGAGTCAGCTGTGAGGGGTCCAGACAGATGGACCACCCCCTCCTCAGATTCATTAGCTGAGCATTACTGTGGAGCCACCTGAGCCTTTGAGGGACTGACTGGCGGCTCTGGTTATTGCAGGGTGGGGTTTGCAAAGCATCTGCCTGAAGTGCCGATAAGGAGGTTAACCAGCAGCCAAAAAATCCTCCCAGTGATTAACCCCCCTCCCCATCCCCGCAGAGGAGCTGTCAGCTTCCTTCTCAACCCCCATCCAACCCCACACACAAATTAACCAGCTCACCCCTCTGAGGGAGAAGAAAGGGTTACTGTGGCTAGAGGAAGCAACTCACTCCCACCCTTGGGCTCAGCAGCTGCAAGGCTTTGTGTAACACAACTGGCTAGAGATTTCCTCTTATTCATAGGGAGGGGCAGCCCTTCAGGAATGAATATCAGGTGAAGGGATGCATATTACAGCAGTGACTTCAACTCTGACTCCTTAAATAAACCGAAGAGCTGACTCCAGCGGTGTTTGCTTTGTTCTGGAGGTTTAGCAACCAGGAGAAAGATTAATACAAAACATGTCAGTGTAAGCACAGTGACAGGAAAGCCAAACCACCACCATCCTGAAGGTAACAAAGGGCTTTAAGTTATAAACCCTGTTACTACAATTAATCAGTTTAACTCCATCCTCTCCATCAACCCCTTCTTGATTTAATCCCATCATGAGTTACTCTAGATGATGCATAAACTACCTTCCTATGAAGATGGAGGCTAAAAATTCATTTCAATTCAATGTACTAGCTGTGCGTACACCTCCATGCCCCCTAAACTATTTGGTGAGTGAGCCATGAAAGGGCATGAGTGGAGCAGTGCCAATCTGCATGTCTAGTAAAAACAACAAAAACAAAAAAAATACATATTTCTGGCACAAAGGTTGTTTCAGGGAAGGCAGCCATAAGGCACTGAACCTTTGGAAATAAGCAGCATATGCTACTGATCACAGCACACATGTGAGGCAGCTAGAAACATGGCCACGACCCAACGTGGGCTGATCAGTCCAGGGCTTGGTGTGATGACCAGTAAGGTAGCCAGGCCATCTCAAAGATTTTTACCCACCGAATGAAAATGTTCCTATGACAGGCACAGGGGTTTCCTAAAAGCACCTTCTTATCCCACACCTGGTCTAGCCCATGAATTACCTACCGTTATGCTACAGTTATAACTGCCTACAAAGCTTTATGGGGCAGGACCTGTAATTTATTATATGTTCATACAGCACCAAGCACAATGGGGCCCTGATCTAGCTGTAATGTGGGCAGTGTAGACACTCGTAGGCCCAAATCCTGGTCCCCACTGACATCAATAGGAGTTTTGCTACTGAGTGGTGCCAGGACATCATGCTTTGTTTTTAATCCTTTCCCTGCCCCACCTTTATTGTAAGTGCTTCTGATTTAAATAACCCTCCCACTGAAATCAAAGGGCTTCTAAATGTACCAGGTATGGTCAGCAGAGATTTTGCTTTCTTCCTACTTATTACAAATTTACAGCAAGGAAACATACATGTAAACAACAACAAAAAAGAAACCATTATTTCAGGATACTCTTGTTCATATAAATGCCCTGGTAAATCAGGGTTTTTATGTTCTTACATTGTCCTCTCTATTGGATTTGGGATAGGCAATATTATCTACATGCAGAGAAGGAGCAGTAAATAAAACGAGGATTACAGATCCCCATTAGTGTGTTATAATAGCCTGCAGTGATGCTTTAGAATGGAGCAGAGTTTAAAAAAAAAAAAAAAAGGCATGTGCATTTCCAGTTTGCGCCATACGGCAAGGAACCAGATCTTAACGGATCAACACATACTTCTACCAGGATGCTGCCTGGTGGGGAGAAGCTGAGGAAATGAAAAAGTAAAATACAATCAGTTCCCAAAATGTATTGGAAATAAGTGACTCTCTCATAGTCGAAACACAGGCCTGCCAATATCTAATCCTAGCTCCATATTTTCAAATTCAAGCTGCTTGGCCTTTCTTTTGAGCCTTTTTGTAATTGCTTCCTACCTACAACTTTGCTCATTTCCTCCTACTCCCCATCCTAAAATCCCTTATAGTCCATTCTTGTTGTCATGCTTTCTTCCAATAGGAAGAATACATTAGATGTATTTAGCCAAGCAGTCTTTCCACAATGATGCATTAAAGGAAGTATGCAACAATTTGATACAATGCCATGTACATTTAAACACAGAATAAATGTTGGTTTCAAAAAATAAATTAAAAATAGAATGTGTCCATGATTTTTCTTATAAATTGTGACAGAATATAAAGGAATATAATATTACATAGCCGCAACTGGAATATCTTGCTAGTGTCTGAGCACTAGCTAGTGAAAATGATTTGGTGAATAGTCTCTGAAATATTGACTAGTCTGTGTGCTCAGCTTAGAGAGCTGGGGAAAATAAAAAAACAAAACAAAAATCCTAAACAGCACAAATGGTGAAAAGGTAGATTTAAAATATATATATATTTATTTATTATCTAAGGTAGTATTAGTAACACTGGCAAAGAAATTTTTCTAAAATGTAAAATGCAATGTGACAGTGCCTATTTGGGATTTGCCTACAGTCTGGCATATATGTATCTTTAGGCTCTGTCCTGCTAACACTTACTAGTTTGTGTGTGACCGGGGGTAGGTTGCCTCGTCTCTATAACCCAGTTCCCCCATTTGCAAAGTGGGAATAATGATGTCACATTACACGACACAATATGCATTGATGCAGACAATGAGGACAAGACACGTGCATTAAGCAGCAGGCTGGAACTTATTAAATTTTAACAAGGGGCGGGGAGCTACCTGCCCATCACCCATACTCTCCAGTATCATGAATTTAATTGGTTCCAGTGCAGAGGTTACAGGGCTCCTTAGCATATTATCCGTAACTCAGGGTAGGCTCTCCTTAATCCACCCTCCAAGAACTCAGCTCTCAGAATCCTAGCACACCATCCCTGACCCCCACAAGAGAGACAGAGGGTGCAGAAGGGTGGGGACCTCGGGCTGTGAGGGCTACAAGATCTGACCTCAGTTCATGAAGGCCACAAGGTCTCATTCTATCCCATGAGCTCAAGGCACACTGCCAAAATCCCACATTTTACCTCTGGGGACTGTTCATGTTATCCTTTCAATCACACTGGAAACTGGCCACAAATTGTAACAAATTAACAACTCAATCCACCTACCTCAGATACTAAGCACATTCCTACTTAACCCACTGTGGCTCGATGGTGCTGCGAGGATGGCAAAAAAATTCACTGGTCTTCTACCAATTGGTCCATGGGAGAAAAAAATCCTTCCTGACCCCCAAACAGGCAATTAACTAGGAATGGGATGCTGGAGGTCTAGCTCAGGGTGGGGCTACTGGAACAGAGCTGAAAAAGACTCCACACGACCCCCACTCCAGGTTAAATCCTGGGAACCAGGGAATGTTGGCCAATCAGAACCCTCCCTTGCAGCTGGTTAATGGGTACCAAAGACTATGGGGAAGGGGAGAGGGAGGGCGGAAAGCTACCTGGTGTCCCTTGGTGCATGTCTCCTTCCCTTGCTGCTGGGACTGTTCCCTTTCACTGGCATCCCCATCTAGTTCCCCCACCCATTGAGGTAGGTGGGTGGCATTTTCAATTCAATTCTTGCCCTAAGAATGGTAAGTGTATGTGGAAATGCACTAGGCTGAATGGGGCTTGGTACCTAAGACTAATGCCTTAAAAACTATATTTGTAAATCATTTACACATTTTGCATGAATGGCAGCTGTTGTACAAATGACTAACCAAAGATGACAGGTTTCAGAGGGGTAGCCGTGTTAGTCTATCAGCAGAAAGAACGAGGAGTACCTGTGGCACCTTAGAGACTAACAAATGTATTTGAGCATAAGCTTTCGTGGGCTAAAGCCCAAAGATGGAAGCTCATACAGTATCAGTGTTCTGACGCAACGCTGAGGCAGTATGTTTGGAGAAACCTGCTCAGTAAGGGTGTGTACTTTATTATTCCACGTTGCAAATAGACAAAATTAATCTTTCAGTAATTCAAGTTTCTGATGTTATCAGTTCATAAACATCACTTCTAGTAGTTATATGTACGCATGTATATAACTTCTGGACAATGTCACAATGTACATTTTGAAACAGAACATGCAATAGTTGTTACACACCCTTCCCCCCCCCAAAAAAGGAAATGGACAAAAAATATACCACCACTTTCTATCCAGACCATCTTGTACTACCAGCCACACTGGAAAACTCATAATCCCATTGTCATTCATTCATTCATTCATTCAATGATTGCTTTAAAAGACACATGGGTAGAATTTTGCATTTAAAAGATATAAAATTAGATGAATTGCAATTAAAAAGACGCAAGATTTGATGGGCAGAAGAATTAACTAACATACTTAAATATATTAGTAGTTACTTCCGTATCTACAATAGATAGTTTAGAAGATTTGAAAACAAGGGTTCCTGGCTTTTGGTCTTGTACTAAGATCACCTGTGTCAGCGGAAACACTTATAGTTTTTGATTATTTTAGTGACCACAAGTGCACTAGTTACTTCAAACAAACAATAATCATTCACTATCATGAAGGGCATGTAACTTAAATGAGACATCACAAGTGAGCGCAGCAAACAGTGGGGAAAAAAGAGTTCTATTAATAAGGTAATGAGGTTACTCACATTAATTATGCACATATCACTTAATCTTCTCTTTAGGTCTCCTCATTGGAAACAATGGCAAATTTTAGGCCATGTCTACACTACTAAATTATGTCAAGCTAACTTACATCAGCATACAGCCACTACAGTTATTAAATTGCTTGTGTGTGCACACTTACCTCCTTGTGTCAGTGGTGCGTGTTCTCACCAGGAGCACTTGTATGGATTGTATTGTAAGTGTGGGGCATAGTGGAATGTCTTGTGAAAGCCACTAACAGTCTATGTAAGCAATGCAGTTTCTACACCAACACTGCGTCAACCTAATTATGTTGACTGACTACGCTGCTTGGGGAGGTAGTGTTACTAAATTGGTGTAGAGAGGCGCTTATGTTGGCAGGAGCCAAATTTAAATGAAGACACTTTTACAGTTAGTCAACACAAGGCAGCTTACGTCGACCTAACCATGTAGCGTAGACTGGGCCTTCGCTTTAGGACTGAGGTAACCCATGCTAGCTAACAATGCAGTGAGCAGATTTTTAACCAGGATGGAACAAAACAAGGTGTTAAAATTTGATCACCACCAGAAATCCAAAACACAGAAAATGGGCAAAATTCATGGCACTGGGAGATAAAATGACATTTCTAAGCATTGAGCTCTCATTTCCAATGGATAGTTCTCTCACTCATACAGCTGGTACCTTGTAATGTGAAGGGACACTGGACACTAAAATCTCAGCAGATGATACAGCCGCCTTCTTTTAAAAGACAAAGCATCTGTGCTTTATTTTCAGCCTCACTCACATTCCACTGCAATTCAGTTCAATGTCCTTTTTTGCAGAGATGAAAGAGACAGTGCATGCTTCCTTAGAGTCTTATTTCAGTGTTGCTTGACAGTTCTTTATGATAAAAAGCTAGCCTAAGAAATGCACTGCTTGCGTTCAAAATACTTCCTGTGGTGAGATGAGCCCCATGTATACTTCTGTCAGGGATGCGAAACAGCATGCCCCTTAACCCCCCACCCCATACTTACAAAATCAGTGGCCAATATTATACACCTACTTTAGTGCTATTTTGACATTTTGCTGTGGTGGTTGGATATTCCAATTCAAAATTTTCAAATGTGATTACCAAGATGAAAAAGAAAAGAATTCCTATCTGGATGAATTTGTAAAACCTACTCAAAGATTCTTTTTTGATGTTGGAAACAGGCTGCAGTAACGTTTTGTCCAAACTATACATTCAAATATTTTCACTATAGAACACACTTGAAAATATAAGTTCGCAGGTATTAGAGCTCAGACGTAACCCATTTATTTTGTCAGACCTCTAGGTTACTTCCATTTTCTCACACCACATTTTTGAACTCTCAGATTGAGGTCTCTTCAATGTATATATGTTGTACCTCTCAGGTCACCCAAGAAAGACATGCCACCAGTTTGGCTGATGGAGTGGGATAGCAAAGAGCAAGCTACTAAACACCACAAAAGATTCATTACTCCAAATATAATTAAACAAAGCTTATTGTTCAAACACCACTGTGGGTTTAAACTAGTTTTCTCTGATCATCCACAATAGCAGCAGTTATTCAGTGCCAGCTACACGTACTGATTTGCCAATAAAACTTAAAACCTTTAATAGGCTCTCATTATTCAGCTCAAAAAGAACATGAGGCAAGCATCCAGAACTAGGTCATGAAGTTTGCTTGAGGTGGATGAGCTACTGGGCAGATTAAACAAGCACTCACGATTGCCTTTCAACATCCTTACACACAAAAAACACCTGCTGCACCACCATCACGGGAGCCATCTGAATGCTGTTTGAATTTACATGAGGTTAGCATGTAGTTATAAAGTACAATACTTCTCTTTCCTGACTGAATATATTGGTATTTCACATATCTGAAGTCCAATGATACACACATGGTGTCTAACTTCCACCCATATGGAAATTACCTTAGCATGAAAGATTTTGGATTATCTTCTACCCTGAAACGGGAGAGAAAAACAATGAGTCACTTACTGCTTGACAATTTCAGCAAGAAATTTAAAAAGATTAAACTAGAGACCCGAGTTAACTATGTGGTGAAGATATACTGGATGCTTCAAGTGTCCAACTGAAGCTTCTCCCAGCTGCTGGAGTCAGGAGCAACTTCAGTAGAATCAAGAAGCTCTGTATAGAGGTTGTGATATCCCCAAATGCCCAGTGTTCTTCTGTCTCTACCTACTGCTGCGTCCATCACCTGCGGTTTAGGCTAGCACGAGGATAGAGAAACAACTGCCTCTAACCACAGGGTCCCTGCTGGGAACTTAAGAATCAGATACAACTTTATACAAATACATCACTTTCTTCAAAGCACTGTCTATGGATGATGGCACTACGTTCCATATCTCTCAACTTGCCAAAACCCAAATGAGGGACACCATCTGTAACAAAAAGACCCAAAATAAGGGGCACATTCATACAGGACATTTTAAATCCTACAAGAATTTTTCCTTTAGCATAAGGCCTTGTCTACACAGGAAAGTTCTCTGTACAACTTAAGGTGTGACTTTAAACCAATACAGCTAGAGCATTATAGCCCCCTGCCCCGCTGCCCCCCCCACCAACACATACTCCACGTAGATAGTCTTATTGCAGTATAAGAGTGCCTTACTTTAAATCATCAAATTAGCTTATGTCACTTAGAAAGGGGTTTACATTACACTGAGAAAAAAAAAAAAAAAAAAAACAGAATAAGAGCGTCCACATATGGAACTGTAGAGGTATAACTATGACATGTAAACAAGGCCTAAGTAACTCCTAACACTACCGTTTCAAGATTCTTTATTTCTGATGTAAACAACTGTCAATAAAATTGATTGGATGTCAAATGTGTGGCACAGATAACTTTGGAACTAAAGTAAATGACCTCATATCTCAAAATGAGGGACACTTGAGAGGTATGCTTTATTCCCATGTATGCTTGCATAAAGTCACATGCAAGGATGTAGATGGGTGTAAGGCTACAGTGCCAGTCTCTTAAAGCCATCAAACAACACTGTGGATCAAGTCAAAAAGGCACTTGGATGGGCTAGGGAAGAGCTATGGGAAGGTCATTACATTTCTCTCTCTAGAATGCTCTAAGGGAAAATTGAGGAAAGTGAGTTACATAAACACCTGTATTTAATATCATCCAGGATTAACATTTCAAAATTCATGCTATGCATATTTCAGCATCTAAATTTCAGCTGCAACATCCCAGTTCAAACCACTGTTCAATGGCATCCTGCCTCTAGCAGTGGCAAGTCCATGATGTATCAGAATGCAGGAAACAACCTCCCCCCTTCCCCCACATACAGTACCTACAGAAGGTATTCCTTCTAGATCCCTTTCCAAAATGTTCTCCTTTCTACAGCAAAACAAAGTAGTATGCAACCCAATTACTACCACATTTTGTAATTGTAATGCAAAAGGTCCATAGTGATGGAATTACCTGTAAATGACAGAACTGAAATCCTAGAAAATCCTGAGATTCTTGGGGCACATACCAGACATTCACTGGATTCCATATATAATAGGTGCACCATTTTGCCTTTAGCAGTGGGTTCAGATCTTTTTGATCTGCAGTTTCATTACATTCCAAAGCCCTTGTATGTTCCATTTAATTCTTATTGCAGGAAATAGATATATTTTAGCTACTCTCTTTACTTGGAAAATTGCCACAAAATTATTGCTGTTAAGACCAGTAGGCTTTTCAGCATTCCTGATGCAATATCACCTCTTGGGTTGAAAGTAACTTCTCTGATAAACTCTCTCCATAGTATATTGAGCTCTTATTTGTGCTGGAAATACATCTGGTAGCTTCCAAGTGAAACGTGGAAACAGATTACCAATAACAAAGCTTGAGAAGAAAGTGTGGTTAGATAGTCTCACATTAGCTGACTTAACAGTGTAGTAGCAGCATATCCATTAGGTTCACTGTCCTTTTAACTCTTGCATCTATATTTTCCTGTGTTCAGTCCTATCTCAACAAAAGAAGGGACAGTATTGGCTAACTGCTCTACTCCCCCCCCCCCCAAATCCTTTTTGGCCAGGAGACTGAAATAGTTTTCCTTAAGTGGACCTTTTTTGTCAAGGTCCAGATTTCTTGGTCAAGGCATAATACAAGAAGTGTTAAAACTACAGTAATAGGATCTTTAGAAGTGTCTGGCCTACTCAGATTAATAGATTAGAGGCCATTAACTATCAAGTGCAGGCAGCGTGTATGTACTAATTGGCTAGGAATCAAGAACTCGTTCTTCCTTTGCTCTGCCACAGACTTGCTGTGCGACCGTGAGCAACTCACTTAACTACTCTGTACCTCAGTTTTCGTCACTGTAAAATGAAGTTATTTCCTGGCCTCAGAGAGGTGCTGGGAAGTAAGTTATTATGTGCACAGTGTCATCAAGTTTTAAAGCATGATGCAAGTATCACCATAACTATGGCTGGAATCTAATGAATCTTTCAATGGGACAAGAGCTGGCTGGCTGTTTCTTCTGACAGCAGCTACCTCCCTCATGACACTGTTGTGCTAGAAGGTGTGGTGGCTGCCAGCAAGCATGTCTCATCTATAGGCATCACAACCTCACAGACCGATAGATTCCCAGGCAAGAAGGGACCACTGATCACTGCCATAGAACCTCCCAAAAACAATTCCTGTTTGAACTACAGCACATTTTAGAAACCCATCTGATCTTGATTTAAAAATCACCAGTGATGAAGAACCCAATACAACCCTTGGTAAATTGTTCCAATAATTAACAACCCTTACTGTTAAAAAATGTATGCCTTATTTCCAGTCTGAACATGCCTAGCTTCAACTTTCAACCAATGGATCTTGTTATGCCTTTAACTGCTAGACAGAAGAGCCCATTATCAAATATTTGTTCCCAAGACCCCTTAGCCTTCTCTTTAAGCTAAATAGATTGAGTTCCTTGAGTCTATCACTATACTAGAACTCCTTAAAGCTGATGGTCTCTCTCACTAGCAGAAGTTGGTCCAGTAAAAGATGTTTAAAAAAAGTGAACAGTACAGTGTTTAAGCATAAATAAATAAATAAATAAGCATAGAAGTTTCTGGTTATCAGGGAATAACGTACAGATTATCGAGGGGTGCAAAGTTCGGTTTAAGATCGGGTGGCATAAGGAATACATAATCTGCAATATCCCCGATTGGGGGTAAAAGGTTGATGGGTCAAAGTACAGACATTGAGATATGAGGGTATGAAGTTCATATAATGGCTATGTTCGGGATTACCTTGTCTCTAATATCCTGGGCCAACATGGCTACACCACCACTGCATGCTAGCCACCTTTCATTCAAACTAAATGGAAGAATAATTAATCTCCTTTATGGAATAAATGCTGAAACAATAGAAGCCATGGTCCTAGGCTCTGGGGTGCACACGTAAGGCCTGAGCAAAAACTAACTCAGAGAAAAAGAGTGGTTTTCCTGGGGGCTGACTGCAAATGCAGGGGCTGGGCACTGATTGGCTGTGTGTATCTGTCTGTGGGTCAAAACAAGGAGAAAACCAGCAGAAAGCGAAGGAAAAAGCAGAAAGCGAGGAAATCACTGGTGAACGTGGCTCTGGTAGGAAACTAAGTTTCTTTTGGGCACAAGACTGGCTGGAAAGCAGGCTTAGATTTCTCTAAGCAAGGAAACTGCCTGTCTGTTTCTGCTGTGTTCAGAGCCGGGCCGGATTAACCTTTTGTGGGCCCCCACGCAATAGAGCACGGTGTGGGGAGATCAGTCCCCAGACCAAAGTGCTGGCCGGGGCAATGAGGATGCCTGGCACCTCAGATGGTGGCCCTGCTCCGCTTAGTGCGAGGGCACTGTTTACAAACTGGCAGTCACCAGACGCACGCTGGCCTGCCCAGCCCTGTGCTGCCAGTATGCCCCCTCCCCTCGGGGGCAGGCCCATGCCACCCCACACAGCCCCTCTGCCCAACACCCCCTAGACCCACTATGCCCAACACCCTTCCCCACACAGACCCTCCACCACTACTGCCCACCGCCCTGCACACCACCACCACTGCCCAGCGCCCTCCCACCTACTGTCTCAAAAGTAAGAAAAGTAAATCCTTTTCTAGTAGGACATGGTCTTTTATTACAAGAGTCTAGAACACATCTGTGAAGAAACATTCTTCCCTCCCCCCTCCCCACCAAAAAAGTTTTACAAATGGAATCAACATTTTAAAAATATTTATGTTGGTGGGTGCAAAAACATTCTAATGCATGTCAAATCATAACTTTCACATTGTATATATACAAACTCCTACATCATACCTTCTACAGAATGAAGAAAGTAAAGTGAGAATAATCAATGCTCAAACTCTGGCTTCATTCTCATTGAAACTGAGGTGGGTGATATGCCTTTTGATTTATCAGCATTATATGGAAAGAAGTTTTAGTTGTTTTACTTGTGTCTCTGCCAGTTATGTATTTTGCTTAAGTCACTAGATGAGCTTCAACAAACTTACCAACGGGTTTAAAATGCATTTTCTTTGTGGCTCAAAACATCAAGAGCTCTCTTCTGGGAGGAATGAAGCTTCATCTTCCTTTTTACAAACTGGTAGATTTTGTTAAACTCAACTGTACATTTTAGCATGAAACCAAGACTTTCAGTTGCAGAACTTCACTCCAGAGCCCCAAATTTCCTGGATTACTTGTGATTTATCATTGGTTACACTTGTAAATGGCAAGTCATCCCCTTGTTATAGCTACAAGCAGGAGAGAGCCTTGCGATTGCTGGAAGTTACTTTTTCTCTATTGTTTCATAGAGATCAAGATTCATTACTCCAGTGTTTGATAGTAGAACACAAAAACCATCACAAGAAATAATAATGTACTTCTCATTACATGCTCTTGTCATGTAAAACAAAGTTTACTAGCTAACCTTGACAGGTTAGTTAACAGAACCCCAACTTTTCTGCACCCAAGAAAGTTGGACATGCAGTAAACAAGATATGGGACTCCCCCGGACTCCATGGAGGCAAATCACAAGGTGACAGAAGGAGATGGGGGATGGGGGAAACCAGCTAGCCAATAGGAGTGAAACTTTGATGGAGTTAATGTCTCTGTCAAAGACAACTAATGTTATTTCACCATGCACATGGCACCCAGATTTAGTAACAGTAGCGAATGAATTAGAAGAGGGGCAAGAAAAGAAAATTGCCTATTCCCTCCTGGTGAGTCTAAGAAAAAAAAAACCACCAAAAAAAAACACCACTTTACATTCTATCAATGCTCCAGAACCAGACATAGATCGTAGATAGGTGGAAAAAGCTTTCAAAGCAATGCTATATTTAGCAAAAGCTAGGCAATTAAGGTTTACACAAGAGGGTATGCTCGCTCTCTCTCTCTCTCTCTTCCCCTCCCTCTAGTTTACACAGGTCTAAAACCCTTGCAGCAGAATTTAGGGCCTTATTAAGAGCTCTTCCAACAAAGCCAGCCAAATGGAGAGAAATAGCAAGACTGCTGTGTAATCAAGCCTGGCAGAAACAAAGACAGGAATCCTGATTGCAGCACAGCCTTCAATTAACAGGAGACACCATTTGGTATTACTGGTTTAGGATTATCACACCATAAATCTTTTAGCATACTACAGGTCTCACAAGCCACACAGCAAGATTCCCCCCCCCCCCCCCAGCTTAAATCAATGACCATCAAATTCTAAAAATGATAAGATTACAGAGGAAATTAGTGTGAGCTAATTAAATACCTTCCATTAATATAGTGTATGAATTAATTCACACTGTTTAAATGGAGCCACTTTGCAGTGAAAACTTGCAGCTGTTTAACCTAGCACTATACCACACAACTGTTTAGGTCAAAAAGGGAAGGCTGCCCCAGTCAGTTGAAACTACAGGAGGAATTTAGGGAAGCAGAATGTAAATAGCAAAAGCAAAAGAGTTTTGGTCCCCAGGTCACCGGGACTAATACGCTACAACTCCTGCAAAGTGCACCATGTGCTCTTTAGTGACAAGGAGTGGTTAGGATAATCTTACTAAGAACATTTGTGCTGAAGTATAAAGTTGTAAACCAAGAGAAGAGATTTCATTCAGATTAAGAAAAGGAATCTAAAACACCTAGTTAATGTGTTAGGGTTGCCAGGTATCTGGTTATTGACCGGAAAGTCCAGTCACCCACAATAACCGGCCTCTGCCACCGAGGGTGGGAGAGGAGCAGCTACTGTTGGAGAGAGCAGCGAGCAATGCTGGGGAGGGGAAAGAGGTGGAGCAGAGGATGGGGGAGGTTCCAGCGCTTAGTATCCACTTTTCACAAATTAGAAAGTTGGCCTCCTACCCCACTGTGCATAGAACTCGCACCTCTAGATCCTTTTAGGGAATGTCTACACAGCAAAGAAAAACCTGCAGCTAGCCCATGCCACCCGGTTGCGGAGCTTCTTTCATTGCTTTGTAGACATCGGCCCTAGGGCCCTGTGAGGTAGGAGGGTCCCAGAGCCTGGGCTTGTAAGTCTACACTGCAATGAAACAACCCTGCCAGCTGAGCCCTGTGAGAGCCCCAGACAGCTGGCACGGGCCAGCTACAGGATCTTCTTTGCTGTGTAGACATACCCAAAGAGGCCCCTGAAAAGGCCTCTGCATGCAAATGAGCTTTATCCTGTGACAGCAGTTCTCAAACTTCATTGCATCATGACCCCCTTCTGACAACAAAAATTACTACACGACCCCAGGAGGGGGGGGAACCAAAGACCGAGCCTGCCCAAGCTCTGCTGCCCCAGGCAGGGTCCAAAGCTGAAGGCCAAGGGCTTCTGCCCTGGGCGGGGTGCATGTAACCTTAACCTTGGGCGGTGGGGCTCGGGCTTCAGACTTGTTGGGGCCCAGGGCCAACACCAGCCTTGGCAACCCCATTAAAATGGGGTCGCGACCCACTTTGGGGTCCCAACCCACAGTTTGAGAACCCCTGCCCTACTACAATATATGGTTGTAGCAGATATTACCTTATGGTGCTGCAAGGCCAAGTTCCTTCAACAACCTGAAGCACCACACATTACTTATCTAGTATGCTTTAGGTGATTATTAGGTTGGGGATTTGTTTTTGTTTTTTGTTACTTTTAAAAAGTTGACTACATTTTTGTATTGGCTGAAGAACTGTTCCCAAACAGCTCTAATACCTATTGCTATCAGCCACCAAGCTGCCTCCCTGGAGAATAACTGGTAACCCGAAACCGCAATATTTTGGCTAGATGTGCTGCCACCTTTAAGAAGCGAGTCTCTTTCAGCTTTGTCACAGACTTTTCCCCACTAAGATACTGTCCTCTGGATTCCACATTAGACTTTACATATAGGTCATGTATAACGTTCAATTTGAGTGAAAGAGTACACTAGCCCATCTATGAAATAACAACCCAGCTCTTTAACAATGTAACCTCCACTCTCCTACTCAGTTTGCTGCTTACCAAGGAAATGTTGCTCTCTCAAAGTATCTGAATGTTTTCCATGTAAGCATGAGTCTCCAATCCTGCCAACACAAGTGGGCTGTAGTCCACGAAAGCTTATGCTCTAATAAATTTGTTAGTCTCTAAGGTGCCACAAGTACTCCTGTTCTTTTTGCGGATACAGACTAACACGGCTGCTACTCTGAAACCTATACTTAACTTTACATATTAAAGCATATATGTTTATGTTTACAGGATTCAGGCATATAGTGTCCATTATGGCTCTACCCTCAGCTATTCTGACCCTGGTTTCTAACAGTCACTACTGATGTGTATCAGTGACTTGTAACAGAAGAATATATTTTCTGCCACATACATAATTTCTACTCTTCAGGGTGGACATTACAACTCCACTTGTGGAAAAATTTAAAGGAATACTTCACCAATGCCAGAAATTCACTCAACTACACCTCTACCCCGATATAACGCGACCCAATATATAACATTAATTCAGATATAACGCGGTAAAGCAGTGCTCGGGGGTGGGGGGCTGCGCACTCCGGTGGATCAAAGCAAGTTCGATATAACGTGGTTTCACCTATAACGCGATAAGATTTTTTGGCTCCTGAGGACAGCGTTATATCAAGGTAGAGGTGTATTTCACTAAATGAAAATGGGAATTTAATGTACAAGATTCTAATTTCTATACATCCAAAAAAGTAAAATGACTCAATTTTTTTAAACCAATTGTCAAAAAAGCAGCTTCCTGTTTGTCTTAGCCTCCTGAGATAGGTCAGGATGGAGAAAATTCAGATCTAGCTAGAATCCACTGGAAGAGACTTTCAAAGTTGTTTAAGGTAAATTTGATATTTCTATTAATAGTTTGGTTCAACTGCCAGTGGTCTTTTTATACACACACACTGATTATATAATATATAGTCATTTAAAAACAATTTACCTTAGACTACATTTCCAACTGTTTCTAATGAGACTTGAATTTTCTGTCTTAATCTGCCTCCTGCTGGGAACTTGCATTGGCAGTGGCTTCACATTTCAGCTACTTTAAGCAGTAATTGCAGTAATTCTTAGCTTTAGAAAAAATAAGACTAGCAAGTAGTTTAGGTAAGAAAGCAAAGTCACCACTATCTCTAAACACGCAGATGAACAGCTCCATGTCTTATTGGAAAAAAGTGTTAGAAAATGGTGTGGTGGGATGACAGGCCTGGCTAATCTTGAGCTATAGTAACTTTCTATTTGAGTAAGAAGCAGAAAGACTGTAAAAAGATAAGAGATTTGTTAATGTACTCAAATATATACCCACACAACTTACTTTTCCTGTAGTTCAATGAAATGTAAGACTTATACATGTTACAAAAAAGATATAATAATAATTTGTATATTTTAAATTTGTTAATATCACAGACTGTTACATTTTGTTCAGGAAAACAGTGTTCTGTTCAAAACATAATTGCACAAATTTCTTTTTAACATTTTAAAATTAAATCCTTTTTATAATTACTAGTCATTTATGTTTTGCTGGAAAATGTACATGCATTTCCATACCTGCTGTAGTGAGATAACTTTACTTCTAAAATGTTACCTATACTATAATCATTTAACAGTCTGTCTCTGAATACCAAATTAGCTCAAAACAACTTATTTTTAGAATGATGGTAAAGTGAACCATTTGTAGTGTCATGAATTTTCAGAAAAGGTCCACAGCTCCCTCTTTTGGCAAAATAAGGGCTGCTGCGGAATTGATTTTAGAACAGATTTTTGGAAGCATCAATTAAAATGTTTTTTTTTAAACCCATTTTGTTTTAAAAAACTGCAGGCCACTTTTACTTTGAGTAAAGTAAGAAATCCAACTGACAGTGTTGTTGCTGTACAGATTCAATTTACTTACTGAGAAAAACTAACATTTATAAAACGTTTCTGTTCTAGTCCCAGGGTTGTGAGTTCAATCCTTGAGGGGGCCACTTGGGGATCTGGGGCAAAATCAGTACTTGGTCCTGCTAGTGAAGGCAGGGGGCTGGACTTGATGACCTTTCAAGGTCCCTTCCAGTTCTAGGAGATGGGATATCTCCATTAATTTATTAAATTTAGTCTGACTGCTCAGTCAGAAACAAAGGTACAGAAGTGACTTCCGCCAAATTTACATAAAAAGTCTAACAGAATAAAAACCAAGATCTCTTGCCTCCTCATCTCAAATTTTAACCAATAGGCACAGCTCCCTCAAATTAGCATTTATTTGCTTTACTAGAAACTTAATGCAAACAAAACAAAATATGAACACCTCTAGGATGTTCAGATTTCTCTGCCCACTGTATTTTGTTCTGTCTTAGGTGGTTTGGTTGGGGGGAGGGATTGTTTTTTTTGTTTGTTTAACGTGTCTGCCCTGGACACACAACTGTATAAAAATACAGTTCACAGGATATAAACATTGAATTTTCATATTGCTGCTGAACTGTTAATTTTTTTTTTTAAGAAGTCACTATCAATGGTGGGAGGGAGGATTTTAGTTGATAGACTTGGGGCATGTCTACAATCCCTGCATTTTGAACTATGGGGGGAGAGGGGCATGAATTATAGCATGTACCAAAGTGCCACGCTATAACTCCCCTATGCGAACACTGCAATTGCAAACAGGCTCCTCTTCAAACAGGACTAGATTAATGCAATCCCAGTCCTTAAAAGTTTGTGCCCACAGCATCCACATGGGGGAGTTACAGCACAGCCCTCTGGTGCACACTGCTATTTACACCCCTATAGACTGAACTACAGGGCAGTGTAGACATGTCCTAAATCAGGAGACCAGGTCCATTCCAGCCACTGACAGACAAATCACTATACCTCTCAGCTTACTCATCTCTAAACATAGTATCCCCACTGCCCCACCATTATCAGCACAGACACTGAAAGACACTATTACCATGAGTCCCAGTAAATTATTTTTTCTTTATTGCATTTTAGATCCAAATTATTTGTTTTTTCATTTAGGGCTCCTGGCTGCAAGAAACATGCAAGAAACACAAGGTTATGCTGCAAGCCTACATGCCTTGAGCTCTCTGGGAAATAATGTTATGTTTATACTAGGTCCTGGTCTACACCAGAGGTGCTCAACCAGTGGGGTATGTGTACCCCAGGGATACTTTGAGGTCTTCCAGGGGGTACATCAACTCATGTAGATATTTGCCTAGTTTTACAATAGGCTATATAAAAAGCAGTAGTGAAGTCAGTACAAAATAAAATTTCCAAGACAATGATTTGTTTATACTGCTCTGTATACCACACACTGAAATATAAGTACAATATTTATATTTCAATTGATTTATTTTAGAAAGTATGCAATTTTTCACTAATAGTGTGCTGTAACATTTTTGTATTTTTATGTCTGATTTTGTATGTTTTTAAGTGAGGTGAAACTTGGGGGTACACAAGACAAATCAGACTCTTGGAAAGTGTACAATAGTCTGGAAAGGTTGAGCACCACTAGTCTACGCTACACAGTTAGGTTGACCTAAGGCAATTTACGTCGACCTAATTAAGTCTGTGTCTTCATTACAGCCTTGCTCCCACAGATTAAAGTGCCCTACTACACCAACACAATAACACCCCTCCACAAGAGACGTAGGGCTTATGTTGGTGTAGTTAGGGTGACGCAGTGTCTGTGCAGACACTGCTTACTTACATCTGCTGTTGGCTGTCTTGTCAATTTAACGGCTCAGCCGGGTAATTGACAAGGCTGCCCGGCTCCCAGCAGGGGAATCAAGAAGCTGGGGTAACTGGACCCCACTCCTCGGGGGGCAAGAAACCTCAGGCAGCTTTCCCCCACTCCTGGTGGAGAACGGGGAAGCAAGAAGCCAGAGGTAGCCTCCCCTGCCCCCAGCGGGGAATGGGGACCTGGGGGGAGGATGGCTGGGATCCTGGGAACCTGTGGGGCAGCCAGGCTCCCAGCAGGAAGCTGCCAGCGGAGTTAAGAGACTGGGCTCTCAGCTCCCCACACTGCCTCTCTTAGGTTGGTGGAAACACTCCTGAAGAGGACGCACACCACTGATTCAAGGAGGGTAGTGTGGACGTGCATCACTGCAGTAATTACCGTGGTGGCTGTAAGTCGAACTAATATCGATCAACTTAGGTTTCTAGGATTGTACTGTAGGATTTCCTCACCCTACCCCACATAGTTGCATCTCCATCAAGGGTAGTAATGGTGGGTAAATTAGCGCCAACAAGGTGCCAGTGACTACTGGTGTTTTAACCACAGTGTAACATACATCTGCTTTTCAAAATTCAGGCTGGGTTCTTTATATAATGGTTGCAACAATTACAAAACTTTTATGCCTCAGAAGTACTGGGATATGACTGATGAGTGCTACAGAAGTAACTATGTATAAGAAACACAATAGCGCACAGTCAGATGGGTGGGCACATTTACTAAGAACTACATGGAAAATCAAAAGCTTGTGTGTGAGTTAACTACAATATACTAGTACTGCCACTGGAAACAATGGGAAATGGAAGTATCTGTTACCACCACAGTTCATACCAATAAGAAGAAAATAATCTCACTTAAATGAAATTAAGGTTTCAGGTAGTTTGACTAGTTAAGTACAATCTAGTTCTTGGGCAAATTTCTTGACTTGAATGGTTTTGGATGGTCTTTTGTTCTCTGAAGTGGAAGTAACACTGCCCATAATGCCAGACATCCAAGAAAGTCGTCTTGTTACCAGCGATTATGTGTGTCTGCAATTCACTTTCTTGTGCCTCTGAAATGCCTCAGTTAAGGATGTATAGCTGGGTTTTAACAGCACTGCCTATAGAAAATTGAGTTTCAGCTTCATAATTGAGCAACCATACAACATTTGTGGAGGAAGTGATAACCACAAATAGCATATACTCTGAGCTAAAAATCATAGTACTATATTACAGAGAAGTTTGAGATAGAAACGGCCTATTAGGTCATCCAATCCACTTCCTCACCAATAGAGGATTGTTACCTACAGTACATATTTAGTGCCTTGCCCATTTCAGTTCTCACTGTCATTAAGCACCCCCACTCCAGCTATTCAGTCTGGATTTCCTCTGTCTGAATTTTATCCTGTTATTCCTAGTGATGCTCCCTTGATCTCCCTGACCTTTTCAGTCTGTGACACTATTATTTATTGTATTAAATACTTGCAGATAATTATATAAACAGTGTAATACAAATCCTTATAAAGCATTGGGTAACTACACTATATGGCATCTTTCTATTTTTGGAGGTAGAGAAGGAAAGGGAATTTATGTAATAGCCAACATACCAAACATGAGGAAAAGATGCACCACACATTAATTTGCCCCATTGAAAGCCCCTAAATCCCACTGCTCTGGTTTCAACCTCCAGCATTATAGCCCTGAATCTATTTATCTTCCCATAAAACTAATGCCATCTTAAAAGCAATAGCTCCTTTACAGAAATTATCTTTAGCCTCTCTCACAAAGCAATAGTTAGCTGTAATCTGAAAAGCACTAGGAATATTGAGATAAGGTTAGTTATTCAGTAAGGACAGATGACCACCAAAGCACAAAAACTGGTCCAAGAAAAAAGAGCCAGTTAATGGCTTGTTAAATCAGCCAACTTCTTATGGAAAGCTAATCTGCTTCACTCACTGGTTCTCAAGTACCAACATAATGCTGAGATGTTTGAGTTACAAGCTATGCATATTAGGGCTGAAACAAAAAAAAACCCCAAACATAAAACTCCACATAAAACACACCAAAAAAAAAAAAAAAGGAATTTTGAATATTGCCAGAGGTCTGTAGATCTTAGATTTCATAAAAACCTCAATTTTATGAAAGCTAAGCTTTAGGCCTATTCTGACATGTCCCAGTAATTAGAGACATAAGGTGAGTGATGTAATATCTTTTATTCGACCAGCTTCAGTTGGTGAGAAAGACAAGCTTTCCAGCTAGAGACCTAAAGAAGAGCTCTGTGTGGTTCAAAAGCTCATCTCTCTTGCCAACAGAAGTTGGTCCAAGAGAAGATATTAAACTGATAAGAACAGATATAACTTAGATAATATTTTTACTTCAAGGTCCTAGAGACAGAGACAAAGTTTTCATCTCGAGGCCAAAAGACCAAAAACATCAAGACACTTGATCACGGCCTTCGATAGGCCAAGAGACTACTGACACTTATTTTACCTCACCTATCTTGTCTCTCCAATATCCTGGGACCAAGACGGCTACAAATACACTGCATGCATGTCCCTCCCAGTCATGATATTTTGACAACAGGGCTTTTGTTTCTTAAGGGAAGACAGACAATGATGCAAATTATTGTTTCTAATCAGTACATTTAACATTTTCTGAGACGTGTGAATTACTTTTTAAATGTAGAAATAAGGGAGGCATAGGGGTACAGGGAATCAATCCTTCTCTCCTTACATTGTGTATGGCTTTGATCACCAGGTGTTTTTAAACCTCCAAGATGTCATTACTATTGCTCAGTAAAGTAATTCTAGATGTGATACATTGTGCTGAGGATTTAATGGAGTTAAATCTAATTGATTTACTCTGCCTGGCCCTTTTATTGTTCAATAAAATAAGATTTGCTTCTCCTATCATGGAGTTCAAAACTGACGCTCCAGTACTTTGGAATGGAATTAAGCACTAACAAATTCAAATTTTAATGAAGCATTTTTCTTCCTTATTGTAAACCCACAAACCTCTCCGTATAATTAGATGTAGCTATTGCCAACTAAACTCATGCTGAAAATCAGAAGCGTGATTTCACCACCCCTTGGGGTCCAATTCTTATGGCAGTAATACATTAATACACATGTACAATGGGTTATGGAATCTCTTGTATTATCAGCCCTGCTGTTGTAAACAGATTTTTTACACAAATGCACTCTAGCTTCAACTTAGACAAGGTCCTATTGCTTACTCAGCAAGCCTGGGGTAATGGGATAAGTTAGTTCTTGCAAATTCCTGCCTGATCACATTTTCTTGGTGTTGGAGACTTTACAGAGCATTAAATACTCTTCACATTACCCAACTACCTCAATTTTATTTTTAGAACCACTTATCTAACTCTCTGTGGGGCCAATCTTTGTACACACAGTTTTAAAGAGTTGCTCATGCTTCATGGATATACTCAGAAAATCATTCTGCTTCTCTCGTTTTCTGTATTACTTCTCTGTTTATTAAGACAGACATGCATGCAGTCAAATATTACCCACTTGAAGTCATAAGACTTACTGAAAGTTTTGTTTCTGTGAAAACTGAGGATAATGTAGGATAAGGCTGGGTCAGTAAACTTTAGATATGAAACATCCAGTTTAGATTAAGGGGGTTTCATCTTTTAAAAAAAGGTAAAACGGAGACTGAACTTGTGGTCATTGAAGAACTCAGAGTTCATTATGAGAAATCCCAGTGTGCTGTCCAAACTAACTCACAGGGTACGTCCAGACTACCCGCCGGATCGGCGGGTGGGGATTGATATATCGCGTCATCGATCCCCGAACGCGCTCCTGTCGACTCCGGAACTCCACCGGGGCGAGTGGCGGGAGCGTAGTCGACGGGGGAGCCACGGCCGTCGATCCCGCACCGTGAGGACAGGAGGTAAGTCGAAATAAGATATGTCGACTTCAGCTACGCTAATCCCGTAGCTGAAGTTGCGTATCTTAAATCGACTCCCCCCACCCCCAGTGTAGACCAGGCCACAGAATCAGTCTACTGACATGTCCCATGGAATTTCAAGGTATTCAAATTCCTCTCCTAAATTGCTGTGTAGCATATGATGTTAAATAGCTGCTGCATTCCACTACAGAGGTGGCTGAAGTGTTCCATATATGCCCTACCTACTTCACATCAGTGTGTGGCTTAGTTAACATTTGTAAAATATATTTTGAAAACCTCATAAAGACATTACAACAGAATCTTTATTAATTCATGTGGATACCCCTAATGTTTATTCAAAAGCAGCATTGCTTCTAACTGGTTTCCAAGGTTTGATATGAGGCATGTCTGGATGTTTGTCTGTTTCTACAAAGGGCAGTAAGAGAGCTTCCTCATCTCATCTCCTACTCCATAACAACTAAAGATGGCCAGTGTCACTGGATGTCATCATTTAATGCTGCCAGGGTTGGATCCTATAAAAAGAAGCCTGCTAAGATCAGCAGCCTAGTCAGAAAATGCATCGTATAAGCTATTTAATTTAAGTATTTAGTGATTCCCAGTTCACTGTGCTGTAAAGTCAAATTGTGTAGTACAACTGTCACTGTGCAGGAAGGAACACAGTCTGATGCAGTGGTAGGGGCAAGGAGAATCTGAGGAGGTATTTTGCAGTATAGTAGCATTTGCTATAATTACCTGCCAGCATTTCTATTAGGAATCCTATTTTTGGGTGATTTATGACGACTAAGAATTTACTGTAAGCTCAAAATGTGGCATGGAGAAAAGAGCTTAAGGAGCTGATGTTTTTTGTTTCTAATGACATACTTTGGGATGCTTGTAAATCAAACTGCCTCTTCCTCCCCCCAGTCCCTCCACCCAAGAGGACAGTTAAGGCCAAAATACCAGCCCAGATTTTCAGCCTAAACCCTTAAATCCAGTTCTTCTGTAGATTTATGCTAGAGTCATGGTATGAAATGTAATTGCTTGTGGTTGGTATTACAGATACATAAGAACCAGACTGAAATCCTTAGGGTTTGTCTATTCAGGGAAATTTACCAGCATAATTGTAACCGTTATACTGCTAGGTATGCTCATAGACTCATAGACTCATAGACTTTAAGGTCAGAAGGGACCATTATGATCATCTGGTCTGACCCCCTGCACGCTGCAGGCCATAAAACCGTCCCCGCCCCTTCCCTGGACTCTGCTGCTGAAGTCCCCAATCCTGTTATTAGTGACCTCAATCGGCAGAGACCCTCCTGCTAGAGATCCCTGCCCCATGCTGCGGAGGAAGGCGAAAAACCTCCAGAGGCTCAGCCAATCTGCCCTGGAGGAAAATTATATAACTGTATAACTCCCCAGAATAAGAAGTGTCCACATGGGGAGTTACACCAGTATACCTGGACTGGTAAATTTCCCTACACAGACAAACCCTTAAAGAGTTGTATACACATGGGAGTTATTCAAATACAACTATTTCTTAATTCTATGTGGAGACTCTTATTTCAGAATAATTATTCAGGAATAGCTATTGCACTTTAAATTCACAACCTATCTTAACCCAAAACAACTGTCAAGTGTAGATAAGCCCTTCGATACATTAGACAGTCTCATTCGAGAATGCACCTCACATTGTTCAAAGATTTCTCCAGGCCTCTATGGGTATATCTAGGCTGCAATTACAAACCTGTGGCCGAACCAGGCCAGCTGACTCAGGCTCTTGGGGCTGTTGAATTATGGTGTAAATGTTCAGGCTTGGGATGGAGCCCGGGCTCTAGGACCCTACGAAGTGGGAGGGTCCCACAGCCCAGGCCACAGCCCAAGCCTGAACGTCTACACCACAGTTAAACAGCCCCTTAGCCCAAGACCCTCGAAACAGAGTCAGCTGCACAGGTCAGCCACAGAAATCCAAATACAGTGTAGAGATACCCTGACAAACTACAAAGCATCACCATCTACTACTTCTGAGCTGGAAAGATGGTAGTTCCAGCTTGGAACCTGGAGTGACTGGTATATGAGGGGAATGGAAGGAAGGGAGAAGATAAGAGTCTTCAGTGTTTCAAAAGGAAAGATCACTGTCAGCAAGTAGGGGAAGGTTTAAAAAGGATCTTTAAGTCTCCCATATGATTTACATTTCTATATTGCAGAACTCGATCCTCCAACTAGAGAAAAGTTTAATTAAAAAAGCAGTTCGTGACAATAACTGCCACATTCTTGAAGGATGGGCAGATCTTATTTCTACAGATGGATAACAAATCTGTGGATTTTTGTATCTTTGGGATCTTATGCAATGAAAAGATACCATGTACCAAAGTAATTATTTAGCAATACAGAGAGTCATCAACTGTCTGGGACTGGATGAAATCTACTTATTGTTAGAGATAGTGAAAATAAAAGCAGGGTCTTGCAAACACGAATATTCTAATAAGCATTATTCTCTCTTCTCATATAAGCAGTATTTCAGACAATTAGCAGTTAAACAAAATTGCAGAGTTTTATTGCTCCCACTCTTATGCTTTACAAAGGTTACTGTATTCAGGCAGGGAACAGAAGTGCCTGGTACAGCCATGGTCTTTCACTGCAATTCAGGAACTGGGAGATTAATTTCTGAGCTTGTAAAACAATCTTCCGCCTGCTCTTGACCTATCAAATCTGCAATTAAGCCACTTGCTGCGATTTGACAGTTTATCTTATCTTGATGTCAGACTCACACAATGCAATCCTATCTTTGTACAAACCATCAACAACCAGTCATGGCTTTTTAATTGTTCAGAAAAAACAACACTCACTGTTACATGGTGTGGTCGTCAGATTTTTGCTAAGACATGCACAATTGTTTATTTAAGTTTGCTGGAAGCCTATATCCATAAATCCAGGCACTTACACCACTAGCTTGAGGTAAGGGTTACCTGCTACTGTCCTGAAATTCCCCCTATCTATCCATCACAGGCTTCCATACTGCCTTGTTTCTTCCTCTCAATACGTTGCCTAAGTCTTCAAATGAACACAAGCCTTCTTTCCATTATACTTATAACCCTGACAACTACTTTGGTTTCAATAAAACTCCATTCTGCATACTGGAAGCGGTGTGCACGCATATACAAAAGCAAATTTTTAGATGGACAGACACACTACAGCAAAAGTTTGATGCAAGGACCTTGAGCATATCCATTATCTTAAGATTCAGGTTAAGCCTGAGAAATAGTAGTTTGGTATTAAGACATTTAATAGTGCACACTTACTTTTCTAAATATCAGTTTAGCAATACTAGATACAAATTTCTACCCACAATCTTAGGAAGGCAGTGTTCCCAGGGAAGTCAAAGGGGGGTTAGGTCAAAGGGAGCACTAAATGGTCTATCAAGTTAAATACTAATCATTTTAGATATCAGCTTGTTTAAAGTTGTAGGCAAACAAATTATGCTATTCACCTCCAGCTCTCAAAATTATACCAAGACTGCACAGTCAGATTTTTTTTTTTAAGTCACTACTCTAGAAGCATACATGAGAGCATTTCTGGAAAGACTACATAAACACAGACTCTAAGTAAATTTGATACATAAATGAACTTCAGTCTGAAGTTAGCTTTGGATTTTTGGTTACTATTTCAAGCAGTCACAAATGACCATCAAAACTTTTAGGACAGTCCCCAAATACAGAACATTCCAACAGGAAGCAAGAGAAATGAATGCTACCTTAGAAAGCTGCCATATCAGGGTCTCTCTACAGGAAAGTACATTGAACTACACTTGCAGTGACAGGCTTTGAAGTCATACTGTCTACAGAATTTGTATCAGATATCCATGGCAACTTTTCTGACAAAAGCAAAAATCTTCAAAATGTACACTAATCTTAACCCAGAATCTCATCTCATTAACATTTCAATTTGAGAAGAATGAGCAGGGCTTTTGCCAACATTGCAAAGTTAAGAATTAGATTAAACCCCACTCTTCCTTAACCAGGAAGGCAACCAAGTGATGGTTTTGAAATAGCTGTATCAGAGCTAGAGTGTATTCAAAAACTCCAAAGAATTGTGAGTAGCTGTAGGTCATGCAGAGGAATGTGCTATAGTGAATTAATATCAATCTAACTTCTTGGCAATACCAGAAGATATCAGCCAAGGGCTTCCACCAACTGGTCTGCCAAGACTGAGGCAGACAATGCTTTCCACAGCAGTGTTTACTTCCTGAATGAATGAAGTCACACCAGTAACACCTTTTCCTAAGACTGAAGCTTGGTGTGCAAGATGAAAAGATGAGAATTTGGTGGAAGAACCTTATTCAGAAAGAAACAGTTGTTGCTCTTCTGCAGTCATCTTTTCTTTTGTGAAGACAGAATGTTTGTTCCGTAAGCCTAGTGTCCATCTGTTTAATATTTCTGCTTAATAAATGAAAACCAAAGAAATTATCTACTATCAGAAGTTCATAAGCATCCTCTCCTCTATTTTCTGAAGGAGCCACCCAATATTAGTATTTGCTGTAAGAAGTCTCATCATTCCAGAGATAGTAGTTACCTCTGTTTTTCTGGCCCCTCCTTCAAATTAACTGAAAAATAGTTTTAAAAAAGTAAACTTTGACCAAAGTAAGTAATCCTTACTCTGCTCACCTCACCTCTGGTTCCTTTGTGATCCAGGTGCTTGTCCATTGCTCACTAAATCTCAGGAGCCTGGCCAGTTTCAAGAATATTTTGTATTCAGCTACACTGTGTTAATACTATTTTTTTCCTACTCATTACCAGCTAGGCAAAGATAACAAGCCTCACACTGGGAGGAGGAAAAACAGATATTAAGCATCCCACTCCAATATCTGCGAGGAAAGTCCTATTTGGCAAATGTAACAGCACCTAGGGCAAGTCTCCTACTTGATGGGGAGTGGAGGGGGCAGGGAGAGAACATTTGCTGCATAAAGTGCCTGGGGCTGGCACCTTCCACTCCCATTTCATTTAATGGGAACTAAGGATGGAGATCGGGCATGGCTACACTGGAAACTTCAAAGCGTTATCGTGGGAATGCTCCCGCAGCAGCGCTTTGAAGTGCAAGTGTGGTCACGCGTGAGTGCTGAGAGAGAACTCTCCCAGCGTTCCTGGTAATCCACCTCCACAAGGGATTAGATCTGAGCGCTGGGAGCAGAGCCTGTCTACACTAGTGCTTTTAAGTGCTCAGACTTGCTGCGCTCAGGCGGGTGATTTTTCACACCCCATAGCCAGCAAATTAGAGTGCTGTAAAATGTAACTGTAGACAAGCCCTCAGGATCTGGTCCCACGGGTAAAACTCTCCTTTTGGATCTCTACAGTGGATTTTAATTTCCAATATTATTACTCTCCTAACAGGAAACCTGTGCTTGTATGGAGAGAGCAGAATATCAATCAAGATCCACTGTGTACGAGAAAAGAATTTTGCCTTTTAAGGTAACAAGCACCATACAGGTGAAGGATGTGCAATGGTTCAGGCACTATCACTGCCCTCATGGCCCTAAGAGATTTCAGAATGATACTTCTGGTCATGGAGCCCACAGAAACTGTCTACAAATTGTCAATTTGGATACCGTAGTTTTGGGATGGGGAGACTTCAGTGCATCCATCACTCCATGGGTGACTCATTATCCCCAATAAGAGCTGTGCATATACAGCAATATAAGAATCCCATGTATGTCATGCCAATCATTTTTAAGCCACCACAATTCTGATTTCTCAGCTCAGTAGGATGATTATGAGGACAGTTTTATGCAAAAATATTTAAATTCACACTGATTAAAATAAAAAGCAACTGAAGAATCTCAACGTAAGACTTCATTATATTATCTTCATGCTACGACGCTTTCATTTGTCAATTTCTTCACGGAGCCTGACAAAATGCAGCAGGAATATTACACATGCAAAATTATGTAAAGGAGATGTTAGAACAAATGCAATTTGTGGTTTTGTGATGACATATTACCCTTCTATTTCAATAGTAAACAGAGAGCAGAAAAATGGAACAATACAGCAGAGACTATAAAAAAAATACTTCAGATAGTGAAGATTATTAAGAACCTACGAGGCCTTATACTGTAAAGTACTCAATGTCCTCAATTCCCAGTGGCAGTTGAGGGTCTCCAATCCACAAAGAATTGGGCCCATCTAGTGTTTTGCATCTTCAAAGTGTTGAGCTGACATTAACTAGCCCTTGTAACACCCATCCATTCTTAAACACATCTGAAGCAGATGACATAAGCACTTCTGCAGTTCTCCAAAGAAAATCTTGAAGGGAACTTATGACTTATTTCTCAGCATGTCCAACCACCTGTCCTTGTGATACAATATGAACAGCTCCACTGGCCCAAATTAAAAAATTATAGCACTGTGCAGATACGAAGAATCCTTGTTATGCCTTAGTTGGTACAGTAAGAAGAATCTTCTGCATTGTACCAAAATATCAAGATAATTTTGTTGCCTTCAATAATACTCTAGCTTATAGATAGCATTTAATTTAATAAGTACTGACACAGTGTTAGGCATTCTATAGAATGTGGAGGAAATACGGTACTTGCCCCCAAAAGCTCACATTTCAATAGACAAAGCATCCAGAGACCAGAAGATTGATTTACTACACCAGTAAGTGTTCTCTAATATATGGAAGCAATACTTTGCAGTGATTAGCCCTGATTGGCTTCCTGGAATTATGTTTTATACAGGTGGCTGAAAGAGGTGAGAACTGAGTCTAGCACATAAAGAAAGGAAGTTAGGTCCAGGCATAAGGGACAACATGGAAGAAGACACAAAGGGGAGAGAGGATATGGGCAGAGAAGTTTGATGTGCTTAAAACTCTCACCTAACAGTGAGGGATGGCAAGGATGCCCAACAGACTAGATACCAGCAGGCAAAAACTAAAAAATACATAATTTAAATTACATAAGACATGCACTCTCCCAATATAGCAAGAGAGCACGGGTGACGGGTAGAGCCCCCTTTGAGGAGGCTAGCCCCCAGCTTGGCCCCTTCCGTCTGTGACCCCACCCCATGGCCGGAGCCCCGAGACCCCCTGATCCCCGTGGCCAGAGCCCCAAGCACCCCTCCCCTCCCCCCCCCCCGGCTGGAGGAGCCTCAGTCCACCCAAAGCCCTGAGCCCCCCCTCGGCTGGAGGAGCCCCAGACCACCCGAAGCCCCGATCCGCCCTCCCCCAGCTGCCCAGAGGAACCCTGGGCCAACTGCAGCTGCGCCTCCCCTACCCAGACCCCAAGCCGACCCGGGGAAAAGCCTCTCGTCCCAAAGAAGCTTTTGATATGCCCCATGCAGGTTTCAGGGTGACTGAGGAGGCAGTATTTGATATTCAGCTTCCGGGGTTCATCAGTAATCTCTCTGGAGTCCAGGGAGGTTACTGATGAACCTGGGAATCTGTCATATTCCATAGTCAGTAGTTCATTTTTCTTTGGCACTGTCCAGATGGCCAGTGTATGGCTCATAAGCCAGGAAGCTAGATGTAGGCTGGGACCCCCAGAATCACTATGGGCATGTCTACATCCCTAGTGGCAATCTGCCACATGGGAAAGAAATGTCCCTGCATGCAGTTTTCTGAACATTATGTTCCTAAAGATGCAAGCATCATGCACCTTTCTCTGTCCAATCCACACTGATGTCAGTAAAGTGTCCTCACTGATCCACTAGCACTGGCACAACAATGAAAAACTATCCCTTTCTGTTTGTGTACTCAGCAACAAGGTGGGCCGGTGCCACAATAGAGATATGCATCCAGAAATCCCATTGCTGCAAATCCATCCACTATTTCTTGCACACTGCCAGGAGTGAGAGATGATTAATGGCCCTACACACTTGCCTGACAAGAGTCCCAGTGTGGATTTTCCAACCTCAAAATTATTTCCCACTCACTGCTAGCAATCTGGTATTGCAAGCTTCCAAAGCATGTTCAATACTCACTTCACTGCCAAAACAGCTCCCATTATGCTGTTCATGCACTGCAGGGCTGAGGCTAGGGCAAGCTTGATGCAGGAATGAGGTTTTTTGCATCCAAGAGTGCTATAGCCAACGCTCTTCATCCCAAACCTGGATTACTAAGTGACCCACCAATCAGTGCTTGTCTCAGGCCCAGAAGCGGTGCTTCATTGTCTGCAGCTGCTCTGTGAATATCACCAGCAAGCTGGATTTACTCCCCCCCCACGTCCAACAAACTCTCCTCAAAGATATCATCATCTTCCTCATTGTCAGCCCAGTTGTTGCAGTGCTATTTGGAGGTCTGTATTTACAATAGGAGTACTTGTGGCACCTTAGAGACTAACAAATTTATTAGAGCATAAACTTTCGTGGACTACAGCCCACTTCTGTATGCATCCGAAGAAGTGGGCTGTAGTCCACGAAAGCTTATGCTCTAATAAATTTGTTAGTCTCTAAGGTGCCACAAGTACTCCTGTTCTTTTTGCGGATACAGACTAACACGGCTGCTACTCTGAAACCTGTATTTACAATGCTCATGAGAACAGTGCTGAGTTCAGTGGACTCCACACTTCTGTCAGAGAACGAAAAGCCCTATGTGGGTTTGTTGGATGTTTTAAAAAGGCACAAAAATTAGGGGATGTGAAAGGTATTCTGGCATCAAGAACATTGCATGCTGGGAACTTGACTCTTACCTCCCAGAGATCCCTGGATGAATCATTACTATCCCACAAAACATTGCAAAAGTGTCCCAAAAGGCACTGTGACAGACAGCAGCGCAGGGCACACAGGGATACCTTCCCATGTTGCACAGCACTCTACAGATACACAAACACTCCTGGCAAGTATGTGCATCACTGATATAAGCAGCCAAGTATGCACACATCCGAGTGATATACAAATTTAGGCAGCTGTATGCCCATATAACTTGTGTTTGTAGTGTAGACATGGCCTAAGTGTAGCAAAATGTTTACAACTCACAGCTCAGAATTAGGACTTTGTGGCAATATTTAACTGAACATTAGCACTTTTGTAAATAAAGGGGTGAATTGCCACTTATTTCAACATGTTACAGTGTGATTACAGAATCTTTGAAAAAAAAAAAAAAAAAACAGGAAGCAGCACTACTCCTCCAAAATGAAAAAGGGAATGATCTGAAGACTGGAAGAAAATATCTAAGAGGTGGAGTCCAGAGAGGGTATGTCCATTGGAAGAGTACGTGTGTTTGATTTGAAAAAAAATCTCTAAGGACATAAAGGATCTGGGCAAGAAAAAACCCAAACCAAAACACTTCCACCCCCCAAAAACCCTAAGCAGTATTGTATAACTCTGATACAAACAAGTCTTGCAGTCACATACCTGATGGAAACAGAAGAGCTACACAACGTCAGACATTCTATTGTAAGCAACAACAACAAGTTTTGTCCCATGACCGCTGTAAGTGGGTGACAGCCCAACTGAGGAGAAAATATGGAAAACCAGAAGAAAAAAGTTCTGACTGAAATTCCTGTTTATTATGTAATTGTATCAATATTAAATCACAGGGCCCATATGGCAGCTTCACTTGCTATTTGCATCCAATTATCCCTTGAAGAAAGTACACAGCAGTGACAATGTAAGTTACAGTCTTTCCTCAGACACTGCCATTCAACTGCCATCAGTATCAAGAAAATGAAACACTATTAGTGTTATTTCTAGGATTAATAATACTTTTTTTAATATTTAAGAGCTTAGGCCACAAAGGGCTAACATGGTCAGTTAAGCAAAACCACCGAAGATTGCTGAGTATTTTTCACTTGAAACTCTCAATCTGAAATTTGCTACTGATTTTTTTTTAATTAAAATAGCACAACAGCTTCACCTTTTGTGTTCAAGAACTCCTAGCAGCTTTTATTTGGATTGCAATTATTTTTAAAGATTCAAAGTACACTCAATTGAAATAGGCTGGAACAGGACCCAGGAGTCTCAACTCTGAGCCCCCGATCTGATCATTATCCGCTGCCTTCCACTTACGTCTCCTTAAGTTGCCTATGTACTTCACACAAAGTCAACCATGATTCCGGATGCAAAGCTTTTACAGTCTCAAGTCAGACTAGACAAAGAAGGTTAGAAAAACTGAAAGTTAAAAATATGAATTGCACATAAAAAAATCAGACTTGCAGAATTTATTGGGTTCACTATTTTTAGCTTCATTTCAATTCTATCTTACTTTTTCCTCCATTAAATACACTTTTCACCTCTTCCCAGTGCTATCATTTGAATTACATTGTACTAATTCTGCAGTATAAATTGTAGCAAGAAGTGTGAGCACCAAATTTTGGCAATACAAATCATGCACGACTCTTGAAGAAAAATCCCTCTAAATGGCCACAGCGAGGCAGACTGAATGCTGAATTAGTTTTTCAAAAGAGCAAAAACACATTTTGAAATGTGCCGAATGACGTTATTGTGCTTGTACTGAATCATAAAGCAATGAACTCTGCCAGTAAACATGTATCAGTGACTTGAAATGTACATGTAGTTTTTTTTTCATGCACCACACATTTATACTGTAATATTAGCCAAATATTGCAGCTTTAAGTAATTTTTAACATTTTAGACTGAATGCTTAATCTATGGAACAGATTACAATAAAATTCTCGTTTCAGGCAGAACCAATATGCCTACATCATTTCTGCAAACAGCCATTTATGCAAATCCCAGGCATGTTGCTCACTTGTTAGTTTTGTAGCAATTTTTTTTTGCTTTTCACTTAGAAATTTAAACCAATAGGGCAACATTTCTGCTTTACTTCCAATGGAATAGAAGCTATTTCCCCCCAACCCCATCCCATCACGCAGATTAGTTTTAAGGGCAGGTCATATGTCTAGTAAGACTCTGAGTAAAATCATTCAGCTTTCATAGCATTACTGTAATAGACCTTTTAGAGCCCTGTGGGATAGAGAGATCACCTTCAACCCTACCTTTGTGAGACATTTTAAACTCTGGATTAAGGTAGCATGAAGAACGAGCATACCTCTTCCAATCTCCACTGCCTGACAGCCTGCAACACAGCATTGGCATCTGCTCTAGGAAAACAAGTGGGGCTTCTCACCTGTAACATGTAAAATTTGTCTAGAGAAGAGAGAAGGAGCTGCTCCTCCTAGAGCTTTTTCTCTCTACCTATTTTATTCCCGTGGACTAGTTTACTGTTCATTAAAAGAGCCATGTGCAGTGCCAGAAACTGCACAGGCAGGTACCATGGCATCTGCTGCCAATGAATCACAGTCCTGATCCACAGCAATTTTAATTCAAGGTCCCATTCTCAACAGTCATGGCAAATTAGGTCAAAGGGTGGATTTGTTTTATGATGTGGATTATCATCCACCAATAAATCAAATGGGATCAGTAAATTCATTCTCACGTGTAACCCTAATGGTATTTGAAAGTTTACAGAAAGATCTTATTAAAAGATGGGGAAGGGACAAAGGGAGTTGCCCATCTAAATAATAATGACTTCCCTCTCTTGGTTTCTACACTGTGTCCCCACCACAGTGGTATTTAAGGCCTTGGCTACACTTGCGGATTCACAAGTTAAGCGCGAGTGTAGTCGCGCCGCCAGCGCTGCGAGAGCTCTCTCGCAGCGCTGCAAGTACTCCACCTCTCCGAGGGGAATAGCTTGCAGCGCTGCGAGCGAGCATGCAGCGCTGCAGGCGCTGATTACACTGGTGCTTTATAGCGCTGCACTCGCTGCGCTCGGGGGGGTGTTTTTTCACACCCCAGAGTGCAGCAAGCGCAGCGCTGTGAATTGCCAGTGTAGCCAAGGCCTAAGTATTTAAAATCCTGCAGGTGGTCTACAGAGAGGCGACTTACATTCTGCTTCTCTCCCCTGTACAGAAGAGGATTGATCAGAGCATTCCATCCCTTTCATTCTTCTGCCTAGGTCTTCTCTCCCCCATACTAAGAGTAGGCAGAAGCATATGCATGTCTCACTGATGTTCCACAGATACCGGAAGAGCTTTAGCATGTGACATGCCAGGCTCTCATGGTAGCCACTGGGGACTGTCATTGAAAATCAAACACTATAGGGCAGGGTGTCTGCTTTCCTAAAGAGAATGGTCACTAAACACATTCAAGAAACCAACCAACACTAATTACATTGCCAGTTATTGTCATATTAGAATTGCTTCTTTTAGTTAAGGTTATGGTAAGTTGACCAGAGTAACAAGAACTGAAGTTCTTATTGATGACCTTTCTTTCACTAAAAGACATCACTGTAGATTTGAAGCAGCCTTTGAAACCAGAGTTTGTTGCCTTCTGCAGAGTTTGGTTGGTGTAGAAGTGATTTTTGGCAGGGAAAGCGAAGGAACATGCTTTTGTAGTGGGATAAGAGTTCAGTTCAAAAACTGTTTATATTTTGCATGAGGACTCTGATGGACATTTATATAAAATGAAAGTTACCACATATTCTTAGACCGCTTTTAATCCTTCAAGCGCCCCTCATAGATGACAGACCTTGCTTCCTGCACTTCACTCTGGGTGCAACCATGCTATGCAATGACTCTCAGACAACCTCTGGGCTGCAGCCCCCATTTCCCAACCATGTTAACGCAACTGGGCCAGCTCTGTTTTGGCACCTCTTGTCGCTATGGGTAGCTATGACCAGCAAGGTGGTTAATGGAACTCCAAAACAGCTTATTCAAAACAAAGCATTATTTATTTACTCACCCAATAGTACAAAGCACGCAGAGCAAAGGGTAAAAAAAAAAAAAAAAAAGTGTCTACGTGCATATTTCCCTTCACATAACCCTTAAATCTTTCCTGCGTTTCACCTAGGCTACTTATCTCCACTGCTGGATTGTGAGAAGCCAACTGCCCCCTGTAATGCTGCCTGCAGCCATTCAAAAGTATGGAGTACCAACCTCAGGGCACAAACCTCAAATTGGTTGTGAGTTCTAGTCTTAGACTTTACCAACCAATTATCAAGTGGAAACTCTTCAAGCACTATAACAGCCTTAACATGGAATCACACACAGATCGGCATACTCAAGGGGACTCTCTCTCCACCCAGGTGAGCATACCTTTGTGATAGATGGTCACCACCATCTTACACCAAAAATCACAGCAATATTCAGGTTACTCCTTGTTCCAAAGAACCAGTCATCTACCCCTGGTCAATTGCAGCTTAGTTCTCACACTAAAGACAATGCTATTAGCCAGTCCTATAATAAACTATATAAAAAGATTTATTAAATAGGAAAAGGAATTTAGAGAGTTATCTACAAAGTTAAAGCAAGCAAACAGACACAGGAATGAGTAACAGTCTTAGGTTTCAAAAGGTAATATAGGCGTCTATAATCAGCAAGTTCTATTTGACCCTTAGGGCTAACCCACTCTAAGCAGCTGGGGATTTCTTACTTATGCCTAGAAACACTGCCTCCCCAGAGTCCAGGCAGCAGAGATATCTAGTTCCTTTTGCTGTTTTTTTTTTATCCCTCTCCTTCCACGTGCTCTGAGCTGCAAACCAAGTTGATGGGAGGAATCCACTTGCATGACTCCTTGATGGGAAGCAGGACAGAACAATGAAAGTCTTTTGAGCTCTTGTTGACAGTACATAGGGAAATTCCAGTTGCAATGTAGTCTTCTGCAATTGGTTTAATCAGCCAGGTATGTTGACAGATGGGGCAATCAAGGCTTCCGCTCCAACTTAAAACATCAAGACTAGTCTGAAGACACTTATTTCAGCCCAACACTTTATGAATCTACATTCTTTGGTCTTTGAGCAGAATGTTATTTGTGCAAACCATGGAAGAGCTGACATTTAATTGAAGCTAACTAATAACAGAGTTAAGTTACTGTGACATTACACCCCATATTCTTTATGGAAATATGGTTATGATATGAATATGATACAACTAAGATATATTTTATGCAAGATGGGTCTTGTAAGATATCATTGGAAAGGTTATAATTTACTGAATGTGTTTATCCAATTTGTATGCATGTATCATTTTTGTATCTGAAACTGGGAATATTGACCATGTCTCTGTATATCAAATGTGCTACGTTGGATGAGGCCAAACAATGTTAGTGGCTTACTGAAGAAATGCACACAAGCATAAGGATTACCCCATGAAATGTGCAATAGAAACCTCTCAGAGATAGCTCTATACAATGGGAACTGTTTGACCCAGGTCACAGCAAAAAAGCTTTCCAGCAAGTGGGGAGAAGATATAAAAGAAGGACAATCACAACAAGGGGCCCTCACTCTCCCTACACCACCACATCTAAAGAACAAAGACTGAACTGTGAGAAGTGATGGTCCCAGGCTAAGATCTTTAGCCTGTGTAAGAAAACCTGGGGAAGTCAAGGCAACTTGTGCCTTAAGAATCTGCTAGCCTGTTTATCACTCAGGGTAAGAATCTGTTAAATGTATATCCTACCTATCTAGTGCGTTAAGCTCAGTCTGCAGTTTTTATTTACTAAAGTAATCTGCTTTGTTCTGTCTGCTATCCCTCTAACCACTTAAAATTAACCTTTTGTAGTTAATAAATGTATTTCTTGTTTATAATAAAACCCGGTTTATGTAATTTCTAATGGGAGGGAGAGGGCAAGAAGTCATGCACATCTCTCTTCACATTGAGAAAGAGGTCGGATTTTTATTAGCTTGCGCTGTGCAGATTTTTCTATATAGTGCAAGACAGTATTATTTTGGGTTTATCTCCCAAAAGGGGTGTGCAGGTGAGTGTTGGGGGAGGCCGCTCACACAGAGCTGACTTCAGTCTGTGACTGCAGTGGGGAATGGTCCTGTGTGTCTGCCCTGCAAAAGCCCAGAGAGCCTAATTTAGCAAAGCAGGGAGCGGGAACCCTGGCTGGTTGAGCAAGAGAGGCTCAGTGAAATTCCAGTACATCAGGTGGCACCCCAGAATGGGAGTCCAACCTGTCAGATACCCAGTCATAAAATGAGAAATTCAAGGCACATATTAACTTGAATATATTTTTAACTGACTAATTTAAAAATAAAAGCAGATTCTGAAACATCACCTTTTAAAGTTCCTTTAAAAAAAAAGTGCGCTTTTTCTGCTCCCCCCATAATTTTAACTGCCTTTTCAGCTGGGGAGAAGCTGACTATATGGGCAAAACAGTGAAACTGACAATGTAAAAGGCTGGTAAATGCACAAAGTGAACTGAAATTTTTTCCCTACTAACTTCTCAGCTGTAGTGCTCTTACACGTTACTTATTTTACTGGGTACAACATATGACTTTCAACCTGCTATGCCACTTTAACACAGAATGGAGTCTGAGAGCTACATTCTGCCACCCTTATTCACAGAGTAGCATCCTGCTCCACAAATATTCCCAAGAAAGTAAGGATGGCAAAACACAGACCTGTAACATGAGTCCAGAAGAACACTGCAGTGGTCTTAATTTGCCAAACCTCGAGTACAATCGGTATTGCCCAATAGTAGGTTTTTTCAATTGGGTTGGTGAAAAAAGAATTGGAGTTTCTTCAGTATACGAATTGTTATCAAAGCTTAATAACTAAGAATTAACACAGTTACTGCAATACCTACATTTGTTTTATTTTCCTTCCCATAATCCACTCTTCACTTGCTATTTCTGCAAAATTAAAACATGTCTTAAGAGCAAAAACACATTTGAAATCCGTAGTTCCGGGTAGTCTGATGCACTGGCCACTTTCCCCTTTTATTACTCTGAGGCTAGGTCTACCCTGGGGGGGGGGGGGGGGGGGAGAGATCTATTTAAGATACGCAAATTCAGCTACACAAATAGTGTAGCTGAATTCGACGTATCCGAGCCGACTTACCCCGCTGTGAGGACAGCGGCAAATCGACCACTGCGGCTCCCCCATCGACGGCGCTTACTCCTACCTGCGCTGGTGGAGTATGCGCGTCGATTCGGGGAATGATTGTCACGTCCCAACGAGACGCGATAATTCGATCCCCGAGAGATCGATTTCTACCTGCCGATCCAGGCGGGTAGTGAAGACAAGCCCTGATTGTCTTTGATGATGCACTTATAGACAACTGTAAAGGCATTTGAAACTAGAAGTCTAATGACAGGTTTAGATGACACTTTGAAAGAAAGTAATCTGAAGATTCAAAAAATATCTATTCAGCCTGCAAATCCATCTCGTCCCCTGGAAATTTCAATTAGGAACATTATTATTTACTTTGTATCTTGAACTGTTCTAGTGATGCTGTACATTCCACCTGCAAAGGCTCTTGATTAGAGAACATGGTTATAGTGCTGTCTACACAACAAAATGGAACAGTATGGAAATGTGTCATGGGACACACAGGTTGTAACTGCATCCCCAACTTAACTGGAACTAGTGTAGATGGGACTCAAGCACGTTCTCCAAAACTTATGGTATGTACTGAGCAGGTATTTTAGACAACTATTTTCCATCTCTAATTTCCATTATTTTAACTCATCTGAATGTTTCTTAAAGTATATTAAATCCCACAAACAAAATAGGAAGTTGGAGTAAATGTGTCAAAGGACCAACAGCCATATCAAATAATGTTTTGCTCCTGAAGATTTTATTCAATATACCTGAAGAGGCCTCAAAATACTACAGAATGTCCTGTAGGAACAATCCTTCACTGCCATGGATGGATTGGTTGATCTAATGGATCTTTTCCACTTCTAAATTCTAATGATTTTAAAACTATTTCTACACAGGCACATGAGAAGCTGTAGCTTCCACTCAAAACTTGCCTTGTTGCACAGATTCCATCTATAGCCAGAGATCAGTGGCCTGGGTTCAAAGGGAAACTCAGAGATGACAATCTGTATAATGCAATAGTCCTGTTGTCTGTCCTTTCCATTGTTACCTTTTCAGCAAAGGTACAAAAAGTTGATTTCTGTGAATGATCAGTGAAATAGTTCAGACAAGTCCTCTAGGACTTGTGACAAAGATTGTAAAATACAAAAAAGGTAGAGAAATATACAAGCTGTACACTTCCACAGAGCATGACCCAGACCTTTGCAAGATTTCTCCAGTTATATATCTTCAGACATTGGGATAACGAACATCCTTCTCACTTTGACAGAAAAATGGTGCAATCCGCAAATATAAAAAAGCAGATGGCACCAATCCAAGAAAATCCAGAACGAGGCCCAAGAAGGGAACCTGGTCACTGAAGCCTCTGAATTGTTTAGACCCAGGAGACACTCTTTTTATGTGGCACAACATAACTCACTATCACAGAACTTAACAGTCAAAAATGTAACCTTCCTTCTACTGTTATTCACATTCTGTTTTGACAGTGAAAACATGAATCTCAATATTATTTTAAATTGCATAAAAGAATGAACTGACTCACACCTCGCTACCGTGGGGTTTGCTGCAATAGTTCACTTGTCACCAAGCAGTTACTTGGTTTTTGTTCCTGACCTACAGTAGCTGTGACAACTTTTTACTACTCCTGGGGAACTGGAAAATCTACACTCCTCACAGTTCATACTGCACAGTAACATTGTTACTGTCTGTTCTGTCTCTCTGCTACGGGCAGCCCATGCCTACGAAAATATCCAGCACAACACCTGACTTGATTCTTATATTGACTCCTCACTCTAAACTAGTGCATGGAATGCCTGTATTTCATGATCATGCTAATCTTCTAACGGAGCAATCAGCAGAGACAGAGATTGGTGACAACCCAGCAGCAAAAGTCTCATAAAAATTAGACTTTTCATCCTTGCTTTCAGTTAGTGGAAGTCACTGTTCCAGACTGGGAAGAAAGAATCCAAAGTAAACCAGGTGGTTTTGGAAAGCGGCTCCCAGACTAGAGAGAAAACCATGACAACATTAACATTTAAAGCATGCTAAAATACGCAATATCTTACTAATCAAAAAGTATTTTGGATGATTAGCTTTTCAGGGCAAGGACAGTGTCTTACTATACATCTGTACAGCACCCAGCACAGTGCGGTGCTGATACTGATTGGAACCTTTGAGTGAGACCATAATACAAATAGGTAGGATACAGACCACGGACACTAGGTGCAGATTCTAGCAGTAGTAGCAAAAAAAGTTACCAGGTTACAGCACAGTTAGGGATCAAACAAATCATATACAGAATCAATATCCAGTGACCATGGTATGTATCCTATCTATTATGTATTAGGTACAAAACCAAGCAAGGAGAGTTTCAGCTCAAATGCCCTACCATTTCCAGTGAAAACATCAATCAATCACATTCATTTCCCAGCAAGTATGCTCTAAGGTAGTGGTTCTCAAAGCCGGTCTGCCGCTTGTTCAGGGAAAGCCCCTGGCAGGCCGGGCTGGTTTGTTTACCTGCCGCGTCTGCAGGTTCGGCCGATGGCGGCTCCCACTGGCCACAGTTCGCCGCTCCAGACCAATGGGGGCTGCGGGAAGTGGCACGGGCCGAGGGATGTGCCAGCAGACCGGCTTTGAGAACCACTGTTCTACGGCACAAGCAATGTCTCCTGAGGATAAATAAGTTTAAAGCCAGGGTTATTTAAGTTCAGCCCCAGTGATAGGCTGTCAGTCACCTTAACCTTTAATGAACTACAAACAGTGCTACTACAGTTTTCAGCTTTGGGTTATGGGTAATAAGGTCCTTAGGAGTTCTTATGTCTATTACCTCCCCCTAAAGTCACACAAAATATGAGCCTTCTCTTGACAAAAAGGGAGCCACTATGTAAACTAATTTAAAACCAGAGAAAGGGCTATCTTTGGTAGAGTTCAAGTATGAAGCCAACTACTCTTGTAAGGATGTATATTCTACATTACTATTTATTGCTATTCGATTAATTTCGGTCATGAAATTAAAGTCACAGATACCGCTCCAGGCATTGAAGCAGTCTGCCTATCAGGTGGGATCTTTATTCTATTGATACATCTGCCTTAGAATGAAATTGTAATTGATGCTAATACTATAATTACTGCCTATATATAAACAGAACATCATACACTAATTTTTGGCTAAATACCAGGGAAAGCGTAGACAGCAAGACATATTAGACTGGAATAGTCCAAGGAAAGTAGTTGCACTTTTGTGATTTGGAGCATTTAAAAGTAAAGTAATAGTTTAACAGTTCAAACCCTGTGAAGTCTGGTAGCACTTGACAACCGCCTCTATAGAACAGTCAGATGTAAGCAGTGACCACCACCCAAAAATTCACACACACAAGTGGTACCATTTACCACCATTCTTGGAAGTCTCAAGGGAGAACCCATGGACTACTTTCTCACTTCTCAGGTGGCCACTCCAAAACAAGGTTTAGTCTCATCATTGGAGCAAACTTTCAACCATTACTGTTGTACCCATTCTGTAATTTAAGAATCTCAGTCTCCACTACTATTAATTTTTGAGAGGTTTTGTATTTACTAAAATGGCTTCAAGCTCTTAAAGAAATCTAATTCTCCATCTGGCTAATTATACTAGTTTATATTAAATCAAATTAGACTTGGAAATCAGTTTTGAGTATTTGAAAAATACTGTCCTAATTAGAGTATTTTTTCATCTTTGACAAAGCATGATGAAACAAGTAGTAATGAAGTGGTTGGTATTCCTTATATCTTTAACAATAACTAATTCCAAGATCTTGTCCCTATAACACATGGATTTATTAGGGTCCTCATCCTTCAAAAGCTATACTTGATAAAAATTAGATCAACATTGTACAAACATAAAATCCTATAGTGCATCAGTTCTGCATGTGATTTGTTCTGAGCTATATTCTTACAAGCGTTACCTTAATAAAGAACATGAAAACCAGAATATATTTAACAGCACAGCATGTTTTCATTATCACATTTATTCTCCTGTGAATAAAAAGTATACCGTTACAACACTTATCTGGACATATGAAGGCTTTTTATTAATAGCACCACGTATATTCTGAGCAATAGCCTTGGTTAAATCAGAAGGCTAATTTTTCAAATGGAGGAAGTTTAACAGGCAGAGATGAATCTTTGCTTTGCTCAGTCAGCACTTTTAAATGTACCAAGTAAATCGATGTAGAATAGAAGAAAAGTGCAAGACAGACTTTTCTCAACCTTACCCCCATCAATCCACTAACTGAAATAGCTTTGCAAGCATAAGTTGGAACAGATACCACTAGACAGAGACTACATCACTTGCAAACATTTTTCCACATGGATTAGGTAAACTAAGACACTATTAATACAATGCAGCTTCCTGGCTGCTCTAAACAGGATTAATCAGTCAGTATACATGGCAGCGTGAAAACATCTTAAATAGAGTCCCACGCTGGGTTCACTAAAAAACCCAGGTTTGTGGATGCTGAGCCTATCCCCAGTCTACTTGGATGGAGCCATAGTTCCATTCACACAAACTAAACTGTCAATTTTTCTGTAATTGAAAGAAGGCTAAAGAGTTACCCAACTTTCTAAATAAAGATGTGCTGTAGCAGTCTAGAATGACAGATGCTAGCAAGAGGTAGAACTAAAACAACTGTTGGGATCACCACCATTTCTTCTTTGATTATGGAACACAACATGACCAATATACTGCACTAAGTGTAGCTCTCCAGTTCTGGAGATCAAACGCATACAAAATAAGCCACACACCATTTGAGAAAAGACCTAATGTTGGAATCTTTTCAAGCTCCTTGCTCCACCGGTGAAGATGCTATTTTACATAGTAGCTCTAGTCTATGGCAAGAAAAAAACTTGCTTTAAAACAGAATTCAAACGATTTAACAAAGCCTACAAGTGGACTGATAATAAATAAAGATCAGTCTGGGTAACTTACCCGCTCCGCTGCTGAGGCCTCCTCACCAGCTACACAAACCGAAGTCATCTCCAGCACAGACAGGTTAGTAGGAGCATCAGTGGTGGAGGAAGACCTGGGCCGGCCTGAATGAATATCTTGGGAAGATTTCCTGTTCATCTGTGGGCTTCCCTTTGGGGCATCCGATTTGCCCCGCCTGCTATGCAGGCTTGTCCCTCTCTTCATCTTAGGTGGCACTCTGATCTGCTGAAGCACTCGATTCAGAGCTGTGGGGTGGGTGGAGACACCATCAATTTCAGTACAGGCGCTTTGGCTTTCCAAATCCATTTCGGGCTCCATATCAGCCTGAGTTTGTTGCACATCATGTGGAGACACCGAGGACCTCCTGCGCTGGTGCTGGAAAAGTTGCTTCAAGCCTTGGCCAATGACATTAATGTTCTCCAAAGCATTATGAGTAATTTTGGACAACTTTTGCTCAGATTCGTGTTGCTTTTTGGTATCTTGATCTTGGGATTTGCCTCCAGGATCAGGGTCATCATAGATCTGTTCACTGCCAGAAGGCTCCATTAGATGACACCCAACACGTTTATTTGACAACTCATAAATACAGATGTCCCCTGTCTTTATATTTTTTTTTTAAATGCCAAGATTGTCAGCCAATTAGGTGTGCAATTGCTTCAAGAGCGACTACACATGCAGCTGTGCCACGGAGGTCTCATGCTTATCTAATGTTAAACAAAAGAGCCAATATTACACATCCATGCAGAAACTAGCAGGTTAAAAAAATCAATACAGAAAACATGCTGTTAAAGTCTCTCTCTCTCTCATTCAAGCATCCTTCAGCCATTATATTAGAAACATTTATGCTGTATGCAGAACACAGAGGCTATGAAAGGACTGCTCATTCTTTATCAATGAGAAAATGTCCAAGACAGGAGGTGGAGCTGGGGAAGTGACAAAAAAGTTAAAAATGCTGCTCATGAAGAACAGGGAGTGCATGCAATAGAGCCCAGAACAGTACCTGATAGAACTTGAGCCACTGGGATTCATAGTTACACATCAGTTATGCCATAATAGGTTAATCCCCACTGCAAGATTAATTGCTTTCCTTATCAATGATCTGATCTTCAAATGTAGTAGCTGTTCTAACACCTATCATATTTTAGATATACTGGAAAACATAGTAATGAGTCCACAGCTCATTACCAACCACAGCTGTTTATTTCCAATCAAATACTGTGGAATGGCTCATTACTACTAGTATCCATCAAGGCTACTGGTAACTGGATGCTAAAGCTTGCCTTCAAGTGGGGACAGGGAAACTACTTAGGTGTAACTGGTATAATTTTGTCTATAAAAGTATCTGAGCAAACAAAATATGCCTTTCTAAAAGCAGATTACTAAGTGACTAGACAGGCAGAGGCAGCAGCACAGACGTTTCTAGCTCAGTCATTTGAGAAGAGAAAGTGTTCAGCTTCTCCCAGCAAGTCTCAACCCCGCCTCCTCCCTTGCTTGAGATGGGAGTTGCCCACACAACACTGACTGCAGTTGAGTGCTAAGATGGTAGCACACTGCAGGAGGAGTGCAGCAAGGGGATGAGGAAGGGAGCACAAAGGATCTTTTAATATTAAAGCAGAATATTTAATGGGGGCTGGAGTAAGTGTGGGAAGGTTCACATTATTGCCATGGTTAATGAGATCACATGCACAGAAATTGGAGGTTGTTTTCTTGCGGGAGAAGATTTTGATTGTGCTTGTATAAATATATACACCAAATCACAGAAGTCCGCTCTCAATCTTGGCAGGAGACAGCATGAAAAAAACATGATCTTATTAAAAATGCAACATATGTTTAGGATTTATTAGAACATTCATTTTAATCTTAACATAGCTGTATTGAGAAGGGATTATGATCCAAGATCTCCCTCAGTTTTGTGCACCTTAGACATAACACAATGGGTTAAACTGACATTCCAAGGTACAATTATAGCAGGCAGCACAGCAAGACCAACCAAATGAGCTGCATCAAGCTCCTCCTCTTGGATGCCTTAGCAGATAGAGGCAAATTGAATTACAATATTTAATAGGAAACAAATACTTTCTTGTGTTGTACTTTTCCTCTGAAGATTTCAAAGCACATTGCAAGCATAAGTCTCAAAACTTTGGGGGTAAGTTTATAACCCCATTTTACACAGAATGGTAGACTGAGGCACAGAAAGGTTAATGACTTGACCAAATTCATACAGTAATTCAGTGGCAGAGCTAGTAATTAAATCTAGGAGCCCCAACTCCCAGTGGCTTAGTTTTAACTGCTTAACACAACCCTTCTCAAGTGACCTGTGTCTTTATGACTAAGGCTACGATTATGTCATGGAGTTCGCGGAAGTCACAGAATCCATGACTTCCAGTGACCACCATGACACATTGGGGGCCCCCGCAGCTGACCACTGCCGTGTAGTGTGAAAAACCACTATCTGACTGAATTTGCTACATAGGGTGTACTGAGCATGCTCACAAGAATCCAGCATGCTCAGTAACCTCTGCTGACACCAGCAGCGGGCGACCCCTGCAGCAACCCAGCCTCCGCGGGGGAACCCTCCTGCAGCTGCTCCAGTCCAAATCTAGGTCTCCATTCAGGATGAATTTTGGAAGAAAAGACAAAACTAGGAAACATTTTCCATTTCGTTCAACAGGCAAAATGGTCCAGTGAACAAATCTCAGTGGTTAACAAGAGAGCCCCCAAAACTGTTTGGCACTAAATGTATAACTTGACATATGATCCATACCTCCATATTTACTTTAAGATTCCCAAAATTCATTATTCAGGCAGTCCTTGTTGAACTGCAATTAAGAACAAAGATGGCCAACTTATTCACTAAATAATACATGTATCGTCTCCTGCCATAGCACGTTTAATAGCTTACTGCTGGTAGCTTTGTTGATCAGTTAAAACACCCGTAACTAGAGGCGCATTAATTATTTGGTGAAAATCACTTATCTGACTAATATAGCCCTTTTTTTGTTTACAAACTAACCACAAATAGATGATTTTAACCTTTTTATATTTGAAAATAGTTTGATGTAGTTTGATGAATAAAGCTGGTTAGCACACAGTCTGTTTGCAAACTGGTCACTAAGTATTCTCTATGTGCATTTATGACTGGACTACTAAAATGCCTTGACTTGTTCCTGGTTCCTTAGTGGCAAACATAAGGAAGTCCCTTTTTCTGTTTGCAAGTTATCTGCCTAACTTTGTATTTTTGTTTAATGAACCTACTGTTGGGCAAAAAGTCCTTTTAAAAGTGGTTAAGACATGCATTTCCAGCGTGAATAGTGTTCTTACAACCATTTACTTGTGACTAGCCTTCACGTTCCAGGAACAAATAAAAACTTGCTCTCCCAAACACTCACAAATGAAAGAGACTGAATACCAGCACGGTTAATCACTGCATTTTATTTGACTGAACAGTCACAAGTGGTGTTTGCTGTGATCACCCATTTCTACCCATAACACTTAAGACAAGATCTACAATATAGATGTTATCTAAAGTACGTCAAATTTTTCACCGAACAACCTTCACATTGTCCCTTTGGGAGGAAATTAAGTACAAACCCTTTCAGTATCTCTCTCAAAAGTCTGCAAATCTGGTTAATTTGAGAAGAAAGGTAGCAACACATCAAATTAATTTTGTAATAAATCCATATACGCTGTCAAAGACTTGACTGAGTACTTTACAACACCTTTCTTATTGCATCTCAAAATGCATTCAAATATTCATTCAATTGGACAGTTATTTCATAATAGCTTTGGGAAGTAAAGCTGCTCAAATTGAGCAGTTGGCAAAAATAGCGCAGAAGTGTAAAAAAACATTTAGCACTTGCCTCCATCACTTGTCCTTACGCATGGCTGACTGGTAGGAGCCCCTCCATTGAACAGAAGCTGCAAAAGAAATTGGACATGAGGTCTAGCTCCTAGACAGAAGAGAGAAATGTATACATGTGGAAAGTGATATAAAATGAGCATGTTCTAAAACTAAATTTAAAAGATAAAGTGCACCAGGAATAGGTTGAGCTTTCTAAAACTGTTTCAAAGTAGCCCAAGAGAGATAACTATAACTGAAGTTTAAACTAAGTCTTACAAGATTAATTGTGAAGTTCATGTGAAGGACTGCTCTCTATTTCTCAGAGTTTATGGTCTTTGGTATGTGTACACAGCATAGCTGGATTTCAGGCTAGAGTCTGCAAGAACAGACTGGTCTGCAGCCATTTTTCTTTCCCTTCTATTTATTTTTAAAATGTCCTGGATACAGGTTAACCAGCTTTGCTCTGTGTTTATTTTGGGCTCACCTGCCATTAAATGAGAACTGTAGGCACCTTTGAAATAAGACCACTTTTCAGCTCATTTATCAATGAAGCTTGTGCACCTGTCACCTTGGCTGAACTGATATTTTGTTAAGTCCAATGGCAACGCTTTGCCATGAATCACTACAGATATCTTCAAGTCCAGTACAGCAACTATGTTCTCCTCCCCGCACCCACCACGCCTTTTCTGGTGATGGAAGCATACAAACGGTCAAAAGACTAAAGCGGCAGTGCTTTAACGTGCCTGTGTAGTCATGGCACCAGCGCTGGGAGAGAGCTCTCCCAGTGCTGTTAAAAAACCACTCCATGAGGAGAGTAGCTATCAGCGTGGTTCCCAGCACTGGTACACTGTCTACACTGCCACGTCACATCGTAGAATCCATTTTTCACAGCTCCTAAAGACTGATTTGGAGATTTATATCATGACAGTTGCTTGCCTTTTCCCCTTCTTGACTCTGGTAAGGATAAGTGATATTTCCTAGTTTCCATTAAAATTTTTTCTCATGCATGAATTTTCCATGAACAAAAACTTTCACAGGGACTGGTTTAATAAAAAGTTTCAGCTTGTAGATGGTTTCTTTCATGAGTAGTCGTCAAAACCTCAGCCTACTTTTTATTTTTGGGGAGGGGGGGCAGCATACAAATGGAGATGCCCTGTCCCAGTTTAATCTGAGTGGCATACAGACAGATGCATATCAGAGGCAATTTTTTCTTTCTGTAACAGATCAAATATTACTGGTGATGATTGTTCCAAAACACAACATGTTGCTGCAGAGAGGAAGAGTTACATTCCATTCTCGGCTCACTTTGCTTTTAAAAGAGTGTTCAGTGACACCACTACATCAAAAGTCAGACAGATTTCTGAGATCTAAATTCTTGGTCCAACAAATTTTGATTTAGTTGTGTTAGATTGCTGCATTGAGGGCTAAGTTTTACTCCAATATATTTCTCCTCTCTCACAAATATAAACACTTGAAAGCAAAAGCTGAAAAACAGCTTAAGGTGGTTCCAAATAACTCAATAGCTTAAGAGCAAGACCACTATAGAACTACAGGATAAAGAGAGGAGAGAGAGAAGAGATAATTTCCTTTATTTGCAACATGAAAAAATAAAAAATTCTGCCTGATTTTTGCAGAATATTTTGAAGTAGTGTCACATATGTTACAACTGCTAGGTGTTATTAGGGCCCTCAATAGTGTAATAGCCAAGCTCAATTAGCCAAGACACTATTATTATTTCTGCTTCTAACATGCTATAAAATAGTCACTCTAAATCAGCAGATACTACTGCAAACTGCTAGACATGGGTTGCAATTTTATGAAGTCACTTATCCATTCTCCTGGCTGGAGACAGTGCACTGTATTTCTGTTGCTTCCAGGGAGGGAAAATATTAGGAAATGAAAAGGAGGATAAGAAAAAGCCCAGTCTATTTCCAAAAAGCTAGCCCAAAAGGGATTCTGTACCAAAGCATAAAACTTAACAAATGAGACTGGAAAGGCAGTATGAAGGCATAGGCACATATGGTAAAGTACAGTATTATAGGAACACTGGTAAACAACTTCAGTTGATAAGAGGGATTAAGACAAAAGGGTTCATTGTTAAGCAGAATCAAGCAGCAAACAAATACAGGAGGCATAATCTTGGGTGTGTACAAAACTGGTAATCCTTTCAGAAAGAGGATCTGGGAGAAACCAGAACAGGTGTAATGTTCTAAAGGGCTGTGGTTTGGAGAACACTCAGAGGAAGTTGGCAATGGACATAACTGTGGGTGAGCTGACCTGTGTGAACAAATAAAAAATGAAATGACTACATACCTGGCAAAACAGGTGTATTTGGTCACAGTGCTACAACAGAACAACTTGAAGGCAGCCAGATTGAAGAGTTATATTAAATGGGGAAAGGGTAAGGGGGAGGATTTGAGCAGGGTGGGAGAAGGATTATAAAAATATTACTACCTATGTAAGAAGAATGTGGGACAGTTAATGGAAGAGGGGTACAAGGGGGAAAAAAATCAGTAAAAAAATATATTGAACAGAGGACACACACAGTCTCTATGACACATGCCACCCCTCATGTTGATTCATGAAAGATAAGACTTGCTGGAAGTCTAGCGTTTAAATTACCAAAGTGAGACACAAAAGGGGAAGCTGGGGTTCAAAAGCAATCTGGGTTGCACATAAACTTTTGTCACTACACCTGAGATTAAGTTACTGTGTATGAGAGAAACAAAGGGAGTGCTGCCAAAATGGATTAAGGATTAAATGAAAGGAACAGAGGCAGAAAGCTTTAGCAAACTCGAACCACTGCAGACGTGAGAGGTAACAAATTGGCTGCAGCATGAGCAGTGTGCGCCCCACCTCCTTTTAGGTACCATGTAAGTGGGTAAAAATCTCAGGAGTGGCTACATTTGATGAAACAGGAAGAAGGGGAGGCGAGTATGCACCAAGGAATCAAGAGAACTAATCCACAGTGGCTTGGGTAGAGAGCTCATACCATTTAACGCTCAGGTGCCACCCCCTAAGTAGGGGTCCCAGAGCAGTCCCTCCCATTCTGCTCCTAGCTCCAAGCTTTCTCCCCCTGCACCCAGCCCCACACACTTCCTTGACCCCACCCCTTGCCTCTGCACCCAGACCTACACTCTTTCCCGCCCTGCACTCATAACCAGACACTCCCTTCCTGTTGCCCACAACCAGCTCCACATTTTCCCCCACACCGAAGCTCTGAGCTCTCCCCTCTGCACCCAATGCCATGATCTCTGCACCCCAAGCCCAGCCCAAGCTCTTACCCAGAGAGGTGGTCCGTGAGCCTGAAGAGCGCCATCCCTACTAGGGATCAGGTTGTTCTGGAAGTAACAAACACCACCCTCTTCCTGCTTCCCCAGAAGAACCAAAAGCCCAGATTCAATTCTGCGACCCTCCTGGGAACCTGAGGTTCCTAGTCCCGCCTTGCTCCAGTTCTTCCCTGGGAGCTGGTGTTGCCTGGTGCCCATGCAGGGGCCAAGCAGGTGCATGGGGTTGCAACACTACTCAAGATTTGGTCCAACCGCTCCTCCATTTTGAGAGGGGGGGCAGCTGGTCCAAATATGACTAAGGGGAATTGCAACTTGGCACATGACGTCTCAGCGCCACTCAAATTTGGCCTGGCTTGCCCCTCTGTCAGGATGGAGGAGCAACTGGGCTAAATTTCCAGCTCCCGTCAGGGGCTGGGAGGGCTAGGCCCCTCCCTCCCTCATTGTATACCTGATTCAATGCAACAAGATGCAAGACAGTGAAAACAGAAACCACAGCTTAAATGGGAACAGAGAAGAGAAAGCAGAGCAAAGGGATTAAAGCCAAATAAAAAATTCAGACCACCTGCACATTGTGAATGTAAAAAATATTGGAATACATGAAGAAATTAGCATTTAGTATGCCAGACTATTTTCCCATAATCTTCACGATAAATTGTTAAATTCTCCTAACTTATTCTTGAAATTATCCAAAATAGTAAGAAGAAAATCAGGTAAGTGTTGCCTATGAATTCGTAGAGACCCTTTTCTCTTACCACAAAAGAACTGTTACCGGCTATGTCTATACTGTACTACTGTGGTACGTCGACCTAAGTTATGCAACTCCAGCTATGTGAATAACGTAGCTGGAGTTGATGTAGCTTAGGTCAACTTACTGCGGTGTCTACACTGCGCTGGGTTGACAGGAGACGCTCTCCCATCGACTTACTTTACTCCTCTCGTTCTGGGTGGAGTACCGAGGTCAAACGGAGAGCGCTCTGCCATCGATTTAGCGGGTCTTCACTAGACCCACTAAATCAATTCCCGGTCCATTGACTGCCAGAGTGTCAATCTGGCAGCAATGTAGCCAGCCACAGATTTGACAGGAACACTACCTAGTGATTAGAGTAAGGGACAGAAGACTGACTGAACCAATGATGCCGGAGTCTTCCAAAGAGACCTGGGCTAAGTCTGTACCTCAGGGTTTCCCATCTGTAAAATGAGAAAAGTCAACTGTCTCCAAATAAAGGGAGGAGTGTTAAGGTTAAAGTTGTAGAGATACTTGAATAAAATATTCTGTAATCAACAAATACTTACCATTTCCATTTAACCCAATATAAATATACACAAAATCTCATTCACTATGTTAATTGTTCATATTTATGATGAGATGGTACTGAATTTTATAAGTTAGCAAGTAAACAAGTATAAAAAACCAAGGTAATCACAAAATATACTTTGTTAATTCAATATGTATTTTAAGTTACATTAGAAGAATATTTATAGTATACAAGTAGTCTAGTTTATTGTGTGACAGTATTGATGTCACAGGAATAGAAAGTCTTACTACAGAACCATGCTATTGATCTAGCTGGGAGAGATTGCCATTTGTGTATATAAATTAGCAAAGTACATAATAATCAGGTTTTACTGAAGTCAGAAATAAAGTTACGTTAAGTTTCAATTATGTGCTTAGCCCTGTAAAAACATAATGCAGACAATCCATGTTCTGGAACACTCGCAATCCTATGTTATATTCATGTGACTAGATTTCAAAATCTTCTGAGACCTGTCCCTAATTTTCTTTGGACAAATCTGCTGAATGCTTATAGTTTTGTTAGGGCAATTCTTCAAGTCATTTGGAAGGGTATTAACCATCTTCAGGCCTTCAGCCTTCTGGGACGGGGGAGAAGAAGCCACCTCTCCTTAACCCTCCACCACCCCCAGTAACAGATGGTATTTAGAAAGGCTCACCTGCAGAGCATTTTATGCTTTGATACACAGGAAATGTATTCATCAGCTCTATTCTTGTAACCATTAATTCTTCACATGCTTCTACTTTATATGGGGCAGCATGTTCAGAGACTCATCAAAAGGTGCCTCAGTCTAGCTAATTTTTCACCACCACCCTTACCCGATCCAAACACCTGCATAAGTATTTTCTGGCTATAACTTTAGTTTAAATAATAGTGCTGACTAATACATGCCGTCTAAATATTCATAAGGCCTAATAAGCTCAAAACTCAGGGCAAATACATGAGAAGAGAAAGATGCATATAACAAACTACTCAAGTAAAAGAGTACTAGCTACTATGCAATCTCTTTTGCTATAATAGTTCAGGAGTGAAAGACACCTTACTGCTTGAACTATTTCAGAAATGTTTCAGAAACTATTTCATGCTGACGTTCTAGAATAAAAGGATCTTTGTTCATACATAGCAAAGCCTCAAAACCACGGTTTCCCACATAAAAGTATCTTTTGATTATGCTGCTGGTATAGAGGACAGCAATTCTATCATTAGGTTAGATGCGTACAGTACACCTTAAACAAATATCATCGTAGATAGTTCTCCGGTAACATCTGTTCAATGTGCAGCAGCCGTTAAAAAAGCTTACAGAATGTTAGGAACCACTAGGAAAGGGATAGATAATAAGACAGAAAATATGATAATGGCACTATATAAATCCATGGTATGTCCACACCTTGAATATTGCATGCAATTCCAGTCACCCCATTTGAAAACTGTGTGTGTTAGAATTGGAAAAAATACAGAGAAGAGCTGTGGAGCCTGCAGGTTCGGGGCATGAACAGACTGGAAATCGCTTTCCCCCTGCCACTTCAGAGCTTAGCTGAGGGGCAGAGAGGCTTCCCCATGCCAGTGCTGTGTGGGGCTTTGGCACATGCAGGGCTTGACTCCTCCTGGACAGCGTCCTGGACCAGGGGGTCTTGGGCTTTCCTGGGGTACCAGCCCAGTCAGAGGCAGTGGGGGAAGGAAGGAGCCTGCCGGCCAGGCTGTTGGTGAGCTGAGAGCTCTGACCAGCGGCTGGTTCTCCGCACAGCACTGGGAGTGGGATGCACTCCGTTGGGGGAATACAGAGGAGCAATGGGGCTGGCAGGGAAAAGCGGCAAAACATGGAGAGGGGCAGAATGTAAAGGGCCAATGCGTGGCAACAGAGGCAACATGTAACCATCCACCACCAGAAATGGGGTGGGGCCCTGCTGACTGAAAGCCGGCACACAGCAGGGACTGCGCTGGCAGACCAGCGGGGAGAGTAGCTGACCCCATACGCAGCATCTTCGCCCCACCACCAGCTTTGCACACTCCTCCCCCCATCATTGGCCACTTGACCCTCCCACTCACCACCGGTGGGTGGGCGGCTGGCGAGCAGGGATCCGTCCAGCAACAGGACCTGCCAGTAGTTATAGGGGGGAGAGGAGACAGAAAATATGGGACAATTTGCCTGTTTTTAAGAAAAAGTCAGGTCACCTGCAGGGGGGCTTAAATATGGGACTGTCCCTTTAAAAATAGGACCTCTGGGCACCATAAATAGGTCTATAAAACCTCTCAATCACAGCTAGCAGGAGTATGTCTCCTCGAGCTGGGAATCATATCCCAGCTCAAAGCGAAGATATACCCTTATGTGTAATGTTTTGTAACCTGTTTCAGTAGAAAGAGACATTTTAAAGGCCTGAACATATTGTTTTATTTATCCATTTAATACCTACCTGATTTTAGAGGTCACTATCTAGAGCATAGCTAGAAAGAGAAACCAAGACTTCAGCCATTCTAGTAGCTATGCAAGGATACCAACTATAAATCACTAGCAATTAAAATAGTGGTGATGAAAATCATGTCAAAATCAAAGTGGGGCTGAGAGGGAGGAAGCAAGATTAAAGTAAAAAAGATATTATTTCAAGGTATATACTTGTTGACTAGTCAGTACTAATAAAAGATTTCAGGCATTCCAAGAGTATACAGCCTTTGCTTCTAGCACAAAGAGTCTACATGATATTGTATCTTGAGCAAGTTACTGGTTCCTTCAGTTGAGCAGTTTTTTGTTTTTTTAAAGGGCTGGCCCAGCCACAGTTTCCCTTAACCCCTGAAGAGTCAACAAGGATCCCCTTACTAGCATCAAGAGCAGTACTGAAACTATAGTTGCCTTCACTTTTTAGCACCACTGGGATTTTATGAAGATCCCCAAGTACAAATAAATTTAAGCTTCCACATTTTACGAGACATAAGATGTGAACACGCCCTTGTTAATACTGTAAACCAGGGGTTGGCAACCTGAAGGAACCCCAGGCCGGCAGCAGGCTGAGATCCCGGCTGGAAGGGGCCGGCAGCCAGAACCCCAGAGCAAGGGCGGGCTGAGATGCTCAGCACACCACTGCTCTGGGGTTCCCGCTGCTGGCCCCTTGCCAGCCGGGGTCCTGCCGCCGGTCCCACTCCCCTTGCTTCCGGTTGGAGCTTCAGCGCAGGCCCCCTGCCAGACAGGGTCCAGGCCTCCGGCCCTGCTCAGCCCTACCAACCGCCAGCTCCACTCACCTCAGCTGCCCATCTGGGGTTCCAGCCGCTGACTTCCTGCCAGCCGGTTAACAACTGATCACTCAGAAGCCTGTGTGCAGCTTAAAGTATCCAAATACGTGCCAGACATTAGAAAACTCAGCAAGGAAAAGCAAGGGCAAGGATCACACTAAACTGATAAGATCTGCATTTTTATTTAATTTTAAATAAAGCTTCTGAAACATTTTGAAAACCTTGTTTACTTTACATATAACAGTAGTTTGGTTATACAATATATAGACTTATAGAGAGACCTTCGAAAAAACGTTAATGTATTACTGGCACGCAAAGCCTTAAATTAGAGCATATAAATGAAGACTCGGCACACCACTTCTGGAAGGTTGCCGACCCCTGCTGTAAACGCTTTTGATGCATTCAGTGCATGTGCATTAGCCTTACAACTAGACAAGGGAAAAGTTCACTGGCCTGGCATGAACTCTACTTGCTCATTTTTTACCATGATAATTGAGTAGAAAATTAGTGATATTTTATATTTGTCCATCAGAAATATTTACCCACAGTGAGTCTTGCAAGGCTGCTGTAGATTCACTTCCTCCTTGTGGAACTGTACAGATTCAGCTACACACCTGGCAGTGGACATTTGTAACATTCACACTATTTTGTGACTAGCTTTCAAATATACCACATAACTTCCTCTCCCCTTTCCTCCCTCAAAACCAAACAATGGTGACAGCCAAGCCAGTTACAGCACTTCCTTTCAAAAGTGGCTCTGTTCTTTGCTTCCTTTGTGTAGCTAAGTCTTTTCATCAGAACTTTTGAAAATATAAATAAAATGAAAAAAACCAGCTCACAGCAAGATATTACAGACCATTCCCTTTAGAAAAAAGTCCACCTATACAAGGTGCGTTCTGAGTTTAACTCTTTATTGCACAGGGGATCTGCCAGGAACATCTCTGCAGACAAGAGTTGGTATGGTCTAGTAGTAGTTCCCAGTCAGAGTCAGTAAGGCAGGAGAGCTAAATTCTAATCCCAGCTCTGACAAGGACTAACTCAGGCAACTCACTTGACTTCTGCAATTCAGTTTCCCCTCTATAAAACTGCAATACTTATCTACCTCTGTAAAAGCACTGTGCGATCTACAGGCGAGAAGTATTCCAGAAGTGCGAAAAACCTCCCCACGCAGCTAAAAATCACAGTGGGTGATATCAAAAGTATTTCCACATCAACCAATTAGGAGGTTGCCTGAACTGATTCAAACTGAGACATCAGTGGGGACTGGATGCATAAAAAGTAACAGAGAGCTTCCCCCAAGAACTAAGATGCCTTTTCATATATTGGTCAAGAAACAAAAATAGGATAAATAATAATAGGAAAAACGGTCTCCTCAATGACTGATAGCAAGATTGTCATTAGGCATGAGCAGACTTAGCACTGTGAAGTCACAGCTGATCACCAGTAGGAGTAGTGGGGCTGGGAGGGCAAAGCAGAGAGAGGACAGTGAGAGTAGGAGATCTCAGATCTCTGCTGCAGTAGATGCAGAGGCCTTATTTGTTATGACAAGCCCCAAAGTGAATATCTATCAGAGTATTCCCCCTTCTGCTCACAAGCCAACATCAGTACAGCAGAAATCAGAAAAATCTGCTTTGAGACAGCAAACAAAATGCACACAATCCAAAGTGAGCAGATAAAACTCACCCCTTCTTCAGGTCTGTCCCCCACAAACAGTAGAAATCTGTATTTCCCATTCCCTTTCCATAGTCTTTATACCTACAAGTTTGCCTGAACAGACCTTATCAGTTCCCCACAAGCATCTCAAATTCTGCAGCTGCAATCTGCTGGGCTCCCATTGTTTCCTTTTGCTATTAACTTTTCCTTTCCTCTGGACCACGGTATAGACTGCAGAATCTCCAGGCTTTGGAGTAACACAGCATCCTTGGGCCATGTCAGGGATTCTGGTGATCCCTTTTCAGAAGTACAAAGAGAAAAGCTGCTCTCATCCTCATTGCCTTTCTGCCAGGCAACGCTGCCACTTTCAATGTGTCAAAGCTGACTCAAATGTCAGGAACAAATGAACCACAAACAGTCGAAATAAGGGCATTGCAACTGCACTTCCCAAGGGAAGACAAAAGGCTGCAGATTAAAATAGAAGTAGAATTTGGGATTGGTTAAATACTCAAATGCACTGCTCATGATAGTGTGGAGATGGAATCTAATTTTAATCCCTAGATGAATCTGCTATGTGACAATGGCAGTATATGATTTGGAATGAATTAGCTGCTTCAGTTCTAAAGATACCCAGGACTGGAATAAGAAAATCAGAGAAATTCAAAGTGAGTTGCCTTGGCAGACTTGTATAGTATGCTGGTGTAATTTATAGAAAATTGCTTTCTTAGAGAGAATGGCTGAGGGATTTAAAGTGGGGGCACGAATAAAAGTTTTTTAGATTCAAAAGTCAGCAAGACAATTAAGTCAGACTTTTATAAGAGCCATAAGTAACAGGTCTTGTTTACTTTTCATCAACAAAAATGTGTGTCTTGCATATTTTGCATCAGGTCAGACGAAATGCAAACACTTTGTTGGTGGTTTTGCTGCCTTCCTACTGCTTTTCAAATGACAGCAATCAGTGTCTGCCAGGGAAGAAATTGCGTAGCGTCAACCACCACCAAACACACCTTATGCATGGTTTAAACTAGTACTGTTATTCCTTCACTTTGGAAAGCACATTTACAAAGTGACGTTTAAAAACAAAAAACAAAAAAACTATCCAGGCCTGGAGTAATAAATTCCTCCCCCAGTGAATCAAGTCCAACATTCACGATTAGAGCTTTCAGTGCTCAATAGCTGACTTACCTATGGGGACAATAACAGAAGACACTTCAGACCAAGAATAGTTTTCACACAACTCAGCAGAATCACAAAACTTTCTTGCTGACTTCACCAGTCAATAGAAAATGTACAAAAACTTTGATCAGGGCCGGCTCTAACTTTTTTGCTGCCCCAAGCAGCAAAAAAAAAAAAAAAAAAAAGCGCCTCCCTTGAGCCCCCACCCCCGAACACCACCAAAACCCAACCCCGCCGAGCGCCGCCGGAGCCCGCCCCTGCCCCCCCAGCTGAGCGCCGCCGGAGCCCGCCCCCGCCCCCCCGGCCGAGCGCCGCGCCGCCGGAGCCCGCGCTCCCCCCGCCGCCCCTTACCAGGTGCCGCCCCAAGAATGTGCTTGGGTGCCTGGTGCCGGCCCTGACTTCGATGCATAGCTTTAGTAAAAACAAAAAAATTGAACCATTCCACTTCGATGTGAAACAACTTAAGAGAACTGAACGTGAACCAGAAACTCTTAAGCAGCCATAGAATGGAAAAACATCCACTGCAGACCCAAATTACTCATTTTACCCCTCCAGTTCCTAAGCTGGTCCTGCTTTTATGAATTATCTTTGAAATATGCACCTAAAGGGCTCTCCTGCTAGATATTCAAAGGAATTCTTTTGAATCTACCAAATGAGGGTTAGTTCTCCTGCAATTGTTGACAGGGACCTTAAAGTTCTTCCATGACAGACAAATAGCTGTCATTTGAAAAGCGGTTGGCAGGGAGCAAAACCACCTCGAAAGTATTTGCATTTCTTCTGACATGATGCAAAATATGCAAAACAAATTTGGTTGACAAAAAGTAAACAAGACCTGTTGGCTAACTGATGGCTCATATAGAAGTCTGGCTTATGCTGCTTTACTGACTTTTGAATCTGAAACACTGCTATTCATGCCCTGCTTTAAATTCCTCAGCCACTCCCTCTAAGGCAGTAATTCTCAAACTTTTGTACTGGTGACCCCTTTCAAATAAAAAGCCTCTAAGTGCGACCCCACTTATAAATTAAAAAAACATTTTTATATATTTAACACCATTATAAATGCTGGATGCAAAGCAAGGTTTGGGGTGGAGGCTGACAGCTCGCGATCCCCCATGTAAAAACCTCGCGATCCCCTGAGGGGTCCTGATGCCCAGTTTGAGAACCCCTGCTCTAAGGGCTAGTCTACATTGATGATAAAGCATGTGGTTTGTGTAGTTGCAGCAGAGCGCTGGGATAGAGCTCTCCCAGCGCTCTAAAAAAAAAAAAAAAAAAACCTCCTCCACAAGGAGCGCGGCTCCCAGCGCAGGTGCATAGTCTCCACTGGCGTTTTACAGCGGGGGCTGTTTTTTCAAACCTGAGCGAGAAAGTTGCAGTGCTGTAAAGTGTCAGTGTAGACAAGCCCTAAGAAAATTTTTCCTTCCTGACTGAAATTTTCCCAAATAAAACAAGCAGGGAAGCTTGTCCACTCATTATGGGGATGGAATGTATCATTTAAAAATCGGTGTAGTCTAAAAAAATAATAAGTTTTTAAAATTAATTTCACATGAGATCTTAATTTTGGGTTGGACTTTTTACATTGATTTTACTAAGTTTACTAAGAAGGAATCCCTCCCACTAGTGCTGCATACAAAAAGTAGTTTAAGTCAGGAAAGAGCAGCACAACACAGACACCTTTCAGAAGTCTGTACAGTGCTTCATGGAATGGAGAGAATTATTTATTCTTGCACAAAGTTTTTCCAAGGAATGTGGAGAGGCAATAATGATTACAGCACAAATTAGGAGTTTGGCATTATGGGTTCTATCCCAACTATAGCACAGGATTGGTGTAACATCAGGGAAGTCAACTGACCTCTGAGCTTCACCAGCTTAACCAAGGGGATACTCACGTATCACAACAATGCTGATATTTATTCAATTTTTTCCAAACTGATCTGAGGTCTTTAGGTGGAAGGTGACACAGAAGTGCATGTTATTGATGTACTAAACCTGGATCAGGGTTCACATACTTTATCAGGTCACCTTTCTTTGAAAGGTTTCAGCATCTCCACTTGGAAAGGTTTAAATAACCCACTGCAAGGTCAGAGACTCCTCAATCTAGTAGATTGATCCCAACAGGTTGTTTTGTAACAGCAATGAATGACTACACATCTGGAGTTTATGGTGCTCAGAGGCTACAAAAATGAATGTTAAGCACATACTGATAAGTGATATCAGTTGTTTTTGGCCTATGGCCCATCGTCTCTTCCTGCAAGTCTAATTACGGCCCCTCCTGGTGATGCCATTGATTTTCATGGACAAAACAGGGCTACTGAGAATAACACACACGCATCCACACACTAGCTCTTAGAATGACTATTTACTTGTTAGAGTAGCCACACTGGAACTGTGCTTAACTTGTCCATTTTGATTTGCACAAGGTGAGCTTGACAACATGTTTGCAAATGTTTTGATTCAAGTGTTCATGCACCCGATATTTCTATGCAAAGCCACCATAAAAGTGTGACCTGAAAGTGTGACCCCACTTTCAGGTCACAGTTCAAACCATAAATATCTTCCCAAAAAAAGCAATGGGAGGGATAATGGATTTGTTTGAAATGAAGCCCAAGTTCACCCAAAACTAAATAGAGGCTCAGGTTTACAGCCCAAAGTTGGCTAGAATCAAAGCGGATTCCTTAAGGGAGCATCATACGCCTGTAGCCCTGATATTACAGTATGTATCACTGATCAGCCTTTTTATTTCTATCTCAGTTAAACACTTTATTTGCAAATATAAAGCTAGGCTTTGGGCAGCTGCCTATTCAGGATATTACTGCCTCTGAACTGACTACAGTTTAAGTATTTTAATCTGCCTTCACACTATTATAGTTTAGTTTGATTTTTTTGTTTAACAGTGGGGGTTATGCTTCCTAAATTTTCCCTATGACTAGTCTTGAGGTGTGTTTGAAGAATGTACATATTAACTACACAAACCGTGTATCCTATGGATATACACAGTGGTCGTCATTAAAAAGTTGATGTTTATCAGCAATTACCACACTGAAGTAAGTATCTGGCGCTATCTGCCATCGTTAACACCTCACAATTTGATTCCTCGCACATTTTAGTAAAGAACAGCAACAACTCAACAGCTAACTACAATAATATGGTTGAGGTTATATATTGGATAATATATCTACTGGGGGGAATGCCACATACGTTGTAAGCAGTAGGGATGTATGGGTAAGGTGGAGGAAAATGACCAGCAAATACACCTGCAAATTACTAACTAAACCCCTGCTTGGAATAATTGACAGTAGATTCTCATTTGTTTTCTCTATGATCTTTGTGGACCTGGTAATTTACCATGGCACATTCATTTTCATTATAATATTTCAGCATGAGAGATAACACTACCATACAGTATGCTTGAACCTGCACTTCAGTTCAAAGATCTGGTTTCTATTATTCAATGGTTTGCAAAATTCAATATTTCCCAAAGGGTCTTTAGTCATTAATGTGAATCAGTGACATTCTACTCTAAACTCCCTGTGTGGAAGACTTCAGCAGGGCACAAGGAGGAGACTTGCAAGCAATTTCCTTTTTTCAGAGGTCTTGCACCATACACTGTGGTATTAGTGTATGTTCCTTCCTCTGTGAAGTGTTTGAGGGCACTAGAGCTGCAGATGCCTCAAGTCACTTGTTCATGAATATCTAATAAGTGAGTCTGCCCTCTCCCACTTGGGTTTATTCCTTCAGCTAGCAGGAAGGAAAAAAGCAATTCAGAAGAGACAATCCAGTCAGCTGTCTGGACACATGAAAGTAACTAAAATAAGTGATTAAAGTACATTCCACGATCAATTTAGAAGCATTCTATTCTTTTAATCCAGTATTAAAACATCAGTAGGTTTATACTTAGATTCATAGATTCCAAGGCCAGAAGGGATGACTACAATCGTCTACTAGTCTGACTGCCTCCTGTGTAACACCGGTCATAGAACTTCCCCAAAATAATTCCTAGAACAGATCTTTAAGTCAAGATTGGATATTTTTCTAAAAATGGTGTGCTTGAGAATCCACCACAATCTTTGATAGAGTCATTAACCACTGGAATAATTTAACTGTTAAAATTTTATGCCTTATTTCCCCTTCTGAATTTGTATAGCTTCAACTTTCAGCCTTTGGATCATGTTACACCTTTTTCTTCTAGACTGAAGAGCCTATTAGGTATTTGTTCCCCAAGTAGATACTTTTAGACTGTGATCAAGCCTCCACTTTAACCTTCTGTTTGTTAGGTTAACCAGATTGAGTGCTAAATCTATCACTATAAAGAATGTCTTATAATCTTTAATCATTTGTGGCTCTTCTTTGAACCCTCTCCCATTTATCAACATCCTTCTTGCATTGTGGGCACCAGAACTGGACACAGTGTAACACCAGTGACTGAACCAGTGCCAAATACAGAGGTAAAATAACCTCTGCTCCTACTTGAGATTCCCGTTTATGCTTCCCAGGATTGCATTAGCTTTTTTGGCCACAATGTCACACAAAGCTCATGTTCAGCTGATTACCTACCACGACCCCCAAATCTTTTTCAGAGTCACTGCTTCTCAGGATAGAGTTCCCCCATCCAATAAGTATGGCCTACATCCTTTGTTCCTATATTTATATATTTAACTGTACTAAAAACACATTGTTTGCTTGTGCCCAGTTTAGAAAATGATCCCGAGTTCTCTGAATCAGTGACCTATCCTCTTCATTATTTACCACTCCCCCAATTTTTGTATCATCTTTAGCTTTAGCAGCGATGACTGTTTTCTTCCAGGTCACTGATAAAAATGTTAAATAGAAGAGGGCTAAGAACTGGTCCCAGCAGGACCTCCACTAGGAATACACCTGTTCAATGATTCACCATTTACAGAGGGTCCTGTGGCACCTTTGAGACTAACAGAAGTACTGGGAGCATAAGCTTTCGTGGGTAAGAACCTCACTTCTTCAGATGCAAGAAGTGAGGTTCTTACCCACGAAAGCTTATGCTCCCAGTACTTCTGTTAGTCTCAAAGGTGCCACAGGACCCTCTGTTGCTTTTTACAGATTCAGACTAACACGGCTACCCCTCTGATACTTGACACCATTTACAGTTACACTGTGAGTCCTATCAGCCAGCTTTTAATCCATTTCATGTGTCATGTTAATTTTATATCCTCCTAGTTTTTCAGTCAAGATGTCATGTGATACCAAAGTCACATCCTCACAGAAATCTAAATATATTACATCAATACTATTACCTTATTTATAATCTCATAAAAAGTATACCAAGTTAGTTTGACAGGGATATATTTTCCATAATTTCATGTTGACTGGCATTAATTATATTACCCTCCTTTAATTCTTTATTAATCTAGTTGTGTATCAGCTGCTCCATTATCTTCCCCAAAATCTATGTCAGACCAACAGGCCTATAATTTACCAGGTAATCCAGTTTCCCCTTTTTAAATATTGGGGCAACATTAACTTTCTTCTGGAAAATCAACATTAACAGTTTAGCCCACTCCACAACTGTCTTTATAAAAACTTCTGGATCCAAATTATCTAAACCTACCGATTTTAAAATGTCTAACTTTAGTAGCTGCTGTTTAACATCCTCCAGAGATACTAGTGGAATGGAAAGAGTGTTATATGATATGATTACATCTCCAAATACTACACTTTGAGATTGGAAACACTTAAATCTAGAAGGAAAATTACCCTACAAGTTACTACAAACAAACCAGTATTATAGAAACAGAGACATTCCTACATCATTTTATTGATACTGAATTAATTTGTATAGCATTTTGAAGACAAAGCGATATACTGGTAGTAAATTAAATATTACTAGATAGAGAAAAAAGCTTGGATCTCAGATGCTCTCCCTGCCACCATACATATAATTCTATTCTATTTCTTTTGTTTTTATTGTCGATAGTGATGTTATTAAAAAGGATGTTGGACAATCTCAGTGGCAAGGTGTGAACTACAAAATACAGATCAATTACATTTAGAAAAAAGTATTCAGTGATTGTTAAGACTGAACTTTATCCTTTAGAAACAGTCAAGTCTATGGCCTGTGGAACAAGAAGAGAAAGGAGGTCTATATAACCGGATTAGGCATTTTGCTATGAAGTTGCAATGGCTCATGTAGCCAGAGACAGTATACGAGTTCAAATTCACTATTTTCCCAAAGACACACCTGATTGATTAGGTCAAGTGTGCACACATTGATGACCTTTTATAAAAAAATTTTAAAAAGCCCACAGCTACTACTTGCCCTTATAAAAATCTACTCACGCACTCACTTGGGCACATTTTTTAATGAGTAATATTTTGGGTTCTAGCATATTAAAGACAAGCATTTAAATTTTGTGCCTGAAAGAAGGACAAAGTAGATGAATTTTTAAGGCCTCTGTATAAAAGTAACTAAAGACTGATAGAGGATTATACAAAAGAACTAACATACTCCTTTGGGCCTGTCATTTGTCCATCGCATAAATCTCTATCTAGGTGCATTTATAACTAGTCAGTTTGCACTATGGTAATACAAATAATAAATAGTAGTAAGTGTTATGATGCGAATAACTAGCTGTAAGGACAATTCAAGCTTACAGCTACCACAACAGGAATGATTAATGTCTCAAACTAATAACTAGAACCATCTCTAAAGAACACACCTTTCCCCATCTGCCAAACTCATTTGAAGGCTTGAGTAAACAGGCTTTCACTATGCACTGCTAATCAGACTACTGACCCATGTGGGAAGCAAGCTCCAAGTTAAGGGCAGCCCACAGAAAACACTCTGCCCACATCTAAGGCCTTTCAGAATCAAAGACTAATTGGGGAAACTGGTCAGGCTTGTAGGCTGATCAGCTAATACACACACTCATGTCCTCAAGGATTCTTATTGAAAGAAATGTGACTCAATGTGGTCTTAAACAATTTATTAAACAAAAATAAAATCACATATCACTAAAACTAAGCTACTGTTTGTAATGCTAAACTAAAAAATAAATAATACAATTGTCCAATCAAGATGAAGTCAGAGTTAGCATCAATATTGGATTCAAATTAAATTATATTTGACTAATTGCATAATACAACAAATAACCCTTATAAATCCTAAAGAAAGCATCTAAAGAGGTGGCTGTCTATTTGTTATAAACTAAACTAAAGCATTTTACCAAAGTGAATCAAATCAGAACTCGGAGCTGGTTAAATATTTTAAACACTGAAAAAAAAGTATCTAATATCGGAACCACAACCTCAGAACCAGCTACAAACTTCCTCCTGGGACAACCTGTTTGGCAGTTTACAGCTGACAGGTTTAAGTTTCTCGGCACTCTCAGAAGATAGCACACAGTCTAATTATCTTTATGAGACTGTGCTGAGGGCTATTTACGTTTGGGTAATTTTCCGGTGCCTTTTCCCTGTGTGGACTTTACAAGTGCTCATTCACACTCATGCATACCATCACATCCTAAAATTAAAGAATAAAAAGGCTGGGACACCTCTCAGCTAACAAGAAAGGACAAAAATAGAAAAATAAGGCCAGGTCTACCTTACACGATTAGGTTAACATAAGCTGCCTTGCATTAACCTAGCTGCGCAAGTGTCTTCGCTTAAATTTGGCTCACGCTGACCTAGGTGCCTCTCTATGCCGATTTAGTAAGGCCACCTCCACGAGTGGTGTAGAGCACTGGTTTTCATCCTTTTTTCATTGGCGGACCCCTAAAATTTTTCAAATGGAGGGCTTTGGAAATCAGTCTGTGGACTGCCAGGGGTCCACGGACCACAGGTTGAAAACCACTGCTGTAGAGTCATAGTCAATGTAATTAAACAGGTCAGTGATGAAACTCAGGCTTCATCTACACTACAGTCAGGATTGATGCTCTGAGATCAATCCACTAGCAGTCGATTTAGCGATCTAGTGAAGACCTGCCAAATCGACAGCAGATCGCTCTGTAGTCAACCCCTGTATTCTACCCACGACGAGAAGAGTAAGGTAAGACGACAGGAGAAACTCTCCCATCGACCCCCTCTGGTGTAGACCCTGTGGTAACTCGACCTAATGTACATTGACTCCAGCTATGTTATTCATGTAACTGGAGTTGCATAGCATATGTCAACTTACCGTAGTAGTGTAGACATAGCCCGAGTCGCTTACATCAACTGCTACTGGCTTTCAGGAACAGTCTCACAATGATAATACAATTGATACATGTGTGCCTGGTGAGGATATGCACCGCAGACACAAGGAGTCAAGTGTGCACACGCAAGCAATTTAATAACTGCGGTAGCTCTATGCCGACATAAGTGAGGTCAACAAAATTTTGTAGTGCAGACATGACCTAAGATAACACGGGGTTCAAAATTCTTCAGCTCTTGTAATCTTAGACATCAAGTTCCTTTCAGTAGTAAACTGATGCTGAGTTTTAAAGTCCTTTAAATTAAATACAAAAAATATTAGATTATAAATGTAGGCCTTAGCATAGGTTGTCAACTTCATATTTTAAACTGATTTTTAAAAAACTATTAATTTAAATTTTAAAAATCAATCTTTATCAACCCTCCCTCTGAGTAAAAAGGTCTTGAGATGACCGTTACCAGTGTATTGAAAGTTATGCACAAAGTCCTACAAAAAAAATGTAAAGGACCCTGGCAATGAACAGCCACTCAACATTCATTGATCAAAATTAACACATTTGAACATGTGACCAGATATCATTGTCTTAAAAAAAAATGTAGTCTTTTTTTTAGGAACTGGACATTAGATCAAATAGCTTATCTTTAGAAGTTTCTCTATCCAGATGGAAAAGTTACTGTAAAGCTTTAAGATAAAACCTATTTACAATAAAAACAGAGTTTGTATCAGTTCTGTATTCCCATATATGCTATTTCTCTCACAGGTCTATTAGCAAGAGTCTATCTGTTGACTTTAACTGCCAAAGAGGGGCACAGAGAAAGGAGGTCTCAATTAGCTTTCACCTCCTAGGGCTTTATAGATCAACACCTTAAATTGCATCCAGAAGTGAACATGTAGCCAGCACAGCCTAACACAAATCTCAACAGCACACTATTTAGTGCAATGTTTTGAATGGAGTCCCTCCCGCCAGCCTTGCTAAGCAGTGAGCTATGACATAGTCACAGCTTGCTTGTGTAGCCCCATTTAGCACCACTGTAATCCAATCTGGAGGTCATTAAGCAGGGATAACTGGCTACTTCCACTTTTTCAAGTTCTCTGTATGTATATGTATCTTCTTACTATATGTTCCATTCTATGCATCTGATGAAGTGGGCTGTAGCCCACAAAAGCTTATGCTCAAATACATTTGTTAGTCTCTAAGGTTCCACAAATACTCCTGTTCTTTTTGAGGATACAGACAAACACGGCTGCTACTCTGAAATTTGAGGGAAGTGATCACAATGCTCATACCACGTACAGACAGAAAAATACTTTGGCCACTGAAGCAAGCTGGAATGCCAGGAGAAAATGGGAATGCAAGAGAAGCCCTAAATCATGAGCCTTCTTAAAGAATCGGCAAATCCCTTCATTATCATACCGCCCCATGCACCATCCCTGCCTTACTGTTAAGCTACTCCACTGAAAGCCAATATCAAGCTTCAACCAGCTCATACTAATCCAAATGCCTATCCTGGACAGACAACAGGAACGTAGAGCCATTACACTGGATCAGATTAAAAGGATTTGTAGAATTTACTACCTATGCCAACCGTACAAAATACATAACAGGAGGTATGACAATACAGTGCTATGGAACGCTAAGATAGCCCTTAGGGTTAGGAGTTACACATCTGTGCCTATGATAGCTCTAAAAAGCAAAGAACAATCACTTGAGTGATCCTCTCTACACTTCCACTGCCTGAAAATTAAACAGCTACAATGAAGGCTGTCAATTGATTTAAGAGTCAGCCTGGACAATTGTCCTTTGTCCATCACTAGCAGAAAACCAATGAACAAAACCAATAAAGTTCTGGCCTGAAACTGTACATGGAAATGCACAGTGGGAAGGAAATCTGAGGACTTCAGATATTGCCAGAGCATGGGTAATCCACCATCCCCAATGGGACTGGGCACATTTTGGGGGTCATGATTTGGCCATTCTCCCTTTCTTTACAGCTAGGTAGGAGGGGGTTTGAAAATATTTTTGTCATAACACAGGGTCATGGAAGGAAAGGTTGAAAGCCACTGTGCTAGTCTATCCCTGACCTTCCCAATATCCTCCTCCTAAGGATATGTCTTCACTAGCAATGTTAAAGCTCTGCCATGGCAGCGCTTTAACATGGCTGTGTAGTTGCAGCACCAGCGCTGGGAGATAGCGCTGTAAAAGAAACAAAACCACCCACAAGGGGAGCGGCTCCCAGCACTGGGGTACTGTCTACAGCGCCGAAATTTACAGCGCTTTTCACGCCTCTGAGCGAGAAAGTTGCAGCGCTGTAAAGTGGCAGTGTAGACAAGGACTAAGAGGAACTTGGGGGAGGGACATAGTTATCAAGATCACTATCTAGGGCAGGGGTCTCAAACACATGGCCAGTGGGTCGCATGCAGCCTGTGGGGTTATTTCGTGCGGCCCGCCAAGCTCCCCGCACTCCCCCCACCACCTACCCCGTGTCATCGCGAGCCCCGCGCTGCTCCCTGAAGCGGCTGAATTACTGTATGTCCCTGCAGCCCCGAGCAGGGGGGTGGGAGGCAAGTAGAGGGCTCCGTGCTCTTGCAGCTCCCATTGGCCGGGAACTGGGAACCGGAGAGAATCTTCACCTCACTGAAACATGCACACTTCATCTAGCATGTCTGTAGTTATTTTATCTTTCAAAGACACAACAGTTAACCCTAGAAGAGTCCTAAAACATGCCGTCTGACTTAATACACATACTATGTTCCCAGAGAAGCACTTGCTGTTTAGGCAGTAAACCATCTTTGTATTTTGAAAAAAAAAGGATGTTTTCCCCCCTCAATCTGCCTGTCTGACACAGTGTTCTCTAGTTGTTAAAACAAAGGCCTGTGAGTCAGGACCAGGGTTTTAATCACATTTCCACCTTAGCCCCGCTGTGTAATCTTTGACAGCCACAACCGTTCTTCCCTCACTTTTCCTGTTTTTACACAAATATTTACCTATTTCCAAAGATGCTGCATCTTAATGTTTGTAAGGTGCTTTGAAACTCTAGATAGGAGTTATCCATTAATCCAAAGGTCTAAAACCCTTATAGTGGGCATTCTAAGCCACCATACCTAGAGGAGATCAGAAATTTCACTCACCGGTTGCATGTACATATATTCTGGTTTGGGAGCAGCTGTTCTTGATGTATTCTTGAAATGATCATGGCCATCTAAACTAGTGAAAAGAAACTCAAGCTAATAGACTACAAGACCAAATTAGTTCACATAACCAGTGAATGCTGGATTTATATCCTAGTAGTGTTTTCATAATCCAACAGACATCCAGACTGATTATAATCATGTGAATGGGTGTCACAAGACAATAATGTGTGTCAATACGTCACTCGTTTCACCACACTTCAATGCCCTGTAACTGGAATGCAAGTTTTGAAGAACTAGAAAAGACTATCCAGCCTTTAAGGCAATCTCCTTGTAATGTTTGTAATTTCTGCAGGTGGTTAATACCACGTCAGTATCTTTCTTTTAATAAACTTATCTGGTTACTATTATAGATGTGTGTTATTTTCCTAGTTAAAAACAACGTTCATCATTGTTTTCAGCACACAATGATGAGTTCTTGCTTTTCTGCTACAAATTACACACTTAAATAAACTCATCTCTCAGAAATGGGAACAGAAGTCAGGTCTCCTTACTGACTACCAGTCCCCTACTCTAAGCAATGCTGCTATGCTAGAGAAATTAATCCCCACAGCATTTTAAATTTCCTGCCTTTAGTCTGCCTCTGCCCCCATTTGAATTTCAGGATGTTAAGTATGCTCCATAATATGTATTAAATTAGTGTAAAAATGATCTAGGTCATGTAGCATGTTGTGTATTTCAGTTACACACCAACCTTCAAAAGGCCTTTCCTTCTCTTCCTCTCGCCCCCCCCCCCCCCAAATAAAAGAGGCTGAACCATCATACTCTTCTAGAACAATGACCTGCTTTGGCTAAATTCCACCACAGTGAGGTGGAAGTAGATTTTCTGCCTGCCACTGCCAGTGGATGTCAACATGGAAGTCTAAAATGGAGAGAGAAGATGGCAGTATTTATAAAGATTCATAAGGAGAAAAGACAGTATCATTTCAGGTAATATTGTACACGTAGTGATTCCTCAAGGCCGGAAGATACAAACCTAACGGATGGAATTAATATATTTCAGGTTCTTTGTTTCTTAATATAAGAAAATGACTCAGCTAAATAGAATTGGAAGGCAAAAAAGAGTCAGGTACACTGCTGACTGCTCTCTAGCCCCCAAGCACTGAGGCATTTTCATGGGACAATCAAGTCTCTTTTCCCGTTCCCATTATGTTATATGTGGAGGATGGTCTTGTAGCTCACACATGACAGGGAGTCCTGGCTGTGGTGGACTTGTGACCTTGAGCAAGTTACTACTTTTCTGAGCCTGTTGAATTCTGTAAGATGAGAATAATATTTACCTATCTTTTAAAGGGGTGCTGTGAAGATTACTAATGTTTGTAAAGCACTTTGAGATCTCGGGATGAAATAGAAAGTATTTTCATTTTGTTTCTGACTCAATGGTTGACAAGCGGACAAGGCATTAGCACAAGGAATATGAATCAGGTATCCCCCAGTTCTAGTCACCATTAATACAGACACCTTCTGATTTTGGACAAGACTTTTCATCTCTATGCCTGTGTCTTCTCTATAAAATGGGGAAAACACCATCTGCCTTAGAGAAGCATTGAGAAATTAGCTATGTTAATACAACACTGAAAATTAAAAGCTCTATAAACATTCTAAATCACTGTTACTTAAAGGAGAGAAAGGGTGTGGATAAAAGACACCAGTTACAAAAAAAATAACTTGCTTTTTTGAAAGAAACCTTTAGAAGAATCCTACAGTAGGTTCAAATGAGGTCATCTTACATATAATGCAATTCTGATATTCTGGTGCCAGTAATGCATCAGTGCACATGTGCATATTCAACCAATTTATTCTACAAAGTTCTTTATATTTTAGCAATATGTATTTAAGAACTGCATGTCAAGGGTTCTTTTTCCCAAGGAAAGAAAAAAAACCTGTCAGATCATATTTTCTTTCGAGTTTGATTTTCCTTCACTACACAAATAAAAATATTGCTTAACTACAGCAAGGGGGAGCCCAGGTTTCAAGAGAGTGCTTTCTGTTCAGCTATATAACAATTTACTATATGGCTTCTTTACTTTCAAACTCCTGGGCAACTGAAATTGTGTTTCACTGCCTACACTGCAAGGTAACACCACCAGTTCCTGTCTCTAGTAACCAAGTGCCATTGTTTTATTTCCCACTTTTTTTAAAAAATTGCATTATTTAGGACTTACACTGTCTTTCTTTTTTTAAATAAATGATGCTAAGAAGCATACATACCTCCAACAAATAACCACACTAGCTCTTCTTTTCTTGCATAGAAGTGCTCGCAGTTATAATCCAAAAATCTTCAAAAAAGTTTCATTTTAAAAAGAAATTGGAGATAAATTCCATAGGAAATAGGATACAGTCTGAGGTGTGGGTGTGATTTGTCTTCTAGATTTGTAGACAGCTGTAGTTAGTACTTTAGGTCAGTTTCAGAGCAAACCTTGACAAAAATGCTTCTTTGCACAGGAATAAGACCTGCTGGAATTAACAAGCCTAGCAAGAAACAGAAAAGTCATTAATAGCTGATTGCTGCTGTTTCACAGACATATACTCATGCTCTGCTAAGTCAAACAAAGTCTGATGCAGAGGAAAGAAAATTAACTATTACTTGGAACACTGAGCTTTTGACATAAGTGTCAATGCCTTGTTAAGCAACAACACATTTGAAATCAAAGGTAGGAAAAGGAGCCATTAAAATTAACGCCCATGCCAGCCACTTTGAGCTAACAATGTAGAGGTGGTGAAGTAGGGAGTGAAGAATACAAGTTCTTTAAACCTCAAGAATTTGTGACTATTATGGACTGTATTGCCATCATAGCACAGAGTACCTTGTTTCACGGACATGTAAGAAGTGCTGCAAGGAATCCAAGACCCAACATTTTCATAATTGCATGTGCATAAATACACAGAATTACACTGTTTGCAAATGCAATTGTGGTAATTGCTTGTGCACCTATTTTTTTTTTTAATCTGGTCCTAAATAGTAAACTATAAGTGAAAGATCAGATCAGACTGCCCAGTAAGAACAACTTGTTTGTCCTCTCCCTCCCCCCATTTACGGATTTGAAAGTTTTTATCAGAAACCTGTAAGAGCCCAATAAGGAGAAAGAAAGTGTCTTGTCTTTCATCCATGCTTATGAGACCCTGGTGAAAAGCCCAATCCTTAGTCCCCAACCTAAGCTGTCTGGACTCCTACTAGCATACTGCCCTCAACTCTGCTTAAGGATTTAATCGTTTCCAGTTTGATACATTTCAAGACTCCCTTCACACCACTGTTGGGAGACTATTCTATCTTTTACCCCATCCTCTCACCACACCAGTGGCTTCTAATTGTTGGGGTGTCTCCCCTATTCTTCTCCTGCCATCTCCATTTATGGAGTCTCTCCCCCTATGAATAGCCTGCGTATCTGCTTCTGATCAGCTTTGCCAAACACCAGCAGACTGAAACTGGAGACTTATTTTTCACTGCTGCCCTTAGGGTTCTGGACAGCAGCCATGAAAATGACCAGAGATTTGTCAGTTTCAGATCATTGAGGCTTGACAAAGCTATGAACAAGCAATTTGGGCACTGAACTGTGTGCCAATTCAAATAGCACTGCTTCAGTTCATATTCCACAGGATTTAACAGATATAGGATGAAATTTTACTTTGGAAAAATTAATCCCCTTTAGAAAACTCATTTACAATCTACCTGAAACAATGTAAAGTTATCCTGAAAGGGGGAGATTCAGCTTATAATTTCCATTAAGCAGACATACAGATAAGCTTCCTGCACTGTTTGAAGTGGGTGCTAGCCCACGAAAGCTTATGCCCAAATAAATTCGTTAGTCTCGAAGGTGCCACAAGGACTCCTCGTTTTCGCTGATACAGACTAACACGGGCTACCACTCTAAAAATTGTTTTAAAAGCATCCTCCTTCATGTCTAAAGGAATGAGCCCAGATAAACAGGGATCCAGTCTCTTGGGCAGCCATCTAAGCCATTCCATACAATCCCTCAGAATCATACTATAAAAAGCCTCATTACATGCTAAGGAATAGCCTACTACATGATAAAATAATCACTGTCCATACTGCTGAGTGAAACGGTAAACAATGGAAGTCAGTCCCGGCATGGATATGACCTGAGACTCAGCATATGATGCCATAACACACAAGTAATCAAGAATTTCAGCCTTGTTACTGAATTTATTTGCTTTGAAGCATAGATTTTTTACAAATTTCTGTATCTAGGTACCTCCTTGGGTTTTGTTTTATTTTCTCCTAGCAGCATGTTAAAGGAAAATAACTCAAGAAGAATACTCAGAGTTATTACACACTGCTTGGTGATATCATAAATTTCTTTCTAAAGCAGGAAAGACTTTGGCTGTATCCTTTTTGTAGAAGTTGCTGACCTATCATTTTAATCTACCTGACCAGAGGATTAAGTCTGAGCATTAAAAATTCTTAATTTTTTGTTGAACAGATTTGTAGTACAGAGACAATGTCCAGTTTTTTTTAAACTGTTAGATTATTTTTCTTAATACTAAACAAAGCATTTAGACCATAGACTTGACACAGAAGCTTATTTTGGATTATGTTGGAAAATCAGTGTCCCCAGGCTGCAAACTTTTACAGTAACTTTCAACTTTAAACTAACAGCTGATTTACCAGCCACTAAATCTTGGGTTTATAACAAATACTCATTTAACTCATGTGTGTGAATCTGCAAAGGTATGTGAAATAAGGCATTTCTAACAAGTTTCACTGTGGTAAAGAATAAGGGAAAGCTTGAAGTTAGAGGATGGGGGTAAAATTAGTTTCATGAAGCAAGGGAGAGTGGGGTTTGGTGGGATGGGTTCCAGGTGTAGCTGGTTGGGGCTCAGTGGTGTGGGAGTCCAAGGGCTCATCGGGGTGGTCCAGCTGTAGGAGCAGGTGGGGGTTCCATTGCAGGGGGTTGAGCAGGGGGTGGTCTGGGTGCAAGGGTGGGGATCTGAATGCAGGGGCTCTGGATGCACAGGTTGTGGCTCAATGGGTTGAGGGGTTCAAGTTGGGGGGGCTCAGCAGGGAGTGATCTGGGTGCAGGGGTGGAAGTCCAGATGCAGGAGGTGGGGCTCTGCAGGGGGATCTGGGTGCACGGAGGTTCTGGATGCAGGGAGTGAGGGGGCTCAGCAGGGGGTGGTCTGGGTGCAAGTGTGAGGGTCCGGATGCAGAGTGGAGTGGCTCAGCAGGGGTCTGGATGTAGGGAGAGTGAGGCTTGGCAGGAAGATCCACATGCAGGGGGGCTCTGGATGTAAGGGGTGAGCTCAGCGGGGTGGTCCGGGTGCAGGGGTGGTCCGGGTGCACAGGGGTTGGGTGGACAGGGAAGCTGATCAGTTTTACTTTTCAACTCAATTTTCAGCAGTGACTTACCTAATAACCACTATCTCTGTAAGTGATCACAGCAAGATACTAACACCAAGTTCAACTACTTAAGTGTGAACACTTCAACAGGAAGCTCAGTCACAATGTAAATTTCAGAAACAGACAGCCAAAGCAGTACAGTTAACCCATTTGTAAACATTGCATAGCGTGCAACAATTCTCTCAGAATTGTTTTCCACTGTTTGGAAAATTTCCAGCACATTTTTGGCACTACTACAGCCTACATAAGTTGTAACTTAGGATCCAACAAGTACTACACTTAGTTGAGATTCACTCATGCCTATTGTAGATCTGAAACATGAAGCATTGAAATATGTATGACTAACTAGTTTTTAGCAAGTATGCTAGTGTTTGAGTCTCTCTCTCTATTTATATAGTGTCTAATTTTCCAGCTGAAAAGAGTTACAATTAACATAGCACGTATAGCCTGAAGGATGTACAGCCATCACTGCCATAGGAAACTTTACACTCTTTTACTTATTATTAAAGTAGTGTGAAGCCTTGGAGTCCTGTTTGACTCATCACCAAGCCTGGTCAGTCAGGTAGCATCAGTGACAAAAAGGATCGTCTTCCACCTGTTTCCATGTATTTGTCACTTCTAGATTATATTGGCTCAGTGAACTACAGTAATTAAATTAGGAGGTGCTCAGAAACAAAACTGTATGATGGGATAAAAAGATGTCCATTAGGGGACTAACCCTACTACCCCGGGGGAGCAACAGAAACACCCCAGCAAGAGAACGAACATTTACATTTGACTATGCCACAGCAAAAGAGAGGCACTGGGATTCCTACCAGGTCATATCAACCACTGGTCAGTAGGTGTCCAATATAAACTGGAAGTCCCCACTCCATCCTCAGACTAATAAAAAGGAGGATCATTCAGCATCAGTTGGGTAGCTACAGCAAAGGTAGAAGGTTTCTGCTGATTTGCTCCTCCATCACCCTCGTAACCTTTCCAAAGGAGAAGTGGACACTTCTATGCCCCTGCTGCAGCTTTGTGCGATGGGACGGTCTCTACTACCTAACCTATGTTAACCTCCTTTTATGTCCCCCTGCTATTCAAAGCTGCCTCAAAGTGAGATAGAGATGAGTATCAATTTCCCTGTCTCCTCAACTGTGACACCATCTTGAACCTTGCTAATGCACTCTAAAGCAGCTTGAGACCTGGTCTGGGGGAGGTGGGGGGATTTTCGTTCCCTTTCAGAGTGTTATAGAAACTGAAAGAGCTACAAATAGGTTTTTAAAACGTACATTCTGTTGAAATGGCTGGTTTAACCTTCTGTATGTGCAGCACACTTACCAAAACAAGCAGATATTTCAATTCCCGGTAGAGTGTTACTCTCCTCTCCTGCATTTCTCCTAACCTTCTCTGCTTCCCCCTTCATCTGCTTCAACTCTTGTTTTCACATCTTCACTCATGCGGTCACCCTATATGTGCAACAGCCTTCTACTTCCTGTCCATCATGCAGCCTCTCCTACGCCAAATCTCCCCAAGTTCAAATCCTCCCTTTGCTGCCTGTCAGTGCCAATGATACCTCAACCTACTACATATGATCTGTTGCTCCCATGTTTTGTTTTGACTATGGAATCGTAAACTCTCTGAAGCAGGAACCTTGTCTTTATATCTGTCAGAAAACACTTGATACATCATGTGTTTATGGTATTACATGAGTTATTGCAGCTACACACAATAGTTAAAGCTGCCAACAGCCTATTCTAACCCTAACATCTTTATACACTCAGTGTTCTGAAACAACTGCCTTTCATGCTTGATCCCGTCCCTGAAAGTGATTTTTAAAACAATTACAGCCCATTTTTTAAATTCCTTGATGACTGTCAATATATTAAGTGAGACTTCATTTAGTACTCAACTTCTTATACAAGAAATATAGTTAAATGGGGGGGGGGGGAGGGGGAATGGACATCCTGGCATGTAGCATTTAATTAGGGGTTGTCTACACTGGCACTTTACAGCGCTGCAACTTTCTCGCTCAAGGGTGTGAGAAAACATCCCCCCGAGCACAGCAAGTTTCAGCCCTGTAAAGTGCTAGTGTAGACAGTGCACCAGCGCTGGGAGCACACTCGTGGAGGTGGGTTTTTTTAAAAAAAAGACTGCTGGGAGAGTCTGCCACGACTACACAAGCCACATTAAAGCACTGCCCACAGTAGACTAGCCCTTACTAAAAACAGTGAAATCAGAAATTGTCGTGAAGCTGGAAAAAAGCCAAATAACTAAAACATGTTACCTGGGCATTTGCAGAAGTGTCGCTGCTACAGTATCTGAAGATACCACAGCATCATCATTGGCACTGAACGCCTACAAAGTATTCAAATTTCCTGTAGATTTAAACAGCATCTTTAACAGAGGCATAGCAAAGCCCAGTTCAACACACGTCACTACTTTTCAACTATTAGCTAGAGAAGCTGGAGCTCACAAACACTGTCCCCACCAATTACTTCCACTCTCTGAACCGCATCCATAATGCACCGTAAAGTATAAGGAGCCCTTGCTTTTCCTTAGATGCACCTACACTAGTGTCTGACTCACAGTTCTCCTCCTACTCCCCCAGCCTTATTCACTCCGTTCATTGCTAAATCAAGACAGCTTCAAAACATAAAGGTGTCAAGCACAGATTTTTTTTTTTTTAAAACAACCCCTCCCAAAAAAGGAGATGACTCAAACAAGAAAGTCGCTGCCCAGCATGTTTATGCTGAAATTTGATGATACAAACAGTCTCGGCCGATGTTTTAACAACAAAACAACCTTGCACAGTCCCATTTTTCCCCTCTGCCCATTTAAAGTGTTCCATTCTTGCTATGGTTATTCCACCCTGGAAAGCAAAAAGTAGAGAAGCTGTTTCCAGTGGCAGGAAACACAGTGGGATAGGATTAGAAGAGCCAGTGTGAACGACAGATTTAAGGGAGAAAAGGCAGTGATTTTAAACTATTCCAGGAACTGATCAATAATGCTGAGGGGGCACATCCTCCCCCCCCACAAAAAAACAGAGGTTGCTCCCTCCCTTTGACCCACTACTTTTCCCCCCAGACATCCTCCCCCTCCTCCAACTGGATGGGAGGCTTGTTCCTCTCCCACTCCTTGCCCCCAACTCCAATTCAGAGCAGACACTTTATTTTGGGGCAATGAGACCAGAGACCCTTAGGGCCAAGCAAGGGTGGAGGCTAGGAACACAACCAGCTGGAAAGGGGATTAGTGACCTCCAGGAAAGGACTCACACACACCCCGAGAAGAGAAAAGTGGAATCAACCCCAAAAAGGAAGAGAAATGTGTGAACTCAGCCCTGGGGAGGAGGAAGGGCAGAGGGATTCTGGTGACAGAGAGACGGAGGGGGACTCCAGGCCCCGGGGAAGAAGTGGAGCAGGCGGGAATGGAGAGAAGCTCGGGCCTGGGGGCAATGTAAGTGCCCCAGGGTGGTAGGAGGGAATAGAGGAGAGCTCAGGCCCAGAGGGGACAGAAGGGGAGAGGGGGGACGGGACGGAAGGGGAGCTCAGGCCCCGGGGAACAAGTGGAGCACGGGGGAACTGAGGGGAGCTCAGGCCCCAGGGAAGATGTAAGTGCCTCGGGGGGGGGGGGGTGGAAGGGTCCCGGGGGAGCTGGGAAGGGAGCTCGGGCGGGTCCCGTGGGAGCAGTGGGGACGGGAGGGGAGCTCGGGCCCCTGGGGGGGGGGTGGAAGGGCCCCGGGGGAGCGGTGGGGACGGGAGGGGAGCTCGGGCCAAGGGGAGCGGGGGGGACGGGAGGGCAGCTCGGGCCCGGGCGGGGGGGTGGGAGGGCCCCGGGGGGGACGGGAGGGCCCCAGGGGGGACGGGAGGGGAGCTCGGGCCCCTGGGGGGGTGAAAGGGCCCCGGGGGGGACGGGAGGGGAGCTCAGGTCCGGGGGGGGTGGGAGGGCCCCGGGGGAGCGGGGGGGACGGGAGGGGAGCTCGGGCCCCTGGGGGGGGTGAAGGGGAGCGGGGGGGACGGGAGGGGAGCTCGGGCCCCGGGGCGCAAGGGAAGACAAAGCCCCTGCAGCTGGAGGCGGGAAGGGGCCACTTACCGGCTCAGGGGCGGGAAGCGACACCCGGTCCCCGGCTGCTCTGGCGGCGGCTGCCCCATCCCCGGCTCCCGGCGCCGCCACCACCAACCGTCCCGCCCCACTGCAACGCCCTACGTCACCACGCAGGCAACGAGATAGGTCACGCACTGTGATGTCAGGGGGCTGCGCCAGCTTAGGACACGCCCATCAGCAGTGGGCGGAGCCCTCTCCCCAAATCAGCGCAAGCCCCGCCCCTCGTGGGAACCGCGTTTTGAGACCCCCCCTTTTTAGCTAAAACAGAGATTTGGGTTTAGGGGAGTTACCAGGGGCTAACTTGGCCCTACCTGACTGAATGAGGAGGGGTATTAGTTTCATACAGGCACATTTATCAGGTGTCAAAGGTTTTTCGACATCATTTGCCATTGCACACAGAAGCCAAGGACTAAAACCTACAACCAGGACAAGCCCAGAGCTAAGGTTGCCCACTTTCTAATTGCACAGAACCAAACACCCTTTCCCCGCCCCTTCTCCGAGGCCATGCCCCCCGCCCTCTGTTGCTCGCTCTCCCCGACTCTCATTCCCACATTGTCACCGCGCTTTGGTAGGGAGTTAGGGTGTGGGCGGCGGTGAGGGCTCCAGCTGGGGGTGCAGGCTCTGTGGTGGGGCCAGGGATGATACTGCGGAGCCACAGTATTCTTGCCAGCAAGTTAAAAAAGTATGGATTGGATGAATGGACGATAAGGTTGATAGAAAGCTGGCTAGATCATTGGGCTCAGCAGGTAGTGCTCAACGGTTCGATGTCTAGTTGGCAGCCAGTCAGGGCCGGCGCTTCCATTTAGGCAACCTAGGCGATTTGGGGGGGGCGGCATTTTGTAGCATTAGTAGGAGCATTGCCAGCAGATCAAGAGAAGTGATTATTCCTCTCTAGTTGGCACTGGTGAGAGCACATCTGGAGTATTGCGGCCAGTTTGGGGTCCCCCACTACAGAAAGGATGTGGACAAATTGGATAGAGTCCAGCAGAGGGCAACAAAAATGATTAGGGGGCGGGGGGAGAGGCTGAGAGAAGAGACGTCTGCAGAAGAGTGAGGGGGGATTTGATAGCAGTCTTTAACTACCTGAAGGGGGATTCCAAAGAGGATGGAGCTCGGCTGTTCTCAATGGTGGCAGATGACAGAACAAGAAGCAATGGTCTCAAGTTGCAGTGCGGGAGGTCTAGGTTGGATATTAGGAAACACTATTTCACTAGGAGTGTGGTAAAACACTGGAATGGGTTACCTAGGGAGATGGTGGAATCTCCATCCTTAGAGGTTTTTAAGGCCCGGCTTGACAAAGCCCTGGCTGGGATGATTTAGTTGGTGTTGGTCCTGCTTTGAGCAGGGGGTTGGACTAGATGACCTCCTGAGGTCTTTTCCAACCCTAATCTTCTATGATTTTATGAGGGGTTTGGGATACAGGAGGCGGCTCCAGGCTGGGGCAGGAGATGGTGAGGGGTGCAGGATCCGGGTGGCGCTTACCTCAGTCGGCTCCCTGGAAGTGGCAACATGTCCCTCGGCTCTTAGGTGCAGGGGCGGCCAGGTGGCTCTGCGCACTGCCTCCACCCACAGGCGCCGGGGCTGCGGAGCCAGCGCTCTGGGTGGGAGCAGCGTGCGGAGCCCCCCTTGACATCCATCCACCAAAGAGACTGCAGGAACTTTCCGGCCGTTTCCAGAGAGCTGCGCAGAGCCAGGTAGGGAGCCTGCCAGCCCTGCGCCAACTAGACTTCTAATGGCCTGGTCAGCGGCGCTGACCGGAGCTGCCAGGATCCCCTTTCAACCAGGTGTTCTGGTCGAAAACTGGACACTTGTCAACCCTACCCAGAGCATCATCAACTCCTGCAGCTGCAAATGACCCCAATACTCCCAGGCACCTTAGCAGAAGTAAGATTTAAATCAGTTGAAGCTTTTCTGGAGGGGTGACACAGATAGGAACAGGGAACACACACAGGCACATGTGGTTTCAATCTTTATTCAAGATAACCCAGAAGTGACAAGGGTTAGTCTGCACTATTTTTGGGCGGACTGGGGATAAGATCTTCAACGTTAACCCGAAGTGCCTACCAGCATGGTTTTTTGCTTTTGCGGGGGGAGGAGGGTATATATGGCAGTTTACATTGAGTCCTGGAAGACCTCGATCCATCCCTGACTACAAGAATGGGCGTAGAGTGCTGTGTGCTACACACATTGAAACAGTTCAATGTCTATCTCTTGTCTCTGCTGCCTGGGTTCAGCTAGGCTGAAGATCTTGATTTAGGCAGCTGAGGGCAGACCCTGAAATACAGTGAACCATCCGCTCTCTGGACAGCCTCCTTTTAGATGAGATGGGTGTTATATTTGGAAGAGAAGGAAGAATAAGAGGCAGCAGATACAGGAGAAAGTAACATCAAGTACTGTGCTCTCCAGTAAATGGACAGTGTGCTCAAAGGTGTAGTGCATAACCCATCTATTTTGTGGGTTTCTGTAAGGCCGTAACTGCTCGATGTAAGCACTAATCAAGCTGGAAAACAGAAGACCCACAAAATCCTTGTCTGTAGCCCAATCACTTGCATTATTGCTTCCTGGATCATATTGTTATGCTGGAAGGTATTAATGGCTGGTATCAATCGCAGATCTGAAGCTGACGTGTGTGCTAAGGGTGTGCAGTAGGGCTGGATAGTTAGTGGTGGCGATGCTGGGAGCTGGGGATGGGACAGCCGCCACCAGAGCAGCCAGCAACCCTAAGGTCCCTAGGAGGAAATGGGGAGCCTGGGCAAATACATTATGTAGTCTGATTTCCATCAGGGGCCAAGCAAGCCCCACACAGCCTGGCCCAGAAGACTACACCTTAGTGCTAGCTTTGCCTTATCCCTGCTTCTTTATTTTTGTGTTGAGTACACCTCAGCTGGAATAGAGAATCAGGCCTAGTGAATGAATTTGGCCTACGGTAGCTTGCCCTAGGTGTTTTAGCTCTGGTACTTGGCTTCTACTCCCCTTCTTGTGATGTGAGATCCTTCTGCAGTGGGAACAGCATTATTAATGCTGTACAGTAGACCCCACCAGGAAGATGTACTGATTAGAGGGATACACGGATCAAACAATGTACCTTTTAGAAAAGACAAAAGCAACATGGTGGATTTGTTTCAAGACAGTGCCACAGATCAGAACCCAACAGAAATTACATTCAGCTGATCTGTGACATTATCCAATGTGACTGTGCTTGTGTATTTTTAGAAGTTGTAGCCCTTTCTGTGGAAGCTGATTTGATGAAAAAAGGGGCCTTGATCTGTGTTTGTCTGATGCAATTAATGTAGTAATGGTGGAAAAGTCTGAAATTTATACAATGACTCATTAAAAATAATACCCATCTCTTTTGATGTTAACATTCATATTTCCTCTTAAAGCACATGTATTAATCTACGCTGGCCAATATTCCTCCCTCTACTCTTCTTCCTCTGTCCCTCCCCCCACCAAATCACAGCAGGCCAGAATAGCTGGAGGCAAAAAGAGAATTCTGACTATGCTATGTTAGGGTGTGGAGAGTGGCATGAGCTGCATTTTGAATTTAAGCACTGCCAGCTGAATTTATAGTCACAGGAGGACCAGCAAGAACATGGATCTTGACATGCCAAAAGAACCTAAAGGCAGGAAAGAAAAAAAATCTGAGGATCCTTGCACGCTAAAGCTAATAACCACCATTGACAATGGCACTGCTGAGCTGTGGAAGCAGAATTCTATGGTGGGTGTTTCCCCCTTTAATAGAATCCCATTAATGCTCCAGTGAATGGAGTGGCCAGTTTCAGTAGTCAAAAGACATCTTATGCTTCTTCATAAATGATTAGTCCTCTAAGGTTCCCTGCTCTGTACTGCATAAGGATTTGAAGTGGTTCTCAACCAGGGTACGTGTACCCCTGGGGGTATGCAGAGGTCTTCCAAGGGGTATATCAACTCATCTAGATATTTGCCTAGTTTTACAACAAGCAACATAAAAAGCACTAGTGAAGTCAGCACAAACTAAAATTTCACACAATTACTTGTTTATACTGTTCTATATACGATACACTGAAATATAAGTACAGTATTTATATTTATATGGTAAAAATGAGAAAGTAAGCAATAGTGTGCTATGACAATTTTATATTTTTATGTCTGATTTTGTAAGCAAGTAGTTTTTAAATAAGGTGAAACTTGGGGGTACGCAAGACAAATTAGACTCCTTAAAGGGGTACAGTAATCTGGAAAGGTTGAGAGCCACTGATCTAGAGCTAATGTCAAGTAACTTAGGGACAAAAGGTAGGTGATTTTGTTTTATTTTGTTGTTTTCCTTTATTGTTTTTACAAATTTAGAAATTAACAAGAATGTTTTTATCATGTTTTAAAACATCAGTGTAAACTATTTATGGGGCTATAAACATCTCTCTTTGGCAATGAAATCCCAAACACTAGGATCCTGTGTCTGTGCATAAGAACCAGAGAGTAAAACTGATGGGTCCAGTTTCATTGCCTAAAACTAGAGGAATACACAAAGTAAACAAACAATGGAATGGTGAGAAGCAGATAAGATTTTTTTTTCTGGTTGTATTTATCATTTCATAAGAAATGAACCATTCACTAACTTATTAATGTCAGACCCCAGCTAGGCATCAGTTTGGCTTTTTATATAAGAATAACAACATCACTAACAACCCTGTTAAAAATGCAAAAGCTCCCAGATTATCTGTGGTTTTATTCATTATGCAAAAATGACAAACCAGGCATCCAAGCAAATAATTATAACATGACTATACCCTATATAAAGGGATCACATATTGCATGTTTTGGCATAGTTACTTACGTTTTAAAAGAGGTCAAAAACAGCGTCTGTGAAGAAGTAGTACATTTATAAATAAGTATAATTGATTTAAAATGTTTAGCTTCAGTATTTAGTAATCATTTTTGAGTAATATATGGATGACATTTCATATATGTTCTATTTTATGGAGCTTCTTATACTACACCCATAATATATATATATGAATTTATTGGCCTAATTTTCAGAGCTACTGAAGTCAATGGAAACACCTTTGAAAAATCACCAGTTCATGTGTATACACATACATACATGCATGCACAGTTCAGATTTTTAGACCTGCATGTAAAAGAGTTCAAGGGCACGAACTGGCCTCCGGTAATCGAGTGGTTAACATAAATCCAGATTCCCCCTCTCCTTACATAGGTGCATAGGAGAATGGGCTGGAGGATTGATTCACCATTGCCCTGCCCTTTGTATAGTCATTTATACCAGGGCAAAATTAATGTAAGAGATTATTCTGATTCGGTAGCACCTTGCACTGGTGTAAATAACTGTCCAAGGTGTCAGGCAATATTGAATTAAGCCCTGTAAGGGGATCTGCTTGGGAAACAGAGGTGGGAGAATGCCTTTGGAAGTCTGGTCTGCACAACCAGTGATGGGTCTGGCTTGAGTCCAAAGCTGGGAAGTTTTCTTTTCTGCTACTTACTTGACTTCCTAGAGGAAAATACCTCACTGACTAACTATTCTTTTTGCTGCTGAATCATTCAACTAACTTGCAATCCACAAATGTAGTGAGCACAATTCTGCTTAACCTTTATCAGGCCACCCTGATAAAGGCAAGTTGGTAACGGGGGTAACTTTGTTAACCAGGCCCTTCAGTAAGAGGAGTGTCCCTGTACTTGTTGGGATCCATCCTCACTCCTTCTTTCCTCTGGAGACTTCGCTGCTGTTCACTACCTTTCTTTTAACTAGACTTTTATATGTGCTTCTTTACATCTGAAGTTGCTGAGAAGAGTCTGAGTAGTAGATGGTAGACTGGGACTTGCAATCTATCATCAGTAACCTAACCAGGAACTACTGTTAAATATAATGTGTTGATAAATTGCATTCAAATCAAACCTTAGTTCTTCAGTCACTATAAAAACTAGCACTGGATGGCTGCTGCACTATGGTTTTGAAGGCTCCAACATGCATCAGCTGTATTGCCGGAAATGGTGATTGAGATTAAATCCATTGCATAAACCTGGGGATCTGAACTCTACCAAATTTTGGAAGTAGAGGGGTTTGAAATCAAGATGGTGACCCTGACTTCACAGCTTGGGTCCCTCTTTAACTCATCTATATTATGATTCTGACAGAAATACCAAGGCCAGGTCTACATTACAAACTTACATTGGTATAACTACATCGTTCGGGGGTGTGAAAAATCCACACACCCCTGAGCGATGCAGTTATGCCAACCTAACCCCCAGTATAGACAGCGCTGTGTTGACAAGAGGGCTTCTCCTGCTGACATAGCTACCATCTCTTGGGGAGGTGAATTAACTATGCCAATGGGAGAAGCTTTCCCATCAGTGTAGTAGTGTCTTCATTTAAGTGCCGCTGCGGGGTTTTAAGTGTAGACCTACCCCAAGAACTGCATCAAAACAGAACTAATGCTTAGGGGATTGGGAAATTCCTTTGTCCTGGTCAAGTCTGGGGTCTGTTCTCTTGGCTATGCTTTTGAAGTGTGTGTGATAAAGGAGATATGTTCCTGAATTTTGCCTTAGCAGGCAACTAATCATAGAACAACAGGGTTGGAAGGGACTTCAACGCCCTGCTCAAAGTAGGACCAATCCCCAGACAGATTTTTTATTCCAGTTCCCTAATTGGCCCCCTCAAGGATTGAACTCACAACTCTAGGTTAAGCAAACCAATGCTCAAACCACTGAGCTATCCCATTTAGCTGCTCAGTTACTGTTTACTTTGCATGGAAGAGACCTGATAAGAACTATACACACAACATAGTACAACCCAAGGATATACAAAATCACCTAACAGGATTTATCAGAGCTTGTGAATGGAGTCTCTTCTGGATTGCATTTAGATGTACCTGGAACAGATAATAGTGCTTAAACAGTGTATGTCAGTGTATTCTTCTCAAATCTTTGCTTTGGCTTCTTACCCCAGTCCACCTCTTCCTTCCCTTCCCTTCCCTTCCCTTCCAAGGACCTCGAGAGAACAGTAGAGATGGGGACTGACCCCACTGCATGCTTTGATGGAGCAAAGCTTATCAAATCCGGAGCTTGCTTTGCTAGCTCAGTAGTATTTGGGCACCTCGGAGTCTCTCCACTTTTCCCTCCCCAACTCCTTTACCAGGCAGCAGCATGTTGAAAAATCCTGGAGAAAAAACACACAGCTATCTGGTACAAACCAACCTCCTGCCAGCCCCCACGTTGGTCTCATCCTTACAGCCATGCCACCTTTGGCTGTGATCTCATCAGATCTCCCAAACTCGGTGAAGAACTTCATCAGCACTTAACTGGGAGACGTCTAAGGAAAACAGAGGCTGCAGGAAGTAATATGGATGCCTCAGCAGATGGCACTCTTCCTTCAGAGTCAAGACAGACTCAACGCCCAGTCCTTGTTCTTGGGGGTGCTGTGTTGTTTGCGGTGTTGTTTTATTTCTCATGCAAAAGACAGAGGTCTTGATGCTGGCAAATAATATAGATTCCCTGGGAACTGGGCCATTAGTTTTTGTTCCTTGGTTTAAATCCAACTGAGTTAGTACATTTGGTCTCTGTACATCCCCCTGTGGTTTCAATTGGATTCCGCTTTTTGTCCATGATTGTTGTGTAGTTTTGCTGTGTGCTATTAAATAACTGCTACTTTCCACCCCAGAGATGGTTGCATTTCAGAGGTTCATATATATGTGTGTCTCCTCCCACCGTTTCTTCCCTTATTTACACCACTAAATTCTGCAATGCAAGCCTGTGGGTTACACATGCAATTATCCCAAAGTCCCACACAATATTTGGACATACATAAATAGACAGTTCTGGTAATTTGTTTATACAAATATGTTAAATACATGCACAAAGTTAGGCATGCAGTTGCATTCTGATTTTTTTTAAATGTTAGATGCACAATTGCACATGTAAAGCTTGTCAGGCAAAATGTGTTTCATGATCACCCTCCCTTGATAGATTCCATCCTTAGCAGCATTTGCGCAAGTGTAGGCGGGGACGGTATCTGTTCTTTTAAAATTAAAAATAAAGCAGCACAGTTAGCCTTGTTAGCAAACACAATGCCGATCACTTGAGCATATTTTTTTTTTACTTCCGTCACTCTCATTCCAGCAAAAATGTCAGCAGTCATAATAATGCTGCTTTTGTTATCATGGCAGGAAGAAAAAGTGCTGTGCAGCAAAGCTTACCATTACAAAAAAAGAAATGTGTCCTGCAGGGTTTAACTGAAAATGGACCAGCAACTGGGAAAGTATAAAAAGCACGAGGGGAGTCAGAAGTTCACTAAGAGGATTTTCAGAAATATGCCTGCAATAATCTTACTTTAAGGGCAAAACCACACCTGGTAATTGGGTAAATCTGGAGAGACTAGATAATATGAGAGCCAAGGTTTTTTGAGACTTTTCCACTATAAGCTAGTGATGAGCGAACTTCAAAAGGGACCCAAAATATAGACCCAATAATCACAGACCTTTGAACTAGAGCAGGAGAGGACAAACAACAGCCCAGCTCCACCCTGTCAGGACTTTCAATCCAGCCTGGAGGCTGGCTGGCCCCACGCTGCTCCCGGAAGTGGCTGGCACCATGTTCCTGTGGCCCCTGGGGGCAGGAGGGCTCTGTGCAGTGCCCTTGCCTGTAGGCACCACCCATTGGCCAGGAATAGGGAACTGTGGCCAATGGGAGCTTCAGGGGTGATACCTAATATATGGAGACATACCTATCTGGAGCTGGAAGGGACCCTGAAAGGTCATTAAGTCCAGCCCCCTGCCTTCACTAGCAGGACAAAGTACTGATTTTGCCCCAGATCCCTGGGTGGTCCCCTCAAGGATTGAACTCATAACCCTGGGTTTAGCAAGCCAATACTCAAACCACAGAGCTATCCCTGTACCTACAGCCAAGGGCAGTGCATGGTGGAGCCACCTACCCCACTCCACCCCCCAGGAGCTACTGCTGGACATGCTGGCCATTCCAGGAGCGGCATGGGGCTAAGGCAGGCAGGAAGCCTGCCTTAGCCATGCTGTGCACTGCTGCCACCCCGGAGCTGCTCAAGGTAAGCAGTGCCGGGCTGGAGCCCGCACCTCAACCCCCTGGCCTGAGCCCCCTAACCCCCTGCCTTGAGCTCCCTGCCGCACCCCTCCTGCACCCCAACCCCCTGCCCTGAGCCCTCTCCTGTACTCCGCACCCTCTCCTGCACCCCAATCCCCTGCCCTGAGCCCCCTGCCACACCCCACACTCCTCCTGCACCCCAACCCCCTGCCCTGAACCCCCTCCGGCACCCCACACCCCTCCTGCACCCCAACCCCCTGCCCTGGGCCCCTTCCTGCACCCGCACTCCTCCTGCACCCCAACCCCTTGCCTTGAGCCCCCTGACACACCCCATACCCCCTCCAACACCCTACACTCCCTCCCAGACCCCAATCCCCTGCCCTAGCCCTACATTCATTGCCCTGCATACAATTTCCACACCCAGATGTGGCCCTCAGGCTAAAAAGTTTGCCCACCCCTGAACTAGAGGGTGATCCAAGCAAGTAGGACGCAGATCCAGATGTGAACTTTGAACCTCTTTAATGGATTAGCCCAAAATTCCAGAATCCAAATGCAACAAACTTTGGGGATACTCAGAACCATATTGATCTGGACCTGAACTTTACAGCTGGCCTTTCTCTCTATAATTATAGAATCATAGAAATGCAGGGCTGGAAGGGACCTAGGAAGGTCATCTAGTCCAGCCCCCTATGCTGAGGCAGGACGACGTAAATCTAAATCATCCCTGACAGGTGTTTGTCTAATCTGTTCTTAAAAACCTCCAATTATAAGGATTTCACAATATCCCTTGGTAACCTATTTGAGTACCTAACTATCATAGTTAGAAAGTTTTTTCCTAATATCTAACCTAAGGGCTTGGCTACACTTCCGAGTTAGAGTGCATTAAAGCCGCCCTGGGCGCCCTAATTCATGACGCGTCCACACTGGCAAGGCACGTAGCGCTCCCGGACTCTGTGGCTGGAGCACTCCTGGTAATCCACCTCCACGAGAGACATAATGCTTGCTGTGCCCCGGCTGGAGCGCCGTGGCACCAGTGTGGACGCCCTGGTCTATTAATGCGCTCTGATTGGCCTCCAGAAGTGTCCCACAATGCCAGTTCTAGCCACTTTGGTCATCACTTTGAACTCTACTGCCCTGCCCTCAGGTGACCAATTGTCAGACCCGCCCTTTAAATTCTCTGGGAATTTTGAAAATCCCCTTCCTGTTTGCTCAGCAAGGCATGGAGTACTCTCAGCAAATCTTTCCAGGTGACCATGCCTCCATGCACCCAGGCGATCCCCAGTATGGAGCAATGGTGAGGTGCTGGACCTCATCAGTGTTTGGGGGGAGGAAGCTTTCCAGTCCCAGCTGCGCTCCAGCCATAGTAATTATGATACCTTCGGGCAGATATCAAGGGACATGATGGAAAGGGGCCATGACCGGGACGCACTGCAGTGCAGGGTTAAAGTGAAGGAGCTGTGGAATACCTACCGCAATGCGCGCAAGGCAAACCGCCGCTCTGGTGCTGTCCCCGCGACCTGCTGTTTCTACAAAGAGCTGGACGCAATACTTGGGGACGACCCCACCTCCACTCCAGAGACCACCATGGACACTTCAGAGCCCAGTTCAACAAGGCAGGAGGAGGAGGAAAGCGGGAGCGAGGGTGCTGAGGAGGACGGGGACACCCTGGCATCCCTAGATGAATGCAGCCAGGAGCTGTTCTCAAGCCAGGAGGAAGGTAACCTGTCACAACAGACAGTGCTTGGGGAAGAACAAACACCAGAGGAGGTGCCTGGTAAGAGGCTTTTATTTTGGGAAGGAAGTTGTTCGGTGCGGGTTCTTGGAGCGAGGAGGGTTAGGGCTGCATGCATGCCTAGATGCGGAATAGGGTGTTGATGTGCTTTCTCACGTCGCGGTAATCGTCCTCAGTGATCTCTTCAAAGGTCTCATGCAGAAGCTGGGCAATCTGCTTGCACAGGTTCCTTGGCAGAGCTACTTTGCTCCTTGTCCCAGTAAGGCTAACATGGCTGCGCCCCTGTGCCGTGACAGGCGGGGTGACCATTGCTGCACACAGGCAAGCTGCATATGGGCCAGAGCAGAAGCTGCATTGTAGTAGAAGACCCTCCCTTGCTTCCCTGGTCACCCTCAGCAGAGAGACATCTTCCAGGACGAACTCATCCTGTGGAAAATGTGGGGACAGTGTTCAGTATAGGTCCCCCTGCAGGTGTTAGGCACAGATTCTGCAGGCACAGAATCCCAGAGGACAGTACGGCCATGAAACAATCAGTCCCTCTTGTCCCGGTGCTTACTCACCATTTTGGGGCTCCTGTGGGTTATGTGCACTCGCTTTGGGATGGGCAATTTCTGCTATTGTGCACACTGTGCTTGTCTTTAAGTACGGCTGAATCATTGTTCTGTCTGGTGTGAACAATGCTGCCTCTGTTAAGTGTTGCATTTTGGCTTTACAGATGCAACCTTGAGATCCCAGCCGTCCTTGTTATCAACGGCTGAAAGACTCCAAAGAATCAGGAAGCGCCCGCGAAGAAGCAAAGAGAACATGCTGCATGAAGTAATGTAGCAGTCCCTTCATGAAAGTCAAAAAGTGCAGGAGTGCTGGGAGAGTGAAAGGAGGGTCCGCCAGCAGAATGCTGATTGCCGGCACTAAAGAACGGAGCAGCTGCTAAGCATCATGAAGGCAGAGCACCAAGCAGACTCGATATAGGTGCTTGTAGCAATGCAGGCGGAGCACTTCCGTGCCCGCCCCCACCTGCAGCCCTTGTCCCAAAACTCTTTCCCTTGTGCCCCCATGTCACCACCAACCCACTTTCCCCAACATCCTGGTTCTTAGCCACCAGCTGCCTCCAACACCTGTAGCTTCACCATCCAGCCCTGAAAACTATGACCCAAACCCACTGCACTCAACCCCCATCCCCAAGCATTTTAGCCAGCCTGAAGTGCAGCACTCATTGCACGGCACTCCAGACAGGAAGGCTGAGTATGATAACAGGACATACACAAATATGTGATTGTCCCATTCCCCACCCTACCCCCTTGCCCTGTTTCCCAGGCAGTTGTGTTTATTTTCAATAAATGAATTTTCTTTTCAATTAATGAATTTTTTTGGCTTTGAAAACATTCTTTATTATTGCATTAAGTAAAAAATACCGTAGCCCAGGAAAGCAACAGGCACTGCAAGTCAGTGCATCATAGGTAGCAAACACAGATTCCTACTAACATTGGAACCACTGCACTTCACTCCCGTGCAGGGCACCAAACATTACTGGTGGCTTTCAGCCTCAAATTACTCCCTCAAGGCATCCCTAATCCTTGCAGCCCCGCGCTGGGCCCCTCTAATAGCCCTGCTCTCTGGAGGCTGAATTTGAACAGCCAGCTATTGAACCTCCGAGGTCCATGCCTGAGTGAATCTTTCACCCTTCCCTTCATAAATGTTATGGAGGGTACAGCCCACGGATATAACCATTGGGATGTTATCGGCCTGGTCCAGCTTCCCATACAGACAGTGCCAGTGGCCCTTTAAATGGCCAAAAGCACACTCCACAGTCATTCTGCACTGACTCAGCCTGTTGTTGAACTGCTCCTTGCTGCTATCAAGGCTACCTGTGTAGGGTTTCATGAGCCACAGCATTAAAGGATAAGCGGGGTCTCCAAGAATCACAATGGGCATTTCAACTTCCCCTACAGTGATCTTCTGGTCTGGGAAGAAAGTCCCGGCTTGCAGCTTCCTGAACAGCCCTGTGTTCCAAAAGATGCGTGCATCATGCACCTTTCCAGACCAGCCTGCGTTAATGTCAATGAAACGCCCACAGTGATCGACAAGTACCTGGAGAACCATAGAGAAATACCCCTTCTGATTTACGTACTCAGAGGCTAGGTGGGCTGGTGCCAGAATTGGAATATGTGTCCCATCTATTGCCTCTCCGCAGTTAGGGAAACCCATTTGTGCAAAGCCAGCCACAATGTCATGCACGTTACCCAGAGTCACGGTTCTTCTGAGCAGGATGCGATTAATGGCCCTGCAAACTTGCATCAACACGATTCCAGCTACTGACTTTCCCACTCCAAACTGGTTAGCAACTGATCAGTAGCTGTCTGGAGTTGCCAGCTTCCAGATTGCAATAGCCACCCGCTTCTCCGCTGACAGGGCAGCTCTCAATCTTGTGTCCTTGCGCCGCAGGGTGGGGGCAAGTCCCATGAAAGTGGCTTTTCTCATCCAAAAGTTCTGCAACCACTGCTTGTCATCCCAGACTTGCATGACAATGTGATCCCACCACTCAGTGCTTGTTTCCCGAGCCCAAAAGCGGTGTTCCACTGTGGTGAGCATGTCCATGAATGCCACAAGCAATCTTGTGTCGTAAGCATTATGCGAGTCGACATTATCGTCGGACTCCTCACTGTCAGTTTGTAGCTTAAGGAGTAACTCGACTGCAATTCGTGATGTGTTGGCGAGACCCATCAGCATATTCCTCAGCAGTTCGGGATCCATTCCCACAGACCGAAAGGGAAGACAGAGCGCGCAGTACAAAAAATGTGGAAAGCTGGCACCAAATGTGGACGGAAGCACAGGGATTGCTGGGATGCGAAGCGATGTATCACGGGGCATTGGGACAGGACCCAGAATGCCCCTCCCCCCCTTCCCACAGCGCCAGAATGGGAACAGGTGTTCTGTGGGTTAGCTGCCAATAATGCACCACTCCCAGTGCCGCTGCAAGTGCCGCGAATGTGGCCACGCCAGTGCGCTTGCAGCTGACAGTGTGAACACACTGCAGCGCTTTCCCTGCTGCAGTCTCCGAGGGCTGGTTTCACTCACAGAGCTCTACATCTGAAAGTGTAGCCATGCCCTAAACCTCCATTGTGGAAGATTAAGCCTATTACTTCTTGTCCTACCTTCAGACATGGAGAACAATTGATCACAATCCTCTTTGTAACAGGGCTTACCATATTTGAAAACTTATCAGGTCCCCGCCCCCAGTCTTCATTTTTGAAGACTAAACGTGCAGTTTTTTAAAAATCTTTTCTTATAGGTCATGTTTTCTAAACCTTTTATCATTTTTTGTTGCTCTCCTCTGGATTCTCTCCAGTTTATCCACATCTTTCTAGCTGAGGCCTCACCAGTGCTGAGTAGAGTGGAAAATTACCTCCCATCCCTTACACATGACAATCCTGTTAACACACCCCAGAATATTAGCTTTTTTTTTGCAACTGCATCACATTGTTGATATACTCAATTTGTGATCCGCTATAACCCTCAGCACATTTTTAACAGTTCTACCACCTACCCAGTTATGCCCTGTGTTGTAGTTGTACTTTTGATTTTTTCCTTCCTAAGTGTAGTATTTTGCACTTGTCTTTATTGAATTTCATCTTGTTGATTTCAGACCAATTCTCCAATTTATCAAGGTTGTTTTGAATTCTAATCCTGTCCTCCAAAGTGCAACCCCTCCCAGCTTGGTGTCATCCACAAATTTTGTAAGTATGCTCCCAACTCCCTTATCCAAGTCGTTAATGAAAATGTTGACTAACACCAGACACAGGACTGACCCCTGCAGGACCCCGCTAGATACGCCCTCCCACTTTGACAGCAAACCACTGATAACTATTCTCTGAGTACATTTGTTCCACCAGTTATGCACCCACCTTACAGTAAATTAATCTAGACCACAATTCCCTAGTTTGCTTATAAGAATGTCAGGTTGGACTGCATCAAAAGCCTTACTAAAATCAAGGTATGTCACATTTAGCTCCTATCCACTAGTAACCTTAACAAAGAAAGAAATTAGGTTGGTTTGGCATGATTTGTTCTTGACAAATCCATGTTGGTTTTTACTTATCACCTTATTATCCTCCAAGGGCTTTCAAACTGATTGCTTAATAATTTGTTTCACTAGAGAATCATAGAAGAGTAGGGTTGGAAGAGACCTCAGGAGGTCATCTAGTCCAACCCCCTGCTCAAAGCAAGACCAACACCAACTAAATCATCCCAGCCAGGGCTTTGTCAAGCCAGGCCTTAAAAACCTCTAAGGATGGAGATTCCACCACCTCCCTAGGTAACCCATTTCAGTGCTTCACCACCCTCCTAGTGAAATAGTGTTTCCTAATATCCAACCTAGACTTCCCCCACTACAACTTGAGACCATTGCTCCTTGTTCTGTCATCTGCCACCACTGAGAACAGCCTAGCCCCGTCCTCTTTGGAACCACCCTTCAGGTAGTTGAAGGCTGCTATCAAATCCCCCCTCATTCTTCTCTTCTGCAGACTAAACAAGCCAGTTTCCTCAGCCTCTCCTCATAAGTCATGTGCCCCAGCCCCCTGATAATTTTCGTTGCCCTCCGTTGGACTCTCTCCAATTTGTTCACATCCTTTCTGTAGTGGGGGACCCAAAACTGGATGCAATACTCCAGATGTGGCCTCACCAGTGCCGAATAGAGGGGAATAATCACTTCCCTCGATCTGCTGGCAATGCTCCTACTAATGCAGCCCAATATGCCGTTAGCCTTCTTGGCAACAAGGGCACACTGCTGACTCATAACCAGCTTCTCATCCACTGTAATCCCCAGATACTTTTCTGCAGAACTGCTGCTTAGCCAGTAGGTCCCCAGCCGGTAGCAGTGCATGGGATTCTTCCTTCCTAAGTGCAGGACTCTGCACTTGTCCTTGTTGAACCTCATCCGATTTCTTTTGGCCCAATTCTTCAATTTGTATCGGTCACTCTGGACCCTATCCCTACTCTCCAGCATATCTACCTCTCCCCCCAGCTTAGTGTCATCTGTGTCAAAACCGGCCCCAGGACCCAGGGCTGTCTCTAGCCATTTTGGTACCCTATGCAGCCCCCCCGTGGGAGGGCTGTGTGGGGCCCCAGGCCTCTGCTGGGGTGAAGGGCTGGTCCCAGACCTCTGTGTGGGGGGGGCTGACCCCAGGCCTCTGCGGGGAAGGGCTGGGGGACAAGGGGGAACCCCCCCCAATCCCAGACTGCTCCGCTATGCTCCCCTGGCTCCCAGCACTCACCAGTGGTGCGGCTGGGAGCCAGGGGAGTGGAGAAGGCTGGGGCCGGGTCGCTCCACTTACCACATGGTGAGTGTAGGCCCGACCCCTGCAGCAGTCCTCAGGGGAGTGGGGGTGGGGCTGGGGCAGAGAAGGGGTGGGAAGAGGCAGGGCGGAGCAGGGGTGGGGGCCATGGGGAAGAGGTGGAGCAGGGGCTGGAGCAGCACGCAGCTGTGCAGGGCACCAGGAAATGTGGTACCCCAAATTTCCTGGTGCCCTACGCAACTGCGTACTTTGCGTATGGGTAGGGATGGCCAGGGAGGGCTTTAGCAGGTGCGGGGCCCCACGCCTGGACGCGAATTGTCTCGCGCCCCCCCCCCAACTCCACCCCCTCACTGCCCCATTGGATCCCTCCCCAAATCCCCACCCTGGCACCGCATCTTCCCCAAGCACGCCGCATTCCTCCTCCTCACCCCTCCCTCCCAGGCTTGCGCTGATCAGCTGTATGGCGGCGCAAGCGCTGGAGGGAGAGGGGAGAAGCAGGACGCGTTTTTTTTGTTGTTTTTTTTTCCCCCTCCGCCGGCAGCCCCGGACGTTGTGGGGCCCTCTTAGGCGCGGGACCCCATTCCGGGGAATCGGCCAAATCGGCTTAAAGCCGGCCCTGGGGATGGCCAGCTGCCAACTAGCAGGGCCGGCTCCAGCTTTTTTGCCGCCCCAAGCGGCGAAAAAAAAGAAAGAAGAAGAAAAGAAAAACCCGATTGAGCTGCCACCGAAGAGGAAGACAGGGAGTGAAGGGCCCGCCGCTGAATTGCCGCCGAAGACTGAAGCGGAACGATTGAACTGCCACCAAAATGCCAACGACGACCTGGACTTGCCGCCCCAACAATGGACGGACTGCCACCCCTTTCTATTGGCTGCCCCAGGCACCTGCTTCCTTCGCTGGTGCCTGGAGCCGGCCCTGCCAACTAGACATCAAGCCGTTGATCACTACCTGTTGAGCCCGACAATCTAGCCAGCTTTCTATCCACCTTATAGTCCATTCATCCAACTTTTTTAACTTGCTGGCAAAAATACTATGGGAGACCATATCAAAAGCTTTGCTAAAGTCAAGATATATCATGTCCACTGCTTTCCCCATATCCCCAGAGCCACTTATCTCATCATAGAAGGCAATCAGGTTGGTCAGGCATGACTTGCCCTTGGTGAATGCATGTTGACTGTTCCTGATCACCTTCCTCTCCTCCAAATGCTTCAAAATGGTTTCCTTGAGGATCTGTTCCATGATTTTTCCAGGGACCGAGGTGAGGCTGACTGGTCTGTAGTTCCTCGGGTTCTCCTTCTACCCTTTTTTAAAGATGGGCACTATATTTGCTCTTTCAAGGTGTCAGAGTTAAGCAGACTGGTCTATAATTCCCCGTGTTCTCCTTTTCCCCCTTAAAGATAGGTACTATGTTTGGCTTTCTCCAGTCCTCTAGGACCTCACCTGCCCTCTGTGAGTTCTCAAGTATAATTGCTAATGGTTCAGAAGGTGGGTGTTCAGTCCTTTCTGAAAATCAGGCCCCTCTCTGGTGTCTCAAGTTGGGGCACCTAAAATCACTACACAATTTTGAAAATTTAGGCTAGATTTAACACATTTATTTTAAAGGTTTCTATTGGCCATGGACTTTCTAAGCCTTAGAGCAACAATAAATCCTATTTTAAAATAACGGTATGTTTGTTTTTTTAAAGCAATCGCAGGTAGAAGAGAATACTAAAACCACTATTGGGGCTTGTCAAAAGCACTTATAAACTAAAAGCTTCTATGCTCTGTTTGCTGGCATCACTGTTTGCTTGAGCCCTGCCTCCCCTCCCTCACCCCCAGCAGAACTGGCATCGCTGCTTGCCCCTCCCCCCAGCACGTTTCTCCACACCCCACTTCTTTGACAAAAGTGGATATTTGTCCCATTTGTTCTTACCAACTTGATCAAAAAAAGTCAGGAAGGCTGGGACAGGGCTTAAAAAAGGGACTGTCCTGGCCAAAACGGGATGTATAGTCACCTACACTTCCAAGACCTCCCTGCTTTAGGAGGGAGGGATTTCCATAGGTAGAATTATACAAACAGTGCTCCCTCCAATCTTGCCCTGCAAATACCAAGCTCCAGCAACCAATTCCCTCTGATGTCTGAAGACAAGATGGTTCATTGGTGCTTTCGCAGCCAGTACTTAAAAGGCTCTAAAATTTTCCAGTCAAAGCTTTGAGCGCCAGATTTTCAAAGCCAGCCATGTGCAGTTGCATGCATAGATTTGTGAAAGGCTTATTGTCACGTGCAAGTGCCCTGTGCCCAATGCTTGTGCAAAAATACTTGATTAAGTGCACTGACTGATTCTCTGCTTATATACCCTGCACAGTCCTAACTGTGAAACCCTGGCCTTGGATATATTTAGTCAGTCTACACATTTTGGCAGGGGCAGGTGCTGGCAGTACAGCTCACCAGTTAGAACTGGGCTGAGGGGGTGGGGAGGCGAAGAACCGGAGCTGGGGGCCAAAGTTTGGAGTTGAAGTTGGAAACCAGAGCCAAGGGTCACAGCAAGAGTCAGGAACCAGAGTCAGGGAACAGAAGGCTGGAGCAGGACAGGAACAAGGCAGGGACAAGAGCAATCACAGCTGCAGGCAGAAGCAGTGAGCAGCTGGTGCGTGGCTGCAGCTGCTGAGCTTAAAAGCAGGCCTCCCTTTGGCCAATCAGGTGATCCTACCACAACCCAGCTGACCTTGTTAATCAGCCTGGAGGCTAGCCTGGCTAGTCCAGAGGCTCAGCGGAAAGTGCTCAATCTTGACATATCTCCTTCCTTTCTTCCTTCCCCTCCCCACCCCCCGGTAACTTCCATCATTCTTCTCAGACATGCCTGATATTATTCCCTTTGCTTTGCTGAAGGAGACCAGATATGTATTTCTGTTCTTCGAGGAAGATCATGTTATGGAGGAGGAAAGAAAGAGAAATGGTTAACAAAATGGCTCCCAGAAGAAATGCACCGAGGGTGATTCATGTGGCCAGTCACGATGAACCTGGGCCTAACTTAATAAGGTTGAGAACATGACTGAGACGGTCCAGGGTGGACACTTAGAGCAATCCAGACACCAGGGCAGGTTTGCCTAAGAGGTTAATTCTTCTCTCGGCAGAGCTTTGCTTACAGGGGGAAAGTGGGCTAATTAGTGCATTGTTAAACACCACTTAGTACTAGCGTAGCGAAAGGAAGTTGGGTTTTAAAACATGTTAGACGGTCATGGTTTAACAAGGTTGGTGTATATATACACACATCTGTGCATCCTGTCTTGCTGAGGTTTGCAAGTTGCTGGCAGTCTGCAGTTCGGTGATGATTCCGGTGTCTGATGGACTGGTACTTACACTGCAATTCCTCTCTACGGTGATGTGCGTTACAGTGCAGGCACAAGGGGAGAACACATGCCCAGAGAGGAAACATTCCGGTTTGTTTTTAATCTTCTCCCTGATGAAGCAGAAAACCCCACGGAACAAGACAAAAACCAGGCTGTGGCAGTGCTGTATTTAGTACTGTTCATGCTCCAGAACTCCCAGAGCACATTGCAGATATGGTAAATTAAATCTGATTTTCATGCAGTTTTGCATGCATGCTGGAAAGTAGGAGCAGGGACCTTATGTAACCCCTAAGCCATTCTGAAATGCTCAGTTTCAACATGATTCTGTTAGGAGATGCTGTAGGGGCTCCCTCTGGTGGATAATGATACATAAAACTTTTCATTGAGATTTCCTAACTGTAAAGCACTAAACCAGAGATTGGATTTCACTCTGAAGAATTGACTGCCCCATAGAAAAGCGCTCACTGGGACCTGAACTAGACTCTTAATGAGCAACATCTAATAAAAAACAATAGGGTAACAAACAATGGTCAACATAGCAAAATATCTCCCATACCATGTGAAGCAGGATGGAATCATAAATGCGTGTTTCAATTCCACCTCTTCCAAAATCTTCCTCCAGAGCCAAACAGAACCCACCCGTACCCTTCCCAATTTTCCCTGACTCTATAGCTTTTATGGAGCCTCATCCTGTCTAGGCATCCATTCAAGGTGTTTTACAAGCCCTACACGAATCCCTCCACTTCCGCTGCACAGGTCGCCTGCACCAAACCTAGAGTGTTTATCTTTGTTTGCTGTTCTTTGAACCTAAGACTAGAGGGGGGTCCTCTGAGCTCTTTAAGTTTGATTACCCTTTAAAGTTATTTTCCATACTGATTTTACAGAGATGATTTTTACCTTTTTCTTTAATTAAAATCCTTCTTTTTAAGAACCTGATTGATTTTTTCCTTGTTTTAGATCCAAGGGGGTTGGATCTGTATTCACCAGGAGTTGGTGGGAGAAAGAAGGGGGGATGGTTAATTTCTCCTTGTTTTAAGATCCCAGGGGGATTGGAACTGTATTCACCAGGAGCTGGTGGGAGGAAGGAGGGGAATGGTTAATTTCTCCTTGTTTTAAGATCCAAGGGGTTTGGATCTGTATTCACCAGGGAATTGGTGAAGGTCTCTCAAGGCTACCCAGGGAAGGAAATTAGCCTTGGGATGGTGGCAGCAGACCAGAGCTAAGCTGGTAGTTAAGCTTAGAAGTTTTCATGCAGGCCCCTACATTTGTACCCTAAAGTTCAAAGTGGGGATACAGCCTTGTTCAGGGGACTGAGATTTGGATCTTGGGGATGTAACTTGGCCCCTGTTTGTGCAGAGCCTATGAGTCAACACAAGCACATTATAAGTGATGCAAAGCCTGACTAGTAACACATGCAAGTGAGCCAAAAATGGGATGGATCTGCCCTAGTATAACTCAGAGTCCTGGCTACTGTATTATGTACCAATTGCAGATTATTAATCATGGAAGCTGGCAAACGAATCCAGTGGCCATTGCAATCACTGATTCTGGAAGACACAGTCTACGCACCAGGCATGGCCTGAGGTCCTGCTTTGTCACTAAGTGGTGTGGGTTTTTTTTGAATGGTGCCGACCTGCCTGGAGCTGTGACGCTCAGACTAGAAGTATGTAAGCTAAAGAATTTTTTTTTAAATGTAGGAACTGCAAATTCACCACACTTTCCAGAAATGCTCTGTCAATGTGGCCCATTAGTTCTAGAGTGAATCACTAATCTACTAATGTCTCTACTGGAAAACATAGCTAAAAGAAGCATCATTCTATTTCCTTCATCCTCTCACCAATGCTTAATATCCAGAGAGACATGCAACAGTCTCCTGCTAAGTGAAGTCCCGCTAAGTGCCACTACAAAAGGCCTGGGTGGTGTCAGTCAAGCCAGAGCACAGTAATGTGGTGAGATCATGTTTTCTTTCATCAAAAAGCAAAACTTGTGTGGTTGCAAAAGAAAGAGACGGAAGCCAAATGAAGCACAGAATGCTCTAGTTATTCAGGAAATCTCTGGTTGCTACTTAACATGGGTAAACTTGAAGCTGACTTTTCAAAAGTCAGTGGTAGGAAGTAGACAGTGGTGGGTTTACAACAGACAGAACTGCAAGGTTTTTGGTGTTCTGAACTGAGAAACTATTGAGTAGCCGGAAGCCAGAGCTAGCCCAGAGCAAAGCAGACGGATAAAGTGTGAGGATTCTTGGCTCATAACCTAGAATTCCACCAATTGTAACTGTCCTTTCCGGGGTTCTGGTTGCCTCAGACCTCTGAGAACGCCTCCTTAGCGCCTCATCTAATCCCTGGATACCCGGGTGATGGATGAGCCTGGTGAAAATGCTTGGAATGATAGAAAAATGCTAGAACTGAAATATCTCAAATTTAGGGGAAGCTCAGACACACAAATCTGGAGCCAGACTTTGTAGCTGGCCCTCTGTTGCTATAATCGGCTCAGTCAAAACTCTGGCTATGCCAATACTCCTGAACTTTGGTCTGAACTTTACTTCTCATGCCTACTCTACCAATGTGTTATCCCCAGACTGCAGTATGAATTAGACCCACCTGATGTGCAACAAAAGACTGCTGCACTTCAGTGCACTCCAAGGAAAGTGAAACCCTATATCAGGGGTCAGCAAACTTTCAGAAGTGGTGTGCCAAGTCTTCATTTATTCACTCTAATTTAAGGTTTCGCGTGCCAGTCATACATGTTAACGTTTTTAGAAGGTCTTTTTCTATAAGTCTATAATATATAACTAAACTATTGTTGTATGAAAAGTAAATAAGGTTTTAAAAATGTTTAAGAAGCTTCATTTAAAATTAAATTAAAATGCAGAGCCCCCCGGACCGGTGGCCAGGACCCGGGCAGTGTGAGTGCCACTGAAAATCAGCTCACATGCTGCCTTTGGTATGCGTGTAATAGGTTGCCTACCCCTGCCCTATATGTAACCCATGTTGAAGTCTTTTGCAACAAGGTTTATGCAAACAGACTTCTCCCAAACGCGGCCAACCTTTGCTTCCATTATTCTTGAATTCAGCAGCTGCCTTCTATTCCAGAAAACATTTCTTCTGAGCTCTTCTCTTTGTTATTCCTAATGCTTTGGATAGCTGAACAGGACCTGAGAAGCAGGACCAACCAACCAGCTTCCATTACCAGATAGTCTCTGAGCTCTGACCTTGATGTCGGAGGACCAGGAAAGTGTCCTGGAGCCTGGCGTGACTCTGAGAAGCTACTGTGATTTGAAGTGCCTTTAAAAAGGTACAATCCATCCTGCCTTAATGTATTAAAAGCACTTAATCCCAGCTGGGGTATATCAGAGCAATAGAGTATCCCCAGTTGGGTACTAGAGGAGCTGTAATTTGATTTTCTGGCCCCTGTGGCTAAACTGCTGCAGCTTTGCTCTTGTGGTCCAGAAATCCTAGGAAACCTTCAATGAAATTATAGCCTGTAATACCCTGAAGGGTGCACTTTACTCCCTGGATAATGGTATAATGCAATAGTATGCTGAAAAATAATGCACTTTTATTTTAAAAGTGCTCTGTCTCTTGTGAGAGCTCCAGCCCTGCTATTAAAATTAATAAAATAAAAGTAATTAATATAATTAACAAAATATATAGCCCTTTCCATTTGAGGATCTCCAAACAAGTAAAGCTCATAGCATGCATGTAAGGGAGGAAAAGATGATTAGCCCCATTTTACAGATGGGGACCCTGAGGCACCGAGTGAACAGCCTACTGTGTTATTGACTTCAAGGGGGTTTTGTGTCTTACTCATAGGGCCCTACTCCTACAGTTTATTAAGGTGCTACTATTATGCAGTCCCTCACACCTGAGATGCTGACTCAGCTACTTTAAAGAAGCAGAGAACATATCAAGAGTCAACTGGTGCCCAACAAAACTAGTATAGTTCTTACAGATGCCTGGCCTCACCTGGTCAGTCTTGTCCTAGCACAAAAGACATCTGTCAGAGCAAAGAGCAGCTGGGCTAGATTCTTTGCTGCTGTAAATCCATTGACTTCAGCAGAGTGACATCAGCAGAGATCAAGTCACTCAAAGTCACCGCATTAGAGAATAAGGAAGGCCAGTATGGATCTGCCATGCTCACGTTTCTTTCCACAGCCAGTGGAAAAGAGTAAAGGTGGCCAAGATCTTTTTTTTTTTTGCATACTAAACCCCGTGAAGCTCTGCCTCATGCTGTCATGATGATGGCATCGGTGAATGGCTACTGCAAAGTAAATCATTAGCATGACTGGCTTCCTGCTGCTCAAATGGCAAAATCCCAAGCAGCGTTGCTTATTTAGAAATTAAAGCCAGTTTGCCTCAATGAAAAAACTCCTTGTATCACTAGATAAAGTGTTAATGCTCAGCATGGCATCCCAGCACTGGGGCCTGCCTTCCCTCATCTCTGCATTCTCGTAGCATTTACTTCATAATGGACTAAGTCCTGGTCCAAATGAAAGTAAAGGCAAAACTCCCATTGACTTTAATAGGACCAGGACTGGATCCAATATATTGGAATGAGCAATTGACCCTACAGTGATACATTGCAGACATTCTAAGTCTCCGTCCCCCCAAGAAAAGCTTAGGTTGTCTGTAATGTAACAGACTTTATATATTTCAAAGGAACTGGGGAGCTGGGAGGAAATATAGCCGCACAGTACTTCACACCTGATGCGGATATGCCTTAGCGACCACAGTAATTTTCCTAAGAGAAGAGGGGGCAGACCCATCCCAGGGGAAGTTTAAGACTGGACTGAAGAAAACACTGGAAGTCATAGGTGCTGGAACTAGGGGTGCTGGGGGTCCTGCCGTACCCCCTGGCTTGAAGTAGTAACGACAGCTCAAAATACATGGTTTCCGCCTTCAGCACCCCTACTATAAAAATTGTTCCAGCACCACTGAAAGAAGGAGACGGGTCTGAACCAATACATGCCTCAGTTCCATTGTAGCTCTTCAGCAGCGCACCTAACTACACCTCCTGCTGCTTCCGTTGTGTGGCTCCCGGTGGCTACTGCAGTGGGCACTCTGGGCTTGCTGCCATCCCTCCATACACCAACTTGGGAGGGTGAACAACTCCCTGCTGATAAAGACCTCTATACTTCTTGCCTCCATCACCCCTCCCAGATGGGAGGGGGTCTCCAGATGTAATGGGGTCAGCCGCCTCCCTAACAGCCCCTCATGGCCAGGGTGGCTCTGCCTCCATTCCCTGTGCTGGACCTCTCACATACTCACAAAAGACATCCACAAATCCAATAACAGCCCTTTTTGGGATCTGGTTTATTAATATGAAGTTCAAAATAAACACAAAAGAGTCTTGTACCTGGGCCGTAAACTGGCACAACCTCTTCTCTCTAAGGTGCTGCCTTTTCAGACACAAGGCCTGTCCTGCCTTCTTTGTCTCCCCCCCCCCCCCCCACCCCGCAAAAAAAGCAGAAAGTCCAGCCAGGGCCTTCTACCCAGCCACAACTCCCTTCCTCAGGACCAGTGCCAGAGACTCTCTCTTTCTGCAGCTTCTCACTGCAGCCCCCTTCCCTTGGCCATCTCCAGGCCCCACCTCAAGCATGGTTTAGTTAGGGTGACCAGACAGCAAGTGTGAAAAATCGGGACAGGGGATGGGGGGTAATAGGTGCCTATATAAGAAAAAGACCCAAAAATCGGGACTGTCCCTATAAAATCAGGACATCTGGTCACCCTAGGTTTAGTTATGCAGCCATCTGTGACTACGTGACTTACTCCATTCCTCTCCACCTGAGGAGGCATATTGGCTGTGCACAACTTTTGAAAATCTGGCCCTTATTTAGGTGCCCAACTGGGAACTGAGCTATTCTGCCCCCATTGTGGGAGCTGAGATTGACAATTTGGCCCTGAGCATCTTTGGAAATCTCACCCCACTGTAGGGCTGCAAGGGAAGGGAAGGTTCCTTGTTCCCTCCTTCCTTTCTTGGGCACCTGCACAGAGTGTGCCAATATGTAGCTGTCAAAGGGTTGGTCTCCAGCGCGGTCCCAGGGGCGTGAGTGGGCTCTGAACTCACCCAGCCTTGGGTCTCCAATCTCCAGGCTGTTGACATTGCAGGTCTGGTTGTGGGAGACTCTGCCCTTGGGCTGAGAGCAATGGGAGTCCAGCCCTTCCTGGGCTGTCAAAGATCCAAAGGGAAAACAAATGAACTGCCACAAGTGCACAGTAGGCCTCTCTTTCTCCAGGGAGCCGCTGGCAGGCCATAGCCCTACACAGCGATCATATGCGAGTCACTGGGTAACAGTTCCAAAGCATTCAACCAACACCAGGCCCAGCTTCCCCTCAGCGGCCTCCGATAGGCAGCGGTCATGCAAGCAACCCCTGCTCTTCTCTTCAGGAGCTGAGGGTTGAAGTCTCGCTCTCTTCTCAGGTCTGCCATGACGCACCTTTGCAGAGGTGGCAGGGCAGGGCTGCTCAAACCCAGAGCAGTTCGTTAGATCTTGCCTGGCCCGTTGGAGTTTTATCACAGGAGCTGCATCACAGGAGCCCACTGTCTTCTTAGGATAAGAGGAATTATTTCCAGGATTTGATTGTAAGAGTTACTGATGATCTCATCCCTTTTGTATAAAAGCCCTTTGCATCCCGGCTATTCCTTCACCCCTCTTTTTCCTGATTCATTTAATTCCTATGTCTCTCTGTATGTACATATACATGGGGGAGAGAGGAATAAAAAGAACAAGAAGGAACCAGGGCTAGCCTGGGAAGCAAAGAGCTTTCATGCAACGTCCACTGAAGGTGCCAATAATGCAGTGGGAGTTGCACTTATGGGTGAAATTGGCCCCCTATGTTTTTCAGTAGTATGCCTGGGGCCAAACCCATGCCGGGTGGAACTCCATTTACAGCAATAGAGTTCCACCAGGGAGCAATTGTATCACTAAGAACTAGGTCTCCTTTTATTATTTGATTTACAGTAGTCCCTGGAGGCACCGATCTAGATCAGGGGCCCATTGTGCTATACAAACAGGAGGTGCTGTCTCAACAGCGGGTGCTATTGTTTTCACAGGGAAAAAGAAATATCTCCTCTGTGCTAAACCAAGTCATTAGAAGAAAAGAAAAAGAGGTCAGTCTCCAGTTCTGAAGAATTATTACCCTTACTGTGTACATCTTCAGAGGAGGGAAACTATCTATCATGTACCTGTTCCCTTCTTCTTGGCACGTTAAGTAGGTTAATGTCTCCATAATCAATGGGACAAATGCAACCTGGATGTAACTCTGGCCTTCAGTGGAGTTACGCTGGGGATGGATTTGGCCTAGCGTGTCCCATTTTTTGTAGCATCCTCACATTTTTTCAAAGAAAACCCCCCCTCCTCATTGCTGCCAGGCACCAGCTGCTAAATAGGTCACAGCGAGAGAGTGCTGCATCTGCAAGAGCTGATCCAGCAAGGTGAGAAGAGTGGCCTCAGTGAAACGGGAGGTGAAGTGCAGTCACGTTACACATCTTCTTTCAGTTCTTTTTCAGTCTATCGTTCTTTTGGGGGGTTTGCTTCCAAATTACAGCTAAACATGCTTTGGAAACCCACATTTTTGTTGTTCTACATTGCATTCGCTTTTCCAAAGGAGCAGGTACTTAAATAATCTGGGTTACTCGTGTGTCTATTTTTGCATGACATAGCCATTGCTATTAGACTACTTCCGTCATCCTGCTCTACCTGGGAAAGGGCACTGATGATCTTGTTGGCTTTTTGCCATTAACCTCAGTCTGCTGGCTTGAAGATTGTTTATGCCCTTTCAGTTCTTCTGGGAAAAGGTCTGGTGTCCACATGGTACTCTTTGTGCTGTCAGCATTAAGCCATGAGGGATCTGAGGAGCAGTGAAATCTAGAAACAGATTGGTCCCCTTCAGGTGTCTGGGGTCTTGATTAGAAATTCTGGTGAGCTCAACCTAGCTGATGGGGGATTCACCTTCTACACATCATGTGATCTGTGTTTAGTCCCATACAAAACACTGTCAGGAAAAAGACAACTTTGTACCATCCAACCTTCTGCCCATGAAATAGGGGTATTTAAGGAAAGCACTTAGAAACTTCTAACTCTGGAATACTGGACAAAGATAATGTATAAAATGAGGGTGTCTAATTGGACACAAGCCATTGCTAGCATTCACCAAGAGAAAGTCCTATTTCCTGAGGATTACTAATATCAATATTTGCTGTCCCTTCAGCTAGCTAGAATTAGATGTCTGAAAGTGTATCCAGATTAGGAGAAGTAATGAACAGTCACTTACAGTTATAGGGCCAAATTCACCTCTTGCTCCCTGAGATGTCGCTCCATTGATGTCAGTCGAGTTGCACCAGTGCAGCAGGGAAAACTGAGCCCCTGCTCTATATGCATACAATTAAAATGCTCTTTTCATGTCTGGTTTACTGGTTCAAACCCAGATCAGCTGGTGGCTGGTCAGAGGCCCAGGTAAAGTGAGTTGCTAGTTTCGGCCCAATTCCTTAGAAGTATCTGCATGAAAAAAACTTGTTGGATTGGAAGCTCTTTGGGGCAGAGATTGTCTTTTCGTCCTGCGTTTGTACAGCACCTAGCACAGTGCAGTTCTCATCCATCTGGTTTCAAGACTAAGCTTAATAAATTTATGGAGGGGATGGTATGATGGGATAGCCTAATTTTGGCAATTAATTGATCTTTGACTACTAGAGAATTCTTTTATGGGTGTCTGGCTGGTGCGTCTTGCCCAGATGCTCAGGGTTTAGCTGATCGCCATATCTGGGGTCAGGAAGGAATTTTCCTCCAGGGCAGATTGGAAGAGGCCCTGGGGGGGTTTCGCCTTCCTCTGCAGCGTGGGGCACAGGTCACTTGCTGGAGGATTCTCTGCACCTTGAAGTCTTTAAACCACGATTTGAGGACTTCAGTGGCTCAGACATAGGTTAGGGGTTTGTTGCGGGAGTGGGTGGGTGAGATTGTGCGGCCTGCGTTGTGCAGGAGGTCAGACGAGATGATCATATTGGTCCCTTTTGCTGACCTTAAAGTCTATGACTCTATAACTAGGACTCCTAGGTGCTAAGGCAACACTAGCAATAAATAACTACAGTGGCTCTAATCGTCTCTCTTGCTAGTGACTGCCTTAGCGGAAAGGCAAAGAACTGAAGGGGCAATGGAAACTATTCTCCCCTCTTATCATAGAGCTGAGTCCTTCCAGTCAGGGCTGAGGCTTATCATAAGGGTTGTATAGGGGAAACTTCACCTGCTCTTGTCCATGCTGTACCTGTTTTTGGTTAAACAGAGGAATCTGTCTCCACAGCAGTCAGTTCAGTGCCCTTCAGCAGCAGTGAAGGGAAACACCCATACACGGACACTCTCCTCTAGAAACAAACAGAACATAAGTGGACAAGATTGTTTGTATATTTGCATGATAATTATAAGAGACTTTCATTTCCAGCAACAGAGGCACATGAATGGCTTCCTACTGAGGTGCCAAGCCCTCATATGCATTTGTAACTCAAGAACCCATCAGAGAAAAGTTTGTAGCTTCTTTCCCATTTATTTATGAACAGGCTGGTGTGACGTTGCACTCCATATGTTTTATAAAAATATGTTTATAAGTGTGAATATGATGTAACTGGAATATGCTTTATGCAAAAGGTCTTTTGTAAGGTATCATTACGAAGTGTATAATCTACCGAGTGTGTACATCCTATTTGTATGAATGTCTCATTCTTGTATCTGAAATTAGGAATATGAAGTATAACTCTGAGGTCCTATTGTAGTTATGCAAAGTATGGTCCATTAATGGTGGTTTGGAATCTTGATGGCTCCCATTAACTATGACAATTGGTTGTAGATGGTTCTGTTTACTTGTAAGCCTTCCTGTATACGTGTGTGCCAACAGAGTGGGTAATGAAGTCTGACAGGACATGTGACCATGTCACATGATACTGGAATCCATCTTTAACCTGATGCTTTTCCATTTAGAAGGAGGGGTGGGAACCCAGAGAGAGGCAAAGGATTCCCACCTTGTGCCAAAGCTATAAAAGGGGGTGGAACAGAACAAAGGAGTCCCAGTCATGTGGAATCCCCTGTTTTTCACCTAAGATGCCTACTGGAACTAACAAGGATTGTACCAGGGGAAAGGATCGGGCCTAGGAAGGAGTCTAGTCTGTGAAAGAAGCTCATTGGAACATCTCTGAGGGTGAGATATTATCTGCAATCAGTTTCTTAATGTATTAGGCTTAGACTTGTGTGTTTTCTTTTGATTTGCTTGGTAATTTACTTTGTTCTGTCTGTTATTACTTGAAACCACTTAAATCCTAATTTTTATACTTAATAAAAATCACTTTTGTTTATTAATTAACCCAGAGTAAGTGATTAATACCTGGGGGAGCAAAGAGCAGTGCATATCATTCTATCAGTGTTATAAAGGGCAGACAATTTATGAGTTTACCCTGTATAAGCTTTATACAGAGTAAAATGGATGTATTAGGGGTTTGGATCCCATTGGGAGCTGGGTGTCTGGGTGCTGGAGACAGGAGTACTTGCTGAGCTGTTTTCAGTTAAGTCTGCAGTTTTGGGGGCGTGGTTCAGACCCTGGGTCTATGTTGCAGGAGGCTGGCATGTCTGGCTCAACAAGACAGGGTTCTGAAGTCCCAAACTGGCAAAGAAAATGGGCTCAGAGGTAGTTTCGGCACATCAGGTGACAGTCCCAAGTGGGTCTCCGTGACCGAACCCGTCACAGCTGGGTTTGGAAATGGGGCTTTTCTATTGTAGACTAGGTCTGGAATGAGCGTTTGGAGAGTGTCCACATTACATGTGGCTTCCTTCCTCCCCTGCTGTCCCTCACCATAGCCTCACTGGGGGTGGGGGATGGGGCTGCCCCTTGCCCAGTTTGCAGGAGTGGTGGCTGGAGGGGGGGGAGGGGGCGGATCACAGGGTCAAACAATACACTCACCGAAGCCCCAGCAGCTGCTCAGGTGAGTGAGGTCCACTGGCTGCAGATGATCCTGTCTGTCTCCCACTGGAAGCCCCCTCGGCATCTCCTCCAGGTGGGTGCCAGGGGAGGGGAGGGCTGTGAAGCACACGTGTGCCTCCTCCCCCGTCCTGACGTGCAGTAATTCCTGATGGACTAAAGACTATCAGGGCCTTATCCTCTGAGGTGCAGAGCACCCTCCACTAGTCTATATTAATGTAAATTAGTGTAAGTTTGACAAGTCTTACGTAGTGTAGAAATCTTGCAGATGTCATCGTTGAGAGGCTTTGCAGCAGAAGTATGATATAAGAACAGATTTAGGAGAGGAAAGGATTTGTTTGTCAGATCAGAAAACAGGGCAGCCCAGAGGATTCGGGGGCCTGGGGCAAAGCAATTTTGGGGGCCCCTTCCATAATAAAAGTTGCAATACTATAGAATACTATATTCTTGTGGGGGCCCCTGCAGGGCCCGGGGCCTGGGGCAAATTGGGGCGGCCCTGTCAGAAAAGAAGAAAACAAGTGAACATCCTCTTGCAGTTTGCAATCCAAACACTGAGCATTGTGTTAATGGGTGAGGAACACAAAGTGATTTCTGGTCTAATTTCACCGCACATGCTGAGCAAGCTGCCAAAAATAAACAAAGATCAAGAATGGGGAGAAGTCAACTCGTCCGCAGAAATTCTTTCTGTTCTGACAGTAACATAGGTAAGAATTTTATAAAGCAGACAATTGCTAGCTTGGAAATGTCCTTGTAGCTTTCCATGGTCTCCCACACGGTACCACACAAGCCACGGCGCTGCCCAGCTTGCTTCCAGTTCCACAATGATGTACCCAGGAAATTCAAACCTTGAATTTCTTTCTTTCTGATTTCGGAATGTCCACCCCAGTGATCGGATTTTCAAAAGTGCTTAGCATTGGCCCAGTGCTGCTCCCATAGAAGTCAATGGGAGTTTTACCACTGAGTTCAGTGGGAGGAGATTTAGGCCAGATCTATGCATCAAACTTACATCGGTATAACTACTTCCCTCAGGCTAGGTCTACACTACCCGCCTGAATCGGCGGGTAGAAATCGACCTCTCGGGGATCGATTTCGGGACGCGACAATCGATCCCCTAATCGACGCTCTTACTCCACCAGCGGAGGTGGGAGTAAGCGCCGTTGACAGGAAGCCGCGGAGGTCGATTTTGCCGCGGTCCTCACAGCGGGGTAAGTTGGCTGCGATATGTCGAATTCAGCTACGCTATTCACGTAGCTGAATTCGCGTATCTTAAATCGACTCCCCGCTGTAGTGTAGATGTAGCCTCAGGGAGGTGACAGATCCACACCCCTGAGCAACACAGTTATACTGACGTAACCCCCGGTGTCAACAGCGCTACGTTGGCAGGAGACATTCTCTCGCTGACATAGCTACTGCCGCTTATTGGAAGTGGTTTAATTATGCCGACTGGAGAGCTCTCTCCGGTTGGCATAGAGCGACTAGCCGGGACACCTTACCACGGTGCAGTTGTACCGCTGTAAGGTCTGTAGTGTAGACGTAGCCTTAGATTAATGCTAGGCTCTTTTGAAACTCCCACACTAGTCGTGCCCCCTCCAATACTTAAAACACAACAATACACAATTACAATGAAATGCAGACACCCCCTGACAACCACCCAGGCCATCCTAATCCATTCCCACTCCATTATATCACCAACAACGTATATCCCCCATCTTACCCTTTCCCCAAATCCTTGTGGGAAACAACAAACAAACAGACACTCTGAAGCAAAGAGATTGCAAAGAGTCAGCCAGGTCAGAATCTGACACTTCCCCTTCTGCACAACTTCAAGTGTGTGTGTGTGTGTGTGTGTGTGTGTGTGTGCTTCATTTATCCTTTACATCAGAGAGAGCAATGACACTTTGCAAGCACAGGGAGGCAGCAGTGTCACGGATACGACTTTATATTTTGCAGTAAACACAGTAAAACTTCATCTCTGCCCAATGGTAACTCATTCACCAGTACACTCTGGCTCTGATGATGGGTTTACTGCTGCTTTGCACTGGTGCTAAACTGGCTGATGAAACCAGGTTTATGGTTGCTGTGCATTGCCTGAATGATGCAAGACAGCCAGAACATACCATCGAACCTAGCTCATTTAGTATGCATTATAACTATTAACAGGTTACACGCTAACCATTTCTTCGTGCTTCCGCTTTGGAGCTCAGAAGTTGCTGCACAGTCTGTGTTACATGGTTAGGTCCCTCAACTATCTCTACCCTGTCCAACTCATTGGTCCAAGCCAGTGACTGCTCTACAAAAGGGCCTGTCAGGATGCAGGTGGTGCTTGATTTTCACTCTCGACCTTATTCTTGGCCCTGTTATAGATTCCTAGGTCTATATGCTCCTGAATTCCAGCTGCATGATGCAAGGGGAGCAATTCTGCAGTGAGCCCATGTAAATGGGGAAGAGGGCTAAGTGACATAATTTCCCCTTGGATTATGATATCTGGGGCCAGATTCTCAGATGGAATAAATCAGTGCAACTCTACCTGGCCCATTATTGTTAACCAGACAGTCTCTCTGGGGTGGGGGGAATGGGTTAGACAGACACTATACAGGCCTCCTTCCCTGGAGTTCATCTTGTTGCTGTAATGCGATACACAACTACATTACAGCTGATGCCAATTAATCAAAGGTGAACACAGAACCCATCAATTTGACTTTGTGCAAGTGATTCTCATGCAGCAGTGAATCACTCAGCCTGATCATTGTCTGTTTTCAGCTCAGAGACTTCACTGCCATGAGCATACTTCGCTATTATCTCTTGTTCTAACTACCAGTGCTGGATCACACTTTGGCATGTGTCCGAGGAGAGGGCTGGGGCAGTCGGGGGAAGGGGAGTCACTCAGGGAAGCCAGGCAGGGGTCATTTGGTGAGTATGGGGCCCGTGTATGGAGCTGAGTTGCAGGCAGGTATGTCAGGAATGAGAGGAGGGGGTTGGGATAGTGAAGAGAGGCCTTATCTAAACCAATCTCTGCCCAAAATAGATTCAGGGGCTAGGTAGAGGTTTAGGTCAGTCAATAATCAATAAACAAGCCAACCATTATTAATACCTTACAGTTCTACAGTGATTTTCATCTAAAAGTTCTTTACAAAATTAAATGCAAACTATCCCCTGGGATCCCTTTATTTGCCACTGAAATGCAGCGCGTCTGGGGCTGGATACGGAAGCAGCTGGCCTTAGATTTAATTAGGGATGCTTGAACTGGTTCACGGAACAGACTGCAAAGGACAGACTTGTACGGAGCATTTTCTAATTGTTTCTGAGAGACTTCTGAGTGCGTAGGCTTCACTCTGGCTGTATCTATATGAGCTGAATATTCAGTGTATGTCCCAGAGCACATGGCACCATAGGTGCCAACTTTCCCCGGTGCCGGGGGTGCTCGCGCCCCCCTGCCCCTAGCCCCGCCCCCATTCCAACCCCTTCCCCAAAGTCCCCACCCCCTCCCTGTCCCTACTGGACCCCTTCCCCAAATCCCTGCCCTGGCCCTGCCTCTTCCCTGAGCGTGCTGCGTTCCCCCTCTTCCCCCTTCTCCCCCTCCCTCCCAGCCGCACGAAACAGCTGTTTTGCTGTGCAAGCACTGGGAGCTAGGGGGAAAAAGTGGGCATGCGGCGCGCTCAGGGGAGGAGGCAGAGGCGGAGCAGAGGCGAGCTGGGCAGGAGGGCGGGGAGCTGCCGGTGGGTGCTGAACCCCCACCAATTTTTCCCCGTGGGTGCTCCAGCCCCAGAGCACCCACGGAGTCGGTACCTATGCATGGCACACTGAACAAAACATCAGTGTGCTGAAAGCCCATGTTGCCTGCTCAGTGTACTGCCCGTTTTAACTGAGCATGTGTGGGAAGGTGATGGGCTGGTGGAGTAGGGGGCAGTTTTATGCACAGCCTTTGGCATGTAGAACAGAATGTTGCTGAGGCAGAGAACAGATCAAGCTAAAGAAGTGGTGCTGATACAAGTTAGGCTGCAAAGTTCAGATGTGGATCAAAACTTCTAAGTTTAGCGTGTTCAGATCCAGGACTGTAATTAAATTTAGAATTCTACAGACACTGACGGGTCACTTCACCTTTCTTTGGCTCAGATTTCCCATGTGTCAGCTGCCAATAATAATATTTACCTTTGTAAAACAACATTTAGAGACCCTTGTATGAAAGGTACTAGAGATATGTCAGGTATTACTATAATCGCATGAGAAAGGTTGTGCCCCTGCTATTTCCAGGCTTAGCAGAAGCAAGAAATGTCCAGAATTTTCATGCTAATAAGATTTGTAAGCCAATTTTACAGACCCAGTTTGATCCAGGTTGATTGGAGAAATGCCAAGTTTTAGGGCACTTATCAGAACCAAAGTGAGGTTGAAACTCAGAGGTGACGTCTGCAAGATGATGTAACTTAGATCCCCTAGCACTAATGTAAACCCCCTTTAATCTACTCCCATCAGTTTACCAATAAGAGTGTATCTAAATTAGTGTAGCATCATAGGTTCATAGACTTTAGGGCTAGAAGGAACCATTAGGATCATCAAGCCTGCCTTCCTTCATGACAAGGCCAAATAATCGTACCAAGTAATTTCTGCATCAAGCCACAACTTCTGGCTGAACTAGGTCATATTTTTATAAGGATATCCAATCTTGACTCCCCTCTTATTACACTGGTGTAAACCTTATTGCCTGGAGTAGATCTGCTGAATTCAAGTGTAAAGCCAGTGTAAATGACAGGAGAATCAGGCTCAGCAAATCAAACTCAGACGTAATGTGCAAGGGGTGGTGGTGTAAGTTACACATGGGTTGATGAGTGTGAGTGTCAGTAAATATGACTACAGGAGTTTAGAAGGTGACCAAGTTGGTGCAGCAAACACTTTGAGGGGCCCACAAGAAGGTCCAAGTTACGCTAGCTCAGATTCCCTTAAGACTTGCTCACATTGCCCTCAAGCTTTCTGAGGCTTGCCACTTTAAACTCTAGTGCCACTGAGCTCACCCTGTTAATGCAAAGCAGCTGCATCCTTTGGGGCGTTCTGCTCATTATTTCTTCATGGTAGCTGAATAGCAGCCTCTCTCTTTGCATTGTTTGCACATAGCTCACGGACTGCATAAGTCTGATGTAGTGGAAAATCAAATCTCCTAGTTTTAATATTATAAAAAGATGTTTTCTATTCTAATAGTGATGGGATCTATATATCCCACCCAGGCAGTCAAAGCATCAGGAGATCGTTCAGGACTATAGCAGGAGTAAGATTATATAACTGTGTAATTAGACTGTTTTTAATTATACAGGTGGCCCTTACTTATCAATTTGTGACTCCCAGGCTCTGTAATTAATCTTTCAGAGTGTCACTGCTCATGACACACCATTATCGCGTATTGTTTCAATGAACCTCCTACGAAGTCCATATTTCCCCCCTTCAGATATTTGCATTATGTAAATCTGAAAGTGAATATTATTCTGTATCATCTCTTTGAACCTCCACTCATCTTCTGCAGACAGGAGAGACCCAAACATCTTCCCATGTGCTTTTGAGGAAGGGAAGAAAACTGGAATCCGGAAGAGTGCTTCTGTCGGTCTAGCTAATGTCATTTGGTGCTGGCAGAATAACTTCCTTCTGTCAGTGAAGGCTGCATCTACACTAGGGGTCTATGCTGGCATAGGTTCTGTGGTGTAGACATAGCAATAGGAAGGGCCCTGAGATGCTTACAATCTGACAAGACAAAGGGTGGGAGAGGTAAAGTGACACAGAGTCAAACCTTTCGATAGCTGTATCAGTGACATGGGCCCAGTCTTGCTGTTTGTGCCCCCAAAACTCCCACTGAAGCCAATGAGTGTTGAGGCCATAAGGAATGAAGGTCTGGATCCAAACTCAATGATATATTTGCCTCACAATCCTGCCCTCTCCCCATCCCTGCTGCATAAGCTTTATAGAAGGAGAAGATAAGAAAAAAGAATGGAAACCTAACAAAGTCAGAACTAACACTGCAGAGGGAAACTTGCATGAAGAGATAATTAAAGAAAGATAATAATTAACGTGAGGAAAGTCATTAGCGGAGCTGCAGCAATCAAAAAGAGGGCAGGAAAATGGCTGAAATAATAGAGTATGAGAACAGAGAGAAACAGAAGGAAATTAGAGTGGAAAAAAGCCACACCGATGACAGCAGAGATGGGACAATTTGCTAAATGAGAATCTGAAACTGATTTTGGAACAGCCCAGAGTTAGGAGGAAGGGTTGGGGTTTGGTTAAGGCAGAGATGGAAGTTTGGGCCCAGATATGGGTTTGCCTTTTGAAGTTTCAGGATGACTGGATCTAGGTTTTGGATTCAAGGCTATCTTCAGGTTACACCATAAAGATTCAGTGGGAAAGGTACACACAGAAGGTAGACAGTTACTAATGAAGGGAGCTTGTTGACTGGCAGGGTGTTAACATGGCTGCAGATACTGATGAAGGGGCCATGGGCAAATTCCTGCTTTGTCCAACAGAAGTTGGTCCAATAAAGGTGTGACGTTCTGCAGTCTATATGGTTTTATAAAAATATGGTAATGTGAATATAATGCAACTGGAATATGCTTCATGCAAAAGGTCTCTTGTAAGGTATCATTACAAAGCTTATAATGTACTGAGTGTGTACATCCTATTTGCATAAATGTACCACTCTTGTATCTGGGACTATAAATATGAAATATAACTGAGGGCCTATTGTAATTATGCAAAGTGTGGGCCATTTAATGGTGGTTTGGCATCTTAATGGCTCCCATCAACCAGGACAATTGACTGGGGCTCTGTTTGCAAGCAAGCCTTCCTGTGAGTCAGGCTGGGAGGAATGAAGGCTTGGGGTCTTACAATGACATGTGATCATGTCACATGAACTGGAATCCATCTTTAACCTGGTGCTTTTCCAGTGAGGGGGGGTGGAAACCCAGAGAGAGACAAAGGATTCCCGCCTTATGCAAAAGATATATAAAGGGGTGGAACAGAACAAAGGGAGAGCCATCATGAAGAATCTCCTAGCTACCACCTAAGCTGGAACAAGAGCTGTACCCGGGGAAAGAATTGTGCCCAGGCCTGGAAGGGGTCCAGTCTGAGGAAAAAACTTACTGAAGCATCTCTAAGGGTGAGATTATCTGTATTTAGTTTGATTAGACATAGATGTGTGCATTTTATTTTATTTTGCTTGGTGACTTACTTTGTTCTGTCTGTTACTACTTGGAACCACTTAAATCCTACTTTCTGTATTTAATAAAATCACTTTTTACTTATTAATTAACTCAGAGTATGTATTAATACCTGGGGGAGCAAACAACTGTGCATATCTCTCTATCAGTGTTATAGAGGGCAAACAATTTATGAGTTTACCCTGTATAAGCTTTATACAGGGTAAAACAGATTTATTTGGGTTTAAACCCCATTGGGAGTTGGGCATCTGAGGCCTGGTCTACACTAGGCGTTTATGTCGAAGTTAGCGCCGTTACATCGAATTAACCCTGCACCCGTCCACACTGCGATGCTATTTAGTTCGACATAGAGGTCTCTTTAATTCGACTTCTGTACTCCTCCCCGACGAGGGGAGTAGCGCCAAATTCGACATGGCCATGTCGAATTAGGCTAGGTGTGGATGGAAATCGACGCTAATAGCTCCGGGAGCTATCCCACAGTGCACCACTCTGTTGACGCTCTGGACAGCAGTGCGAGCTCGGATGCTCTGACCAGCCACACAGGAAAAGCCCCGGGAAAATTTGAATTGGAATTCCTTTTCCTGTCTGGCCAGTTTGAATCTCATTTCCTGTCTGGACATCGTGGCGAGCACAGCAACACTGGCAACGATGCAGAGCTCTCCATCAGTGATGGCCGTGCAGTCTGTGAATAGAAAGAGGGCCCCAGCATGGACTGATCGGGAAGTCTTGGATCTCATCGCTGTGTGGGGCGATGAGTCCGTGCTTTCCGAGCTGCGATCCAAAAGACGGAATGCAAAGATCTACGAGAAGATCTCTAAAGACATGGCAGAGAGAGGATACAGCCGGGATGCAACGCAGTGCCGCGTGAAAATCAAGGAGCTGAGACAAGGCTACCAGAAGACCAAAGAGGCAAACGGACGCTCCGGATCCCATCCCCAGACATCCCGTTTCTACGAAGCACTGCATTCCATCCTCGGTGCGGCCGCCACCACTACCCCACCAGTGACCGTGGACTCTGAGGATGGGATAGTGTCCACGGCCGGTTCCTCCGACATGTTAGGGGACGGGGAAGATGAGGAAGGAGATGAGGAGGGCGAGGCAGTCGGCAGCGCTCACAACGCTGATTTCCCCGACAGCCAGGATCTCTTCATCACCCTTACAGAGATCCCCTACGAAGCGTCCCAAGCCGTTACCCCGGACACAGAATCTGGTGAAGGATCAGCCAGTAAGTGTTGTAAACATCTAAACATTTATTTTTAACAAAACAGGAATATTAACAATTACAAGAATGGGTTGTTCATGATTAGTGTGCCCTATGCGCTTAACGGTTTAGTCATGGGCAGTGCAAGTTTTGAAAAAAAATCTAGCAATGGCCGGTTTTCAGTGATTGTCCTGCACAAGCCGCTCTACTGTTTATTCCCTGCTACTGCAGCTACAGTAAAATGTGGTCTATATGTCCGGGGATAGAGCAGTAATCCTCCTGGGATATCTCGATGAAGCTCTCCTGGAGGTAATTTGAAAGCTGTTGCAGGAGGTTCCTGGGGAGAGCGGCCTTATTGGGTCCTCCGAAGTACGACACGTTGCCGCGCCACGAGACTATCATGTACTTGGGAATCATTGCTCTGCACAGCAGGGCGGCATACGGCCCTGGTCTTTGGAGGCTTTCCCGGAGCATTCTCTGTCTGTCGCTCTCAGAGATCCTCATCAGGGTGATGTCGCCCATGGTGACCTGCTTTTAATTAGGTAGGGGAATGTTAGTGTTGGGACTGCTGTCCCGTTCCTTGACAGAACTGTAACCGCTGGTTTGTAGCCACGCTACAGGAGGTGGGAGAGGGGCAGCCGAAAGGGATCGTTCCCGGGGACAGCCGCGAGGGGGTGGGACAGGGGCAGAGTTCCCGCTTGCCGGATTGCTGGCTGCAGGAACTGACATAGCTTTAAATGTGAAATGAGGCCAGTGGTAATATAAAAGTTTTAAACTGCCACAAGTGTACGGCTTACCATGTCTGCCTGCAACATAAATTCCGTTGTGCTGCCCCGCTTCTCAAATGTGCTGTGCAAGACCCCAGGCACTGAATGCGAAGGCCGAAAATTCGACCTTGTGCTGAGTGCGCATGTGATAGGTGCTGTGCATCGTCTTGTTCACAGAGAAAGACTATGTTCTTTGTTCACAACTACATTTATCTTTCTGAGGAATTCACTCCCTTTTTCCCATTTCCACAGCCCCATCTGCGACTGTCTCACAACCTAGCCTGGCATCACACTCCCAGAGGCTAGCGCGGATTAGGCGTAGGAAGAAGAGGACACGGGAGGACATGTTCTCTGAGCTTATGGCCTGTTCCCAAGCCCAGGCAGCACAGCAGACCCAGTGGCGGGAGAACTTGACCCGAATGCACCAAGCCAACATGGATCGGGAGGAGAGGTGGCGGCAGGAAGACCAGCAGGCGACTCAAACGCTGCTTGGACTACTGAGGGAGCAAACGGACACGCTCCGGCGCCTTGTGGATGTTCTGCAGGAACGGAGGCAGGAGGACAGAGCCCCGCTGCAGTCCATCTCTAACCGCCCTCCCCTGCCACCAAGTCCCATACCCACCTCACCCAAAGTGCAAAGAAGGAGAGGCGGCAGAGTCCCTGCTAAGTCTCACTCCACCCCTGCAGAGAGCTCTAGTAGCAGAAGGCTCTCATTTCCCAAAATTTGAAAAGTTCTTTCCTTCCCGCCTGACACAAGCCCCCGTCCAAGTTTCACCTCCCAATGCCATGTGTAGTTGATAATAAAAAATACGTTTCTGTAAACTACTGTTTCAATCATGTTCTTTTGGAGGAGGATGGGAAAGGGGGTTGGTAATCAGACAGGACAGTCACCTTTGGCAGGGTACATAGTCGGGGGCAGGCACAGCAGCAGGGCACATACACAGTGCAGTGATGCAGTGACTAGTTACCCTGGTTAGTCTGGGAGGTTGTTTTCATGTTATGTGGTGGGGGGTGGGTTGCTCTGTGACTTTGTGGCAGGGGAGGGCAGTTACAGATCTTCAGCGGCGGTCCTTAGGCAGGATCACAGAGCCACACAGCAGGGGATCTGTAACCGTCCTCCCCCTGCCACAAAGTCACATAGACCCCCCCATACACACAGTCCCGATCAGGAGAGGTGACAGGCTCCGTTGAAACAACCATCCCACCGCAGCGGAGCCTGTCAATCCTTGAGTTTAGAAGCTGCATTCGCGTCACTACACTACACCCGCTCCGCACCACAGTCTGCGTCCCAGTTTTAAAAAATTCCCGCGAAAACAGTATTAAAGAAAACGGTGTGTTTTAACAAAGTTGAACTATTTTTATTTCGAAACATGTGTTGGAAGGGGGATGAAGGGGGTATGTAACTGGATAGGATAGTCAACATTAACTGGGTAAAGAAACGGGGGCAGGTTTAGCTTCTCAGTACATAAACTTTAAAGTCACAGGTTACCCTGCTCACTCAGGAACTTTGCTTTCAAAGCCTCCCGGATGCACAGCGCTTCCCGCTGGTCTCTTCTAATCGCCCGGCTGTCTGGCTGTGAGTAATCAGCAGCCAGGCTATTTTCCTCAACCTCCCACCCCTCCATAAAGGTCTCCCCCTTGCTCTCACAGAGATTGTGGAGCACACAGCAAGCTGCTATAACAATGGGGATATTGGTTTCGCTGAGATCACAGCGAGTCAGTAAGCTTCTCCATCTCCCCTTGAGACGGCCAAAAGCACACTCCACCACCATTCTGCACTTGCTCAGCCGGTAGTTGAAGAGTTCTTTTTCAGTGTCCAGGGCGCCAGTATAGGGCTTCATGAGCCAGGGCATTAGCGGGTAGGCTGGGTCCCCGAGGATGACTATAGGCATCTCCACATCCCCAACAGTTATTTTGTGGTCCGGGAAGTAAATACCTTGTTGCAGCCGTCTAAACAGACCAGAGTTCCTGAAAACACGAGCGTCATGAACCTTGCCTGGCCATCCCACGTAGATGTTGGTAAAACGTCCCCTGTGGTCCACCAGTGCTTGCAGCACCATGGAAAAGTAGCCCTTTCCTTTAATGTACTGGGTGGCCTGGTGGTCCGGTGCCAGGATAGGGATGTGAGTTCCATCTATGGCCCCACCGCAGTTTGGGAATCCCATCGCTGCGAAGCCATCTATGATCGCCTCCACGTTTCCCAGGGTCACTACCTTTGGCAGCAGTACATCAACGATTGCCTTGGCTACTTGTATCACAGCAACCCCCACGGTAGATTTGCCCACCCCAAACTGGTTCGCGACTTACCGGTAGCTGTCTGGCGTTGCAAGCTTCCAGAGGGCTATGGCCACTCGCTTCTGTACACTCAGTGCAGCTCGCAAGCGGGTGTCACTGCGCTTCAGGGCAGGGGACAGCAACTCACAAAGTTCAAGGAAAGTTCCCTTCCACATGCGAAAGTTTCGCAGCCACTGGGATTCATCCCAGACCTGCAGCACTATGCGGTCCCACCACTCAGTGCTTGTTTCCCGTGCCCAGAATCGCCGTTCCACGGCATCAACATGACCCATTGCCACCGCGATGTCCTCGGCGCTGGGTCCCCTGCTTTCTGACAGGTCCGTGCTACTCTCAGACTTCAGGACATCACCGCGGTGCCGTAGCCTCCTCGCCTGACTTTTCTGCATCTGCCTCAGGGAAACCTGTATGATAAGCTGCGAGGCGTTGAGAGCGGCCACAACTGCAGCGATGGTCGCAGCGTGCTCCATGCTCGCAGTGCTGTGGCGTCCGCGCTGTCAATGACTGGAAAAGTGCGCGAAATGATTTCCCGCCGGCGCTTTCAGGGAGGGAGGGCGGGAGTGATGGACGGATGACGACAGTTACCCAAAAGCACCCTCGTCACATTTTGTTACCCAGAAGGCATTGCCGGCTACACCCAGAATTCCAATGGGCAGAGGGGACTGCGGGAACTGTGGGATAGCTGACCACAGTGCACCGCTTCGAATGTCGACGCTTTCACCGTTAGTGTGGACGCACAAAGTCGAATTACTGTCCTTAGTGTGGACACACACGTTCGACTTTGCAATATCGATTACAAAAATTCGATGCAAGTAAAATCGAACTACTCTCGTAGTGTAGACAAGGCCTGAGTGCTAAAGACAAGCACACTTCTGTGAGCTGTTTTCAGGTAAACCTGCAGCTTTAGGGCAAGTAATTCAGACCCTGGGTCTTCGTTGGAGCAGACCGGAGTGTCTGGCTCAGCAAGACAGGGTGCTGGAGTCCTGAGCTGGCAGGGAAAACAGGAGCAGGGGTAGTCTTGGCACATCAGATGGCAGCTCCCAGGGGGTTTCTGTGATCCAACCTGTCACAAAAAGATATTATCTCACCCACCTTGCCTTGTCCCTATGTATTTACATAATGAGGCTGCAAATGCTGCAGGCTAAAGGTTCCATCCCAAAATTCACCCATTTCATTCAGATCACATAAGAGATCATGGAAATTCAACACATTGCCCGGCTGCAAAACTATTTATTTGAACCAAACTGAAAAGTTTGTTCTATGCTACTTGAGAAGGGAAAGCCAGGGAGGCCTTTTCAATCTACCCTCATCATGGGAGCCAGGTGAAGCTAAAGGACTTTTTCCCCTGTACGAAGCCATCTCGGCTTCTCCCCAGCCTTATGTCTGGCTCAGGAGGACACTGAAGGAAAATCTTGCAGCCCAAACATGGGGGACCATGTGAAGTTGATAATGAATCTCATTATGGATGAAGATTGGGTCCAGAGCACACTGGGTCCCAGCTGAGACCTAAATGAATGTGAGGCGGCTGGCAGCATTCTCACCTCCGCTGCAAATTATTCCCCCAAGTTCTTGATGAACAACAGATGACTGGTAGCTGCCAAGGCATCACTGGAACATGCAGCGGGGGGCAGGAAGGAGAATATTGATCTGGTTACCAGAATTGGGAGCAGCCGGCAGGGTTTGCTTTTGCAAGAAAAGGGGATCAATACCAAAAATGACAGCTTGGCAGGAGTGACTCGGTGGCCCAACCAATGCATCTCCTTGCTGGTAATCAAGACTAAACTCCCCTTTCCCCAGGCTGCATGTGGAGATGAAAGTTTATGGGATGGCTCGAAGGGAGCAAATGGATTTAAATATGTGACTACAGCTTGATCAATTGTGTTTCTCAGAGGCTCAGCATACTCTTGCTTCACCAGGAATACAGGAAGGCAACGTGCACAGCTCAATTACCAGTTCAATTTCCTGCGGCAACCATCTTTATTCAACCAAAAGGTGACAGTATTCCATTGTCGCAGCCGACTGCATAGTGTGGTGTTTGGGGGCCATTACTAGATGGAGAGATCCTGAAATTGCAAAATTTGGGGCTCCTTTTGAAGAAATCAGTGGCTCTTTTGAAATGCCAGCCCTTGACTAGCTAGTCAGTTTGTGGTCTTTATTATGAGATGCTCAGGACCCCCGTGTCCCTACTCGGTTCGTTCCCAATTTGTATGTGGATGAAGAATTCACACACAGATAACAGAAGCAAAATACAAGCCTACATTACCCATAAAAAACAAAATTACTGTGCCTCTTCATTTGCATTGGGGTAGCACCTAGATGCCCCAGCCAAGGTTCCTGGCCCCATTGTGCCAGGCATTGTCCACCCATGTAATTAAAAGACAGTCCCTGCCCCCAAAGTTTACAACGTCTGCATATGATGAGGCACAGCAGCCGACTATAACACACGAGGACAAGGCAACAGCGAAACAATTGTGATTCACAGAATAAGCAGCAGACCCAGCATACCAACTGTCTAGCCAGCAACCCTAAGAAAGTCTCCCTCCCCATCCTCTTTTTTTAAAAACGGAACTTGAAGTTTATCTGATATCTCAGCATTAAAGGCCTGCTCCCAAGAGGTAGGCAGCTGACTTCAGTGCTGTACTTCTCAGGATCAGGCCCTAATGTAACAAAGCCGTTTGCTGCACATTTACCTAGATAGATTTGCATCCGCACCACTGGAACTACAACCTGATCCTTCATTGCATAAAACCTATGGTCCTATTGCCTACCTGGCTGTGTAGCAGGTCCCTAATCTTCCCACTGGGCGAGGGTAGCATTATGCACACAAATGACTCCACGCAAAAGGGAAAGATGCAAGGGACTTTAATACTGACTAGAGCTGGGAAATTCTTTTTTGGCTAATACCAAATCTTCCAAAAAAATTATTTTGGGGTGTCATGAAAACTACTCAGGAGTGCAGACTGAATTGGGGGAATAGTTACAGATGAATTATTTTTTTTTTGGCCATTTCATTTTGAAATGTTTCAAACCAGCGTTTCCAAAGTGAAATGTTGATTCCAATCGACCTTTGGAAAGTTAGTTGTGACCCAAATGAAATTTGGAGCGGGGTGGGAGGTGTCATTTTCTCAAGAAAAACTGAAAATATTCTGTTTTGGTTCAAAAACTAACCACATTTCTGGAGGATTTTTCAGCTTAAAAAAACCACCCAGTTATTCACGCCTCTTTAGGACTGATGCTGTTTCAAGAGGCCAAACTTCCTTTGACCCAAAAGGACTCACTCGCTTAGAACCAGGTATTTGTCCAGCTTTAGCTCAGACACATCGTTTTGTTCCTTTGTTACTTTTGAACATTTTCTCTTCTCTGATGACTAAGCCAGGGCTTGATACTAAATATGACATGTGATAGGCATAGGAGAATAGCTCCTTGCAGACCTCAGAGGAGCACTGGGTGTTGAAACTAGGTCTCTGCGATACGCATCTGAAAGTACTCATGTGAGGACTCATCTCTGTGGTCAGCTTTTGAAACCAGATGGTACCGTGACCCATTCGGATACCCACACATGCAACAAGAGTGACCTTGGGAGAACACATGGGTTTGGTAGGACGTTGTGAAAGTGCAGGGGAATCTGCAGGTTAAGGTTTCATATGCAGTTGAGCAGAGCACAGAGGTAGCTTAGAGACAGCACAGTGATAACGGGCATTGGAGGGTCGTCATCTGCACTTTCCGATGTAGCTGTCACTGCTGTGAGAGGGGGTAGCTGCAGAGAACAAAGGGCTTCCTCTATTTCAGGAGGCGGGGCTCTGAATTGCAAGGGGTGGAACAGCCTGACAGGCTAATGCACGGGTTCTCAAACTAGGGATCAGGACCCCTCAAGGGGTCACGAGGTCATTACCTAATAGTCTTTCCTCTAAGAAGATGCAAATTATTCCTGGACTGAGAATTAAAACTCCTGCAGGCTCAGTGGGGGAGAGCTCAGACTGACTGCAACACAGCAGGGTGCCCCCCCCAACCCCCCATATTGTCCAAAGGTAGGGTTACCATATTTCAACAATCAAAAAAGAGGACGGGAGGAGCCCGGCGCCCTAGCCCCGCCCCTGTCCCTTCCACTCCCTCCCACTTCCTGCCCCCTCAGAACCCCCAACCCTCCCCCCCACTCCTTGTCCCCTGACTGCCCCCCAGGACTCCACCCCCTCCCTAAGCCTCCCTGCCTCTTGTCCCCTGACTGCCCCCTCCTGAGACCTTCCCCACATCCTAACTGGCCCCCTAGGACCCTACCCCCTACCTGTCCCCTGACTGCCCCAACCCTTATCCACACCCCCACCCCCCGACAGCCCCCCCCAGAACTCCTGACCCATCTAAACCCCTCTGCTCCCTGTCCCCTGACTGCCCCCTCCTGGGACCCCTGCTCCTAACTGCCCTCCAGAACCCCACCCCCTACCTAAGCCTCCCTGTTCCTTATCCCCTAACTGCCCCTTCCTAAGACCCCCCCCAACTGCCCCCCAGGACCCTACCTCCTACCTGTACCCTGACTGCCCAAAACCTTATCCACCCTCCCCCAGAAAGCCCGCACCAAACTCCCGACCCCCCCCCGCTCCTTGTCCCCTGACTGCCCCCTCCTGGGACCCCTGCTCCTAACTGCCCTCCAGAACCCCACCCCCTACCTAAGCCTCCCTGTTCCTTATCCCCTAACTGCCCCCTCCTGAGACCCCCCCACCTGTACCCTGACTGCCCAAAACCTTACACCAACCCCCAGACAGCCCCCCCCCGAACTCCCTGACCCATCCAACCCTCCCCCCTGCTCCCTGTCTCTTGACTACCCCCCCCAGAACTTCCCTGCCGCTTCTCTGGCCCCCCGGCCCCCTTACTGTGCTGCAGAGCAGCGCGCTCGACAGCGGGGGAGGGGAGCAGGGTCGGAGCTCCAGACGAACGGCCCCGGCGATCTGTGAATGCAGGGAGGGAGGGGGAGGGAGAGGAGGGGGGTGGTGTCAAGTTTCAGGAGAGAGGAGGGGGGAAGTGCAGGAAGGGCTCTGGCTCTGGCTGTCAGAGCCCTGGCTGGTTTGTAAGCCGCGCGCACGCTCTGCATGGGGGGGGGAGGAGGGGAAGTCCGGACATTGACAAATCCCCCCCGGACGCTATTTTTAACTCGAAAAAGCCGGACATGTCCGGGGGAATCCAGACGAATGGTAACCCTATCCAAAGGTAAAAATGGGGCTCTGGGTGCTCCCATGGTTTTCTAGATAATGTGCAGTAAGGAGATTTTTAAAAATGACATCTCATTTATGTGCTGCAGGCAGTGGTGTTGGTAATATATTTGTATGGACAGATATGC